>NC_069499.1:982183398-982518398 GCF_027579735.1 Bombina bombina | reverse complement strand
GAAGTGGCCAAGGTTGGTAACTGGACATCCGAATAAGATCCGCATACCAAAACCTGTGTGGCCATGCTGGAGCCACCAGCAGTACAAACAAACGCTCCATTATGATTTTGGAAATCACTCTTGGAAGAAGAACTAGAGGCGGAAAAATATAAGCAGGTTGATAACTCCAATGAAGTGTCAACGCATCCACTGCTTCCGCCTGAGGATCCCTGGACAGATACCTGGGAAGTTTCCTGTTTAGATGAGAAGCCATCAGATCTATTTCTGGAAGCCCCCACATCTGAACAATCTGAAAAAACACATCTGGGTGAAGAGACCACTCTCCCGGATGTAAAGTCTGACGACTGAGATAATCCACTTCCCAATTGTTTATACCTGGTATATGGACTGCAGAGATTAGACAGGAGCTGGGTTCTGCCCAAGCAAGTATCCGAGATTTCTTTCATAGCCTGGAGGACTGCGAGTCCCACCCTGATGATTGACAAACGCCACGGTTGTGACATTGTCGGAAAACAAATAAACGGTTCTCTCTTTATTAGAGGCCAAAACTGAAGAGCTCTGAGAATCACACAAAGTTCCAAAATATTGATTGGTAATCTCGCCTGTTGAGATTTCCAAACCCCCTGCGCTGTCAGAGATCCCCAGACAGCTCCCCAACCTGAAAGACATCTGTTGTGATCACAGTCCAGGTTGGACGAGCAAAAGAGGCCCCTTGAACTAAATGATGGTGATCTAACCACCAAGTCAGAGATAGTTGAACATTGGGATTTAAGGATATTAATTGTGATATCGTTGTATAATCCCTACACCATTGGCTCAGCATACAAAGCTGAAGAGGTCTCATGTGAAAACGGGCAAAGGGGATTGCGTCCGATGCTGCAGTCATGAGACCTAAAACCTCCATGCACATAGCTACCGAAGGGAATGATTGAAACTGAAGGTTCCAACAAGCTGAAACCAATTTCAGACGTCTTGTCTGTTAGAGACAAAGTCATGGATACTGAATCTATTTGGAATCCTAAAAAGGTTACCCTTGTCTGATGAATCAAGGAACTTTTTGGTAAATTGATCCTCCAACCATGTCTATGAAGAAACAACACTAGTTGATTTGTGTGAGATTCTGCAGAATGTAAAGACTGAGCAAGTACCAAGATATCGTCCAAATAAGGAAACACCGCAATACCCCGCTCTCTGATTACAGAGAGTAAGGCCCCGAGAACCTTTGAAAAGATCCTTGGAGCTGTTGCTAGGCCAAAAGGAAGAGCAACAAATTGGTAATGCTTGTCTAGAAAAGAGAATCTCAGGAACTGATAGTGATCTGGATGAATCGGAATATGAAGATATGCATCCTGTAAGTCTATTGTGGACATATAATGCCTTTGCTGAACAAAAGGCAGAATAGTCCTTATAGTCACCATCTTGAATGCTGGTATTCTTACATAACGATTCAAAATTTTTAGATCCAGAACTGGTCTGAAAGAATTCTCCTTCTTTGGAACAATGAACAGATTTGAATAAAACCCCAGACCCCGTTCCTGAAAAGGAACTGGCACAATTACCCCAGTTAACTCCAGGTCTGAAACACACGTCAGGAAAGCCTGAGCCTTTACTGGGTTGACTGGAATGCGTGAGAGAAAGAAACTTCTCACAGACGGACTTACTTTGAAACCTATTCTGTACCCTTGAGAAACAATGTTCTGAATCCAATGATTTTGGATTGAATTGATCCAAACATCCTTGTAAAATCTTAGTCTGCCCCCAACCAGCTGTGCTGGAATGAGGGTCGCACCTTCATGCAGACTTGGGGGCAGATTTAGATCTTTTAAATGGCTTGGATTTATTCCAGACTGGAGAAGGCTTCCAATTGGAAACCGTTCCCTTAGGGGAAGGGTCAGGTTTCTGTTCCTTATTTTGACGAAAGGAACGAAAACGGTTCCCTAAATTTACCCTTAGATTTTTTATCCTGATGCAAAAATAAGCTCCCTTCGCCCCCAGTGACAGTCGAAATAATAGAATCCAACTGAGAACCAAATAATGTATTACCTTGGAAAGAGAGAGATAGCAACGTTGATTTAGAAGTGACATCAGCATTCCAAAAATTTAAGCCATAAAGCTCTTCTAGCTAATATAGCTAAAGACATATCTGACATCAATTCTAATGATATCAAAAATGGCATCACAAATGAAATTATTAGCATATTGAATAAGCTTAACAATGCTATACACATTATGATCTGGTACTTGTTGTGCTAAAGTTTCCAACCAAAAAGTTGAAGCAGCAGCAACATCAGCCAAAGAAATAGCAGGCCTAAGAAGATGACCTGAACATAAATAAGCCTTCCTTAGAAAAGATTCAAGTTTCCTATCTAAAGGATCTTTAAAAGAAGTACTATCTGCTATAGGAATAGTAGTACGTTTAGCAAGAGTAGAGATGGCCCCATCAACTTTGGGGATCTTTTCCCAAAACTCCAATCTATCAGTCGGCAAAGGATACAGTTTCTTAAACCTTGAAGGAGTAAAAGAAGTACCCAGTCTATTCCATTCCCTAGAAATTACATCTGAAATAGCATCAGGAACTGGAAAAACCTCTGGAATAACTACATGAGGTTTAAAAAACGAATTTAAACGTTTACTGGTTTTAATATCAAGAGGACTAGTCTCCTCCATATCTAATGCAATCAACACCTCTTTTAATAAGGAACGAATATACTCCATTTTAAATAAGTATGAAGATTTGTCAGTGTCAATATCTGAGGCAGAATCTTCTGAACCAGATAAATCCTCATCAGAGATAGATAAATCAGAATGCTGTCGGTCATTTAAAAAATCATCAATTTTATGAGAAGGTTTAAAAGACCTTTTACGTTTATTAGAAGGTTGTATGACAGACAAAGCCTTCTGAATGGAATTAGAAACAAATTATCTCACATTAACAGGAATATCCTGAGCATTAGATGTTGAAGGAACAACAACAACAACAACAGGTAATGGATTATTACTAATGGAAATATTGTCTGCATTTGAAAGTTTCTCATGACAACTAACACAAACTACAGCCGGAGGAACAGTTACCACAAGTTTACAACAAATGCACTTAGCTTTGGTAGAACCGACATCAGGCAGCAGGATTCCAGTAGTAGATTCTGAGACGGGGTCAGAGCGAGACATCTTGCAATATGTAATAGAAAAAATAACATATAAAGCAAAATTATCAATTTCCTTATATGACAGTTTAAGGAATGGGAAAAAATGCAAACAACATAAGCCTCTGGAAACCAGAAACAAAATGAAATAAGGACTTAAATAATGTCAAAAATCTGGCGCCAAGAATGACGCCCACAAATGACAAAATATTTTTTGGCGCCAAGAACGTCTGCAACAAACACGAGCGTCATAGATGACGCAACTACGTGAAAACTCTCGGCGCCAACTAAGACGACGGAAATGACGAAATTACATCAAACGTAATTCTTGCGCCAAAAATGACGTAATAAATTATAGCATTTTGTGCTCCCGCGAGCCTAACAGCCCACAATTTAGAAAAGGGAGTCAATTTGAAAAATTTCAGGTAAGAATTTTTTTTTTTTTTATATGCATTTCCCAAAATGAAACTGACAGTCTGCAAGAAGGAAATATACTGATTAACCTGAATCATGGCAAATATAAGTACAAAACATATATTTAGTACTTTACATATTAAGTGCCAAACCATAGCTCAGAAGTGTCTTAAATAAAAGAAAACATACTTACCAAAAGACACTCATCTACATAAAGTAGATAGCCAAACCAGTACTGAAACGAGAATCAGCAGAAGTAATGGTATATAAGAGTATATCGCCGATCTGAAAAGGGAGGTAGGAGATTAATCTATACGACCGATATTAGAGAACCTATGAAATAGATCCCTGTTAGGATGACCATTGTATTCAATAGGTAATACTCCCTTCACATCCCTCTGTCATTCACTGCACTCTGAGAGGAACCGGGCTTCAGCATGCTGAGAAGCGCATATCAACATAGAAATGTAGCACAAACTTACTTCACCACCTCCATAGGAGGCAAAGTTTGTAAAACTGAATTGTGGGTGTGGTGGGGGGTGTATTTATAGGTATTTTGAGGTTTGGGAAACTTTGCCCCTCCTGGTAGGAATGTATATCCCATACGTCACTAGCTCATGGACTCTTGCCAATTACATAAAAGAAATCCAAACCCCAATTAAATCCATATTGATCAATTGGGCTCTGGGTGTAATTTCTTATTTGAAAAAATGTGAATACATGATGTGCTGGGACATTATACTCTTCTTAAAGCTGTTGGAAAGTTTTGATTGAATTAATGTTCCTATTTATAACATGGGATATTTTTTCTAGGCCTAGTTTATTCTAATCTTGAAAAGGTTTAGTTGTAAAACCAGCAATAAAGTGGGAATTGCTTGTAATAGAGAGATAATTACAAAAGTCAAATTAATTTAATTTGCAATGCTCTGATTGGTTCTTGAATAACATGCATTTTTTGATTGGGGGTACATTTTTTACCTGAATATGAGTTAGGGCAGAAGGAGTAAAAGGATGTACAATGTTCTGTTCCAACTCCAGGTCTGTGTAATAGTTGGCTTTAGATACCCAATCTGACATCCAAAGCATCCAAAATAGTTGGTGCCCAAATGTTTCTGCATTGAGAAATGACCTCCCACATGTAACATTTGGATTAACAGTCATTGCTTCTTTACTAAAGGAACTAGATCTTCCACGGCCTCTACATCTAGCCTGGGACTCACTTTTAAAACTCTGACAATGAAAATAATACCTGGATGTAGCACATTTAATGTTTGGGGGGGGGACTTTCTGGGAGTAATGGAAGGATTTCTGCAATGTTTTGTGGAACTTTGAAGGGAAAGTTTAGAATTTTAGCATTAGAACTGGAATCAATCTACTACTGGCATAGCCATAGAACTCATCTGACAAAATTAGTTGTGGCCATGGATCTTGCACTGAGTTACAAAATAACAGCAGCAGAGGACCAGACATTTTAAACTGCTTTAAAATCTGTAATTAAAGGCAAAACAAGTTCATCTTGAGACAAATCAGATAGAGGCTAAATTAGTTCATGAGGATTCAGTAGATTTAATAAATGAAAAAGCCTCTGATCTTATTTATTTTGCTGGGGTCAACTAGGGACAGATCTAAAATGAGCTTCTACAGTGGTCAGAACAAACAATTAATGTGTGAAATGTAACAATTCTCAATGGAGTTTAAAAACCCACAACTTCCAAAGGTAAATTACAGGAAAGAGGAGCAAAATAATGAAAGTTGTGTCTGCAAGCATAAGGTTAAATATTTTCTACTACAAACTCAAAGCATTTCACGTCTCTTTAAAATACATGTTGAACAGAAACATTGTTATTGTTCCCTTTAAGAACCTGGATAAAACTAATAAAGATAAAAATGGCAAACTTTTAGATGCAGAACTAAAATACATGTTCTCTTTCATGCATATTCAATCAGTGGCAAGTGAAAAAACAAACAAACCTGAGTTTGTTTCCAATCAAACATTAAAAACCATAAACATTTTGAAATCAAACTATTCAATAAAAAAATCTATTGTATCACATTATTAAATTCTGTACGGTGGAGGAGTCATTTTAGAATTTCCACACTTTTTTAATGCTTGATTGGGAACTTATACTCTGAAATTCAGTGGCAAAAACATATGTGAATGCCAAAGCTTTTTCTTTAATTTAAAAAAAATATATATGTATGTCTGCATATGTATGTGGCAATGTATCAAAGTTTTACTTTCTGAGCCCTGACACTCCCGTTTAATAAGCACGTCTGTAGAAGATCCTTTCACTCTTTCCTAGGAACCAAAATGATTAAAAGGAACAACATTCTCATAGAAAATAGATTGAGAAAAAAAAAAAAAAAACACACACCTTTGGAACATATGAGAGGCAGTTCTGAAAAACAACTAATCATGGCGGAAAAAGAGATAAGGAATGCGAATTTAGGCATGCAGGTTAAAAGCAACACTGTGTGTACAAAGCAACAGCAAAAACGAAAAAAACGATAAAGCAATGATGAAGAACCTGCAGCGCAAAATTTAGATCCAATGCGAGTTATAGGATCATAACACACGTCAAATTATTTTCAATGCCTGAAAGAATGCCACATCAGGATAAAAAAAAAAAAACCACACAACACAAAACCAAGAATCAGGGAATCAGAAGAATTAGGTAAGAACTAGATCCCCCCAAAAAAACAAAAGAACTAATAAAATACAAAAATAGTTACATCTTGGTCATATACTAGCTAATACTCTCCTATGAGATCTCCCTGGTCATAAGTGTCATAAAACATTTTGGGCAAGATTACAAGTCGTGCGGCAAATCAGTTACAAAAACACAGCTCAAAATCTGGCTTTTTCGCATTTGGGGTAGCGCAGCAATTACAAGTTGAAAAATAACTTATTCTGCGCGTGCGTTAAGCTGCGTAATCCAAACAGCCAAATCACGTGCACGTTCACGTATTCCCCATGTTAGTAAATATAGAAGACAAATAGAAAACAAAACACTAAAACCATAATATGTTGCACAAAGCCCTTGACGTATTCTCCTCGAAAAGTGTACATGACAATGGGAATATTTCATATTGCGAAAATGTTTTGGTAACGGAATAGGTTCTATTTATTTATAAATAAATATTTCTCTATACATGTGATGATTTTTTAACTATATATGTCTAGATATCTTGAGATCTATATGTGAATATCTCTTTGAAAATCCCTCTGAGATATTGTTTAATGTGCATAAGATTTTAATATAAAATCTTTTTCATTATCTCCTTTGTTAAACATATCTTTATACATATAAATCAATGTTTCTCTATGTATGTGCATGTATGTCAATGTAAAATCCCTGTGTCACCTTTTTTTTCTGTAACACCGAGATCTCGTATCTGAGCCCTTATAACTTGTGTGCATTTTTTTAAATAATTTTTATTAGACAGTGTTAATATGAGAGTAACTGTACTTTGTAATGTATTTGTGAAGTGTTTCGTGAAACTTAAGTTGAGCAAAACTGTTAACTATAGCTCATCGAGCGAGGAAAGGATTGTTTTGTTAAAGAAGAATGCTAGTGCGCAATCACAATTTTTCAAGACTAATAACTGAGCAATTGTAATTGATTGTGAAAAAACCATATAGCGTGCGGAAAACTCATAATGTAATCTTATCCTTTGAGTTATATACATATTATAAAAGGGCCAACTGAGGTAAAACAGTGCGAGAAAAAAAGTGTGAAAAAAAGCTTAAGTATTTTAATACAATTTCCAAAAATCTGCAAAATTACTTACATTTTAGTGTTGCCAAGTGTAGGCTGCTCCACGCCCCCCCCCCCCCCTTTATCAGTGTCCTACTCCAAACTTTGTGTTATCATATAACAAAAAAAAATAGCTATACACCTAAAGACCATACACACTACTCAACTCATAATGGGAACTCAAACAATGGTTTTAATAGATATGAGACCTCTAACCGTGATGAGATTATAAGAGATGAGAAACTGGCTAGATATGAAGAATACTATGCCCCTAGACATGAGCCATACCATGCCCCTAGGTCCTATCATAACCCTGTGTACAGACCTAATTCCAACAATCAGAACTATACATAGTTTCTATACAACTAACCAGGCGCCAAATTATCATCTACATAATGATAAACAACAAAACTATAATTACAATTCTCCCAATCAGTGTCCACCCCCTGACACCCGTCCAAGATCTAGGTTAGATGAACAGTCATACAATCCACCATCTACATCCTCTAACAATGAACCCTGTAGAAGTGATAGTGGCACTCATGATAACCAGTCTTTTTTAGACAGGCCCCTAAAAACCAAGATTTCATCCCTTGAAAATTGCAGAATTCTTAGAACCACTCATCACAAACATTCCCAATCAGAGAGGAAAAAGGCCCACGAAGATGTGGAAATAGAGGACGAAAATCAACCCTCAAAGAGAATAGACTACAGAGATTAGCAAGTGGGATTTTTAATCTATCCTCCCATAAATTATCAGAGGACGAAATTAGAGTTTTGGGAAAAGGTCTTTCCTTTAGCCCCTCTAATTCTCACAACATGTTCAAGTTATATGTAGATGTTAATAGATTTGTTCGTAAACTCTCCCTTCAAAACTTTTTCGCTGAAAAGAAATTGAAATCCGATAAGTGCCCTATTTTAACAGACAACATGGATACTAGGATATCCAAAAATATTATTTATCTTGAACCACAAAGTCTAACGGATCATCTACTGGATGACTATGTACACACTAACTTGAAGCCAAAATCAAAATTTTCTCCCACTCTTAGTTATAACACTCATCTATATCTATTTAAGGAATATATACTAGAGGATTTGGAAAGAATCCCCCAAAAAATACACCATAGCAAATCTAATCTTAATGCTAAGAAAAGATGGCATTGAAATGCCTTAAAAACAATCCTTATCTCGTGATACCTCAGGCAGATAAGGGAGCGGGGATCATATTACAGGACCTACCAGATTATCTAACAGAGGCCTATGATACTTAACAACAAGAATTATTATCAGAAATTATCATAAGATTATAGATATATAATATATATTATCATAGATATCTTAAGATTCTATTAGGCATTGTAAATTTTAGGTTTCATGAGGGTATTATAGCAAAGGCTGAAAGAGATTACCTAATCCCTGTGAAACCCAATTGTGCATTTTATTATCACCTACCAAAGGTATACAAAAATGCACAAATGTCCCCCAGGAAGACCTATTATCGCATATGTTGATTGCTTCTTGCAGAGGTACGTGCTCACACTAGACTCATACATTAAGGACTCTTCTAATTTGATTAAAAAAATTGGATAATTATGCTATTCATGAGGATTATATATGGATCTTGTGTGATGTACATGCCTTATATTCTAATAAACAACATAAGTGGGGCCTTCAAGCTATCTCTAAGTATTTGACAGGTGACATATTCCTGACCTGCAGAAAGAATTTATCCTGCAATTGATTGCTTTCATATTACAACATAATTATTTTGTTTTTCAACTAAAAGCTACTGCCATGGGGACCAGGTTTGCCCCGAGCTTTGCGAACATATTTATGGGCGTTTTTGAAGATCTCTCTATTTATAGCTCGGCATACCAGCCGAACCTGTCTACTATGGCAGATACATTGATGACCTGTTTTTATGGAAGGGTGACACTAGTTCTGCTGATTCTTTTATTGCACATTTAAATTCTAATGATATGGGATTCACTTTTTCCAGTAATATTGAGGAAAAGTCCATAGTTTTTTGGATTTATGCTTGTCTTTTTCTCTAGACAACAGAATAACCACCACTACTCATTTCAAGACTGTTGACTGTAATAGTTATCTTAACTATAAAAGCAACCATTACAGTTCGTGGAAAAAGAATATACCATACGGACAATTTAAGAGGATATGTAGGAACTGTAGCCTATTGGATGATTATGAACAACAAAGTATTGTTTAAAAAAAAAAAGTTTCCAAGAAAAGGGTTATCCCAAACATGTGATTGATGCCGGATACGAGCGTGCAAGGACAGATGACCAAAAGTCCTATTTTGGATCAAAAACTAATAAGAATTCTATGGCTAATTACCAAGCCAATTCTGCATTGATTACCCAATTTAGTGGGAAACATATGAGGATTAAACGTATAATAAAAAAAACACTGGGGACTTATACGTAGAGATCTCATATTCGGAAAACTATTAGACCCAGAACCAAGATGTATTTTCAAACTAGCCCCTACGCTACAAAATTATCTGGCTCCCAGTAAGGTTGTTGTCCACAAAAATAGGGACAAAGATAACAATAGAAATCTAGTAAAGAATTCCAATAACCCTATGTCATTACAGAATAAATTCATCACAAGAAAAGGGGTGGCTAAATGTCATCTTAAAAACTGCAATATGTGTAACCACATTAACCCTGGTTGCAACTCATTTTTTTCTCATATCATCAGTAAAACATACACCACTTCTTATGTAATCTGTTAACTACCCATTTTTTTGTGGGATCCAATATGTTGGTCGGACCTGCCGAATTGTGAGAAACAGATGGAATGAACAGAACAGAAACATGAAGAACAATTTTAAAAACCATAGTGTTCCAAAACATTGCAATATAAATCATAATGGGTCCTTGGATACCTTCAACATCTGTCTATTAGAAACTATTCCTCCTCACTTATATAATAGATGCAATAGACTGAGACAAAGGGAGACTTATTGGATCTATAAGTTAAAGACCTTGTTTCCCATTGGACTCAATATGAATATGGATTTGGCTGCATTTTAGGATAAACTATTTGGTTTTAAAAACAGTGAATCCCCTTTTTATTAGTATTTACTTAATATGGAACCACTATCAAAACTTTCCATATTCTATCTTTATACTCCACTATAGTCATCAACTAACGTTTTTATCTTTTTAAATGGGAATATTATTATTGTCATTATAGATGTAGAGGCAGCCTCTATATCATTTAATAGATTCCATTCCACTCTGTATGATATATAGGATACTATCATATGGCTCACGCTTTATGGAATTTATTTTATACTGTTTGATCATGGGGTACACTTTTGATCCTCTGGTCGCTCGTTTTCGGCATTAGCCTTTTTCCTTTAGATTCCACATCATTAGTCTAGCACATTGACAGTAGTAATTAATCTCTGCATATTCTGCAGCTTTTTTGTTTTTTATAAATGTTCCTACAGTGATTGGTTTGTTTCAACAAATCTATTTATTCTAATATGATTGCCCTTTAGCCCACTGATGGGTTAATGTCCACACTGGGCCTGTGAGGTAACCTTTTTCGAATTACACTTCCTTTTATGTTTGATGGATTATTCGTATTATTATTACATTATTGTTTTATGCCCAATTTCTATATATTTTTATTTGAAATTTATAACCATATCTTTCTGTGAACTCTTTCACAGTAGACATGTGCGATTCGATTCGATTATTCGGCCGAATTCGTAAAATTCGGGATTTCCGAATTAAAATAGTGCCGAATTTACTGAATAAATCCGAATTAGTTCGGTAGATTCAGATGGCCATGGATTACACTAGTATTGTACAGTATATTAGGTCATATCACTCTGCTATGGGTTACACCTAATATACAGTACATAATACACAGCACATCCCACCGAATTCCAAATTTCCAAACCGAATCCAGCTGAATTTATTCGAATCCGAACCAAATTGATTTGAATTTTTCCGAATTCGAAAAAATCTGAATCGAATTTTTTTGCCATGCACATATCTATTTCACAGCATACTTTTAAGCTTCACTTTAGTTATTGCTTGAAACAGCTGTTATATGTTTGTTATTGCGCTGACTTTAACTGGTACAATGTTGTTGCTCACGCCCCCCTTCTGACGATTTGATCCTGTCCGTCTAATACACGCTCTAGCAAGTCCTCATTATCCTCCCCTTCACACAAGCACGTTTGCTAGAGATGCTAATGACGTTGTTAATCACGCCCTCATACTAAGGTTTTCACTATTCACATAGAACATATGCTACTTTATGCTTTTTATTGTTTCTTTATATTAGTATGTCGCTAGAGATATTTTTATGTATTGAAACCCTAATGCCACATATTATTTATATTATTGTTGCATCTTCCAATGACGAGGCGGATGACGCCCCCACTATTATTATGATAAGGTTTGTGTAACACACGACAACATGTTTATATATTACATACCTTATTATTACACCTTGCCCTCCTATAGATGGCCCAGTGCACTTATCCCTTATTGTTGTAATTGTTGCTTGATGCATTAGAAGGTGTCTTTTTACATCTATTCCTTCCTTTGTTATTGTCCTGTCAGTACCATGTCGATTCTGACCACGCCCCCTCCACGCTTCCAGCGTTGTTGTTGTGATATAGATGCTTTATACATCACATTTTTTTATAATAGTATTGCTCTGTTGATTTTGAGATTGTTTGGACACTTATTAGTGGGATTTTGCCAATTGTCACGTGATTATTAAATATAGTTTTTTTGTGTTATATCTGCATGCCACATACTAGTCAGTGGGAGTGTAATTATTCTGACTGCTGATTGGTTGTCATTAGGTATAAGTGTAGCAGCTGTGAAATTGTTTGTATAGCCTGAGGAAACAGTGCTGTGCCACTGAGAAACCTGTTGCTGTTTTTTAATTTTGTATTTAATTTTTATTCTTATATCATCTCGCTGCTGCACCTTTTTTATCCTGGATTATCGCCTACTGACAGCTGATTGTTTATTGCTGAGTGCTGGTTGTCACTGACCGCTGACCTTCGCCTGACACTCTCTGTGGTCTTTATTGATCATCCCTGGACTCCCTCTGGTGGGACGAGGATAGCCCCTGTTCCAGGTGTGCCTAAGAGTCTGCCGGACGACTTATTGGTTCCGGTCTGCCTGTATAGCACATCTGTGCTGACCACCACGTCAGTAGGATTAACTTCGCCTGTCTTACCACCATTGGTTTACTGGTCTGATTTGCACTGTGTGGCACCCTCTATTTTTTGTATTTATTAAAAGTATTGTAATTACAAGGTGCTGACAATGTGTTCACATAAAGGTATATTAGATATAGAAAATTACCCATTGAATGTCTGTAATAGCAACATAATAGAGAGTTGTACCTTCAGAATGTTGGAACCTGAGAAAGCTGCATGGCAACAGATATGAAATCATATCATGAACCTCCTGTGGTGGAAGAACACTATGCCTTCTGTACATGGACAGATAGAAAACAAAAACAGGTCCACCCCCACACACACACTATTTTTGTTATTTAACCATACACCAAGACTGACAAGTATAATCTACTAGTTGGATTTACAAAGAAACATTTAAACTTTTTAACACCCTTCTGTAACCGCATTTTGACATCAATACAGCAAGGTAATGTGAACAGGCCAGTACTGGTGACAGGGCGAGGCTTCAGGGCAAATTCCATGTATTTGATCCAAGCCTGCTTCTGCAGTATAGAAAATTGAAGACAGAGACCTGAGTTAGGATCATATGACTTTGTGTGTATTATCCAGCCATGGGACTGAAAAGGTTTTTAGTATTTATTGTATCTGTGGTAAGTAAATTGGACATGAGAAGAATTTTGCCCCCTATAGTTAAAATTAAAGAAATTCCTTCTTCCAAATTCCTATATTGAGCAGTCCAAGTACTTGACATAGGAAATGCAGAATAAAGGAGCCAGGCATTGGCAACATGCTTTTACTTTAAAACTGAGGTTCTGCACATAACTATTCCCCAACTGTAAGGTAGAAGTGAAAACCCTTGTAAACTAGAGGATCCAGAAAAGCATTGATAGAGAGTAATTTCATGACAGCTAAAATTGCTTTATGAATGTCATTATCACCCAAACTCATTCAGGGCTCTGAAATCTAGGACTGGCCTGTCTCTTTACCAAAAAAAGACAAGACTAAAACTCTTGGCTGTGCTGGGACACTGGAACCTCTTACAATACTTTTGACTGCTACAATTGAGTTATGTATTTGAAGATTATATACATTTTGTCTGTATATACTGGGAATGGTGAATTTACAAAATATGGAAGACTAACATTTTGTTTATTAAACTCTAGTTCATAACCTTTTGAAATGACAGCTAAAATTTAACTTTATCAAAATGTTTCTGAAGTGGAGCAAACAAGCTCTGACACAGAACAAAGGTATTCACAAACCATCATTATGACTTACTGTGCTGCAATAATGAGTGACTCCATGTTTTCTGCCTTTGATTTGCACTAATGATTTAAAGCTTTGTGAATTTTGTGCTTGGAAGGTAAAAAAAAAAAAAAAAAAAACTCTGCTGGTACAAAACTTTAAAAGAAGTAAGCTGATTTTTAAGCATTAATGAGTAAGGTAAAAAGGGACTTTTACTACCAGTTTTTAAATCAGCTTATCTTATTCGTTCAAATGAAATGATAAATTAATCAGGAAACAGCAAAAGATTACGGTTTATGAGTAAAGGATGCATGCAAGGTACCTTCTGAGTATCAACCCATAAATTGACGAGAAAGAGAGGGTGCGATGGCACTACTGGGAGTATAGAGGATCGGGCTAATAGTATAGATTTGGGCCTTAGTAATAATCTTACATGCCCGCTGGTGCTATGTACCAAATTCAATGCAAACTGTACAACCAAGGGGTTGTGAAAAAGGGGTACATTCAAATAGCACTCACATCCTCATATAGAAAATCAATTAGTGTGGCGTGACGCGTGTGTGTGTGTGAAAGAAATGACACATTAAAAATTAAACTTTAATAGTAGAGATTAAAAATTGGGCACACTTTAAAAACCCTAGGCAACTAGTAGTTATGTTATATAGTATGTCTGTTGATGATCAGACAAAGTGAATTTAGTATATCAGATAATCCTTATATCTCCTCCTAAGGATTATATTAATTCTGTAACCAATATAACCAATATTAAATAAAGTGCTTATATTTTGTCTGATTAATTGCTTTATAGATAGTAAACTGTAAGTCCATTATTATTGATAGGACTTGAGATAATCTGCTGGCCGATGGCTAGCTCATTCCATCTTGTTACCCTTATAAAATGATTCTAGAGTGAAATAGAAATACCAAGAGCTGTGTAATCCCGTTAAATTATAGTTGCTACACCTTAGTCATGTATTGCTATACACTGTAGATATAACGAGAGTATTCTCATCTACTGCTATGTTAGCCTGCTAAAGTAGCTTAATGCTGGTAGATTTATGTTGAATGAAGTGCTAATATAAGGTCACAAACATTAACTTATGTGTGCCTGTTGTAGAATGAGATGCGAAGGTAGTATTTTCTGACATGCAGACAATATCCTCTTTATTCAATGCAACAATTCTCCTGTTAATATATCAAGAGCAATGCTTGCTCGTATGTTTGGTGTAATTGAAACAAAAAGGAGGGGGGAGAAAGAGTTACAAAGTGTCTTAATTGTGGATGACTAATAGATTGCTACAATTGATGTAGTATAATCATCATGTTATTCATAACTGTATACTCGGGTTCATTTGTGGTGTATTGCACCGTGATTAATATAAAACTGGATTTTACTGATACAGATATAATGTGCTTACTCGCCGATAATTAAATCTTCTAGGTAACATATTCAGCAACTGCTCAATAATGTATCTGTATCAGATAAATAGTGTATCAGACTCGGTGCTGTTTACAAAGAACGCAGCTTATAGACCACCACATATCATCAGTCAATCACAGCTGTGTAATCGAGTTCGCTTGCAGTCTGTTACATCTTACATTGTATGTAGCTTAATATTACAAATCTCAGTATGATGTCAATACTGCCAACATTTGTGTTCTGTGGGTGGCGTATTGTGCCTCTGATTAATAGTGCATCTCAATCAGATTAGTATGTAAGACTCAGTGCTGTTTTAAGAAAACACAGCTTATAGATTATAGCATGCCGTTAAATGAAAGAAAAGATTTTGTATGACTTATTGATGTTAAAGAGTAAATGCTTGTTTAGGTTTTGCCAAAGTATACTTGTTAGAGTTTAGCGCATTATATACTAACGTAGCGTTTAGATTTACAGCTCTATGTTGGTACCAAATATATTGAATGACCGCCCAATATGCACAAACTAACTTGGAATATAATACTCCCAAGTGTGTGGCGGTATTATTTGTGCACGGAATACTGAAGCTGTCTGTTAATACAAAGGTATATCATCTCAAAAATTAGTTACTACAGATATTTAGCAATAATCAGCACTTAAGATTACAAAACGAATGCTAATCAAACACTGTCCACAATCCACATATGAGACATCAGTCTCAAGTATAAAGTGTTTGAATCCCTCTCGGAGAGTATCCTTATCTGATTAGATCTGAGTATACATTGTCGTCAGCTCAGATAATCATAGTGATTAACTAACTAGTTTGACTTATATAATTATCACTCAAGGTATCAAAACTACACACCAACAACAATCTGTGAATACAGTAATAGACACAAATAAAATTCAGATTCCCATTATACTATTTAGTTAATTGATTATCAGCAAATATGATTAAACTACATGGTACGTGCACTACTACAAAAATTATAAATACATTTTCGAATGCAGTTGCCTTATCATTTAAGAATCATAACTAGTATAAAGTGACGGACTTTAACAAATCCTAAGATCACACATACCTGTAAATCATGATCTTTTTATGAAAGTAATACGTCTGGATACTATTAAGAAAAAATAAATATTATCTACCTATCAAAGCAAGACTTTTGTTTCTTGTTACTACTATGAAACGAAAAATACCTTGCCGATTTAAAAATCCATCAGATCAAACTCAGGATCTGATTCGTCATCCAACTTTTAAGGCGTGTACTGCAACAGTACAAAAGACTGCGGAATCCGCGGCGCCCCGCCTTCGAAAAAGCCGATATACCCGGCGAAACATGTCAGGAGCAGGGGGAATTGGGACCCCTCAGTTTTAAAATCTAGTCAAACTAGTTAGTTAATTACTATGATATCTGAGCTGACGACAATGTATACTCAGATCTAATCAGATAAGGATACTCTCCGAGAGGGATTCAAACACTTTATACTTGAGACTGATGTCTCATATGTGGATTGTGGACAGTGTTTGATTAGCATTCGTTTTGTAATCTTAAGTGCTGATTATTGCTAAATATCTGTAGTAACTAATTTTTGAGATGATATACCTTTGTATTAACAGACAGCTTCAATATTCCGTGCACAAATAATACCGCCACACACTTGGGAGTATTATATTCCAAGTTAGTTTGTGCATATTGGGCGGTCATTCAATATATTTGGTACCAACATAGAGCTGTAAATCTAAACGCTACGTTAGTATATAATGCGCTAAACTCTAACAAGTATACTTTGGCAAAACCTAAACAAGCATTTACTCTTTAACATCAATAAGTCATACAAAATCTTTTCTTTCATTTAACGGCATGCTATAATCTATAAGCTGTGTTTTCTTAAAACAGCACTGAGTCTTACATACTAATCTGATTGAGATACACTATTAATCAGGCACAATACGCCACCCACAGAACACAAATGTTGGCAGTATTGACATCATACTGAGATTTGTAATATTAAGCTACATACAATGTAAGATGTAACAGACTGCAAGCGAACTCGATTACACAGCTGTGATTGACTGATGATATGTGGTGGTCTATAAGCTGCGTTCTTTGTAAACAGCACCGAGTCTGATACACTATTTATCTGATACAGATACATTATTGAGCAGTTGCTGAATATGTTACCTAGAAGATTTAATTATCGGCGAGTAAGCACAAAATATCTGTATCGGTAAAATCCAGTTTTATATTAATCACGGTGCAATACACCACAAATGAACCCGAGTATACAGCTATGAATAACATGATGATTATACTACATCAATGGTAGCAATCTATTAGTCATCCACAATTAAGACACTTTGTAACTCTTTCTCCCCCCTCCTTTTTGTTTCAATTACACCAAACATACGAGCAAGCATTGCTCTTGATATATTAACAGGAGAATTGTTGCATTGAATAAAGAGGATATTGTCTGCATGTCAGAAAATACTACCTTCGCATCTCATTCTACAACAGGCACACATAAGTTAATGTTTGTGACCTTATATTAGCACTTCATTCAACATAAATCTACCAGCATTAAGCTACTTTAGCAGGCTAACATAGCAGTAGATGAGAATAATCTCGTTATATCTACAGTGTATAGCAATACATGACTAAGGTGTAGCAATTATAATTTAACGGGATTACACAGCTCTTGGTATTTCTATTTCACTCTAGAATCATTTTATAAGGGTAACAAGATGGAATGAGCTAGCCATCGGCCAGCAGATTATCTCAAGTCCTATCAATAATAATGGACTTACAGTTTACTATTTATAAAGCAATTAATCAGACAAAATATAGGCACTTTATTTAATATTGGTTATATTGGTTACAGAATTAATATAATCCTTAGGAGGAGATACAAGGATTATCTGGTATACTAAATTCACTTTGTCTGATCATCAACAGACATACTATATAACATAACTACTAGTTGCCTAGGGTTTTTAAAGTGTGCCCAATTTTTAATCTCTACTATTAAAGTTTAATTTTTAATGTGTCATTTCTTTCACACACACGTCACGCCACACTAATTGATTTTCTATATGAGTATGTGAGTGCCATTTGAATGTACCCCTTTTTCACAACCCCTTGGTTGTACAGTTTGTATCAACCCATAAAACCATAGAGATTTCTGGAAGTAATTGTAGGTTCCTACGGGAATAGGACCCTCAATTCCTTCTGTATTTCTTTGATAAAACTGTGTCTTCTCTTACAAATATTGTATTATCACTGTAATTTTATCATGGACAGCGCTGCAGAATTTGTTAGCGAATTATAAATGAACTATAATAAAATAATTTCTATCTACTATAGTGTACAGAAGCCATATAACCACAAGTACCGGAGGTACCGCAAAAAAAAAAAAAAAAAAAGTACAAGACCATTTAAAAAAAAATAAACAAACAAGACAAGAAGATTACGTGAAAATTAAATTAAATCAAGGTGGATAAAATAGGGTTAGCTCATATGTTAGCTTAATAAACATTGAGCTAATTAGCATGAGTTGAATTCCTTTCTTTTCTTGCAAGTACAAACTCTGCAATCCACATATAATTTGCCATTAAAGCAAACTATATCTTTTGAAACTTAAAACGGACATAAAACACGTTATTACAATACGTTTCTGTAGTTTTGCAATTAATTAACATAACAGCTGGATATGAAAACTTGGATATATTAGCACATAGTTAACTGTAATTACTTTTCAATTGGCAAACTCCTAAGAATTTATTTGAGGAAAAAAAAAACCTCCAGACTTGTTACTGAAGACGACATGTATAGTCATTATTTTGTAAGCATAATCAACTTTAATGGTACTAGTTGTGGACAGATATGTAGCTGGGTTAGGCGTGTGAAGTATGCAGTGACCACTTCCAATTCTCAGAACTGTCAAACCTACAATTCTCAGAAGCCGCGTTCGGCAAGCGCTTAGAGCCAGTGCCGGCACATCTGCTTCATCGATGACGTGGCACTATGGAGGCGTCACAAGTAAGGGAGTTTAGAAAAAACATTTGCATGCACAAAGGGATCTGCTGCACAATAATGGATTACACATATATAATTCATATGTGAGACTCTTCTATTTGCATGCAATATTTCTAATACTTAAAAGGAATTAGAAATATTGCATGCAAATAGAAGCATCTCACATATGTAAGTAAGGCAGACCTACGTAAATAAGCACCCAAAACTGCAAGTCAGAATGTTTAAATACATATTATACACACAAACATATGTGATGGATCTCTGGCTACCCCGACTGGGTAGCTCCTTCCAACCCCTGGAACCAGCCGCTATGTAGCGGAGAAGTGATTATTGCAAGAGCCCACCCAAATAACTAAACATACCAGCATTTAGGTGAACAAAGAAGAACATTTTAATGAGGAAAACACACATCTTTTATACACAAAACTCATCTTGATAAGAGCCCTGGCCGTCCTACAATTTTCCCGCCATTCCCGCACCTCCAGACAGGCGCCATCCCTAGAGTCCATTGTTCCATAGTATCCAGAGGAATATGGTGGATGATTTTGGGGTGATCCAGGGGGAGTGGCGGCACTTCCAGGGTGTCGTTGGAAAGACCGGAGTTAGGCGTAGGCAACCGGACACCGGGAAGGCCAGAGGAAATGGGGGTTGTAGGGGATCCGGAAGCCCCGGTTCCCAATGGAGCACCCCTCCGGCAATCACCCCACCTCTCGCCCCCCCAAGGGGAACCAAACCCCAAAAGAGAGGAGCTCTGGGACAAAGGGCTACTGGAGGGACCTGGGTCAAAGGACACCGGTAATTTGGGATGCTGCAGCTGACCGGTAGTTCCAGGGGTCCAGCCGGCTAAAGGGGAATGTGGCGGTCAGGGACCATCTCCTCCAAGATGAGATCCCACACACACACACACACACAAGGGGAACAAAAAGGGTCTGGGGAATCGCGGTTGCTCTGAGCCCAAAACCGCGGAGAACAAGAGGGGGTAGGTGATAGGAGGGGTAGGAATTTAACACTTGCAGCCCTGTATCCGTGACAACATACACACACACACACATATATATATATATATGAACACCTAGGGACTCACTTGGAAGTGTTCTCCGAAAGTTCCAAGCGAGCTCAGCGTTCACTTGGAGCACTTGACGTACGCGGCCAGAGTTATATTACAGAGTAAGGGGGAGATAATGAAAGTATATTGGTAGTAGGGCTGTGTGATTAATCGTGATTTTATTTTCTTGTGATTTCAAATCGTATGAGATTTTTTGGAAAAAAAAACCCAAAACCAATCAGTCAAGCCATTTGTCCCGCGCTGCACAAAGAGAAATGGGGGCGGAGTTCAAGCTTGCAGCGAGTTATGGGCTATTTCATTCTGTAATGAGGGACTGTCAGGAGTGACTGAAGTGCTAATCCCGATAACTGACTGAAGAGGAATCATGAAGCGGAACTGGCTAAAACTACAGGAAGATATAGCCGGCAACTCTCTGATATGCTGCAACTCCACAGATGACTGGGGTATGATAAAATATAATGGGGATTTGGGATTAATCTCTTTTTATGCTGGCATCCTTCAGATTAAGCTGTATTGCAAAACAGAGCACAGGAATGCTGGCATCAGATGACCTTTTTTAGCAAGACCATGGATGATGGGAGGGTACAGCTTCCATTTAAAGTAGGGTGCCTAGACTGCATGTCTAACCTCTACTTTAGTTTACCCATAGTTACACAGAATGAGTATTGGCAGAAAACCTAACCGTTAGACATAATGGAAGTTAAACATCAGAACATTTATTGAGCGATCAGTGTAAAGGCTGACACACACAGAGCAGCGTGGCATGATAATGCGGCTGTGCGCACTCCGTGTGACTTTTCGTCTCTGCTCACACAGCCGCGTCAAGTTGCGTAGCTGAGCTCACTGCCTCGCGCTGCATCACCTGCAATGTGTCACAGCCTTAAATGTGTTTTGCACTAGTTGATCTGTTCAAATCGCTAACTCTAATTAAGAAAACTTTCAAGGTAGGGTTAAGCTGGACTTAGTTTGTCCTGACCAATTTTATGTTCAGTGTTCTGCACACTGTTCATGTTTGCTAGCACCGTATTCATATATTCATACAAAATTGCCTCTATGAAACCTTCTGGCTGATTTATGTTCGGTACTTGTAAATAATAATCACCCCTTCATAGTCAGGTGTACACATTACGTTTATGAAATTCTTTGAGAATCCCTTAATATTGTAGGTGACATCTGTGATGCTATTTTGTTTGGCTGAATTATTATTCAGTCTGTTTTGCCCACTAAGTTATGTATGTGGTGTGTGTATGTTGCTGTGTGTTTGCATGTATGTTGTGTGTCTGCATGTATGTTGCTGTGTGTGTGTGTGATTAATTGCATGCTCTGCGGTATGTGTGTTGCTGGGTATTTGAGACTGTGTACATGTGTGAATACACTGTGTGTGTATTGCTGTGTGTGTGTACTCATTTGTATCTGTATGCTCTGCAGTGTGTGTGTGTCCGCATTTAGGGACAGACATCAGGCATTCACTCTCACTGAGTGTTGGAGTGCTAAGAGTATTTAAATATATTTTTATGACAGAATTTAAGCCATTTGCCATCCCTGCTCCTGCCCAATACATAATACTTTTGCCCAGGGGGTGGTGTTGGGGTGTCCGTCTTTCCTATTTGGAAATGAAGGGAGGTATGGCGCAGTGTAGTGGCAGGAGCAGCGGCATCAACAGGCCTTGGTGTCGCAGTGGTCTGGCGGTCTCCATGTGGTTCAAGTTGGGAGCAAGAAACTTATTGTGAGCATATATTTATCTATTTATAAGATTCTGTACTGTTTAATGCATTTTTTTAAATCGAGAAATGTATGTTTAACAGTTATTAAAAATTGCGATTAAAATCGCAATATTTCATGGCCAAAATTGCAATATTAATTTTTCCCCATATCGCACAGCCCTAATTGGTAGGTTTGTTTACTACACATAACTAAACATTTTATATTATAATTGCAGAGTGTTTCATGTCCCTTTAAAAGGGACACTAAAACCAATTTTTTTCTTTCATGATTCAGATAGAGCATGTAATTTTAAGCAACTTTCTAATTTACTCCTATTATCAATTTTTCTTCTTTATTTTGCTATTTTTGTAGCACTTGCTGAATGGTGGCTACATTAAAAAGTTGCTTAAAATTACCTGCTCTATCTGAATCATGAAAGAAAAAAAATGGGTTTAGTATCCCTTTAAAACCTCCCAGATCCAAATCATGATGTATTTTGAAGGATTCTATCATATCTTCCTTCTCTTTCCCAAGAATTCTAGATTAGATTTAGGAACAGGTAATTAAACTTACTTTTTGCCTCTGCATCATGTTGAGCAAATCTCCAAAGGGAGAATCCTCAGGGTTATCAAAAGCCAACAAAGCCAGTGTCCTCTCCATTTCAGTTAGGCATTCTCTGCTCTCCTCTCCTTGCTCTGCTAGTTGAGTTTGAGCAAACTCCAGAGCTGCTTCAGTCTCTCGCTGTCGGATCAGTTCTATTAGGTGTTGTTGCTGCAGAAATATACCACACACACAAAAAAAAAAAAAAAAAAGGTCAGGACAAAGTTTATATTTTTCTATATTGCTCTTTATGATAAACAGAAATACACTGTTACAGCCAGTAATAAGCAAAGCCACAAAGTCAATTTTGTGAGGAAGGACCAATGCAGTAAAATGACTCAGTTCATAACAGGAAATCAAAACCCAGACAAGCTCACTCTCAATTTTAACAAGTTTAGCTATTCAAGTCTTTTTTTTTATTTTAAATGCCACACTGTTTTCTGACTACAGTATCCCTTTAACTTTTTCTATTACCCAAAAATGAACTTGAACAGATATGTTGAAAAGGCCTGGCTGATATCACCCAAGGTTTCTGTGCTCTGGCATAAATGAGCTAAACGAGAGTGCCTAATGAAATACTCCTATGTGCTGGAATGTCTCATAAATATGTATGCTATAGAACATTGCCCATGCAGTGCTTTGCACTAGCAGCTCACTGATCATTGCTGCTGACCTGGAGGTGAAAATACAGATATCGATTGGTGTCTAACAGCTCAGGGTGCAGGGAATTTATCAGTGCAATGGCTTCTTGAATCTGTCCTTTCAGGATCATCTCCCGTATCTTTATCCTTTCGTCTAGGCTCTCTAGATCCACACTAGGCTCAATGCCGGACTCCATACGGAATTTTTCAGCCGCTTCCTTGAAACCCTCTGAGAAAGAATGGAAACAGTCAAATAGCTGTAATACCTGCATTTTATTGATTTTTTATACATTGGCACAGAAAATTGTTAGCATTATGTCAACTTATTTTACTTATTTATTAAAAAACAAAACCTGACTAGTTTATATTCCACTTGTAAACTTAAAGAACTGGCAGTAACAGATTTACATTAGACTACGAGATTTCTTATATTACAACCAGTTCCAAAGTTGACAGCTCAAATGTAAACTTAGTTATTCATAAAATGTACATGAAGCCTCAGTACAGATCTAGCAACTAAATGTATTTTTTGTGTCCCACCTACTAAATAGAAGTTCAGATTGCATGCATCATCATATATGTGATGAACAGGATTTTGCCAACCCTGCAACAGTCACCATTTTGTCGCAGAAAGGGTTAACGAACCATTTCCACCTTAACCAGTTTGTCACAGTTTAGTTTAGTGGGTGGAAGGTTTAACAAACACTTGTCTGTACTAGACCCAGAAAAATGCCCAAACACCCGTTTAATGCCCCCCACAATAAACTCTCTCTGCTGCCACCACTTTAAAGGGATATGAAAACAAAATGTATGCTTACCTGATAAATGTATTTCTTTCTTGACATAGTGAGTCCACGGATCATCAATTACTGTTGGGAATATTACTCCTGGCCAGCAGGAGAAGGCAAAGAGCACCACAGCAGAGCTGTTAAGTATCACTTTCCTTCCCGCAAACCCCAGTCATTCAACCGAAGGGAGAGAAAGGAAATAACACAAGGTGCAGAGGTGCCTGAAGTTTATATAAAAAAGGCCTGTCTGAAAAAAACAGGGAGGGCCTTGGACTCACAGTGTCAAGAAATAAATAAATTAGGTAAGCATAAATTTTGTTTTCTTTCTGATGACAAGGCGAGTCTACGGATCATCATCAATTACTGTTGGGAATCAATACCCAAGCTAGAGGACACAGATGATAAGGGAGGGACAAGACAGGTAACCTAAACAAAAGGCACCACTGCTTGCAGAACCTTACTCCCAAAAGAACCTCAGCCGAGGCAAAAGATCAAAATGATAGGATTAAGAAAGAGTGCTAAGAAAACCAATTTGCAGCCTCACAAATCCGTTCTATAGAGGCCTCAATCTCGAAGGCCCAAGAAGGAGAAAACAGCCCTAATGGAAAGAGCTGAAATCCTCACATGAGACTGCTGTACAGTCAACCCCTATACCAAACGATACTACTTCTCAACCAGAGATAAAGAAAAGTGGCAGTAGCTTTCCGACCCTTACGTTTTCCAGAAAGCAAACAAAACGCCTAAGACTGGCGAAAATCTTTAGGCGCCTGTAGATAGCAATAAAGAACCCACACAACTACTAAGTTGTGCCACAACCATTCCTTATGAGAAGGAGGATTAGGACAGGAAGAAGGAACCACAATTTTCTGAATCATATTTCTGTTCGAAATCACTCCAGGACTGCCTTATCCTCATGAACTACGAGATAAGGAGAATTACACTGCAATGCTGAGAGCTCAGAACCCTCCGAACAAAAGATTAGCAGTAACAAATATAACTTGAAAGATAAAAACCTAATAACTATGGAATACATAGGCTCAAATGGAGCCTGATGAAAAACTTTAAAAACAAGGCTAAAACACCAAGAAGGATCAACAGATTAACATACAGGCCTGATTCTGGCCAGGGCCTGTCAAATGGATTGAACATCCGGCAAGTCCGCCAGACGCTTGTGCAACAGAATGGATAAGGCGGAAATCTGACCCAGGAGGGGACTGACAGATAATCCCTTCACAAAGCCATCCTGGACAAAAAGGCAAAATCCAAAGGATCCTGACCTTGTTCCGAGAAGACCCTATAGCCTCACACCAATAAAGGTTTTACACCAAAATGCTTTAGGTGGCAGGCTTACAAGCCTGAATCATGGTCCAAATAACCGAGTCGGAATTCCATACTTACCGAAATAGAACGTTTGGATGAAGAAAACACTCCTTGAGAAGACGGTCCATTCTCAGAGGAAGCCTCCACAGAGGTAAAAAAAAGACATTACTCCTAGGACTGCATACCAAATCCTGCGAGGCCACGCAGGAGCTACAAAAATCACTGATGCTCATCCTGAGTGAAGACTCGACATAGGAGAGCAAACGTAGGAAAGGATTTGTTCACCTGCCGTAGCAAGGAACTGCCAGTGCAACAAACAGAAAAAAAAACCCCAGAGAATCTCTCAACCTCGAACCAGACTTAGGAAGCTTGGCGTCCTGACGAGACGCCATCGGCTTCAATTCCAACAATCCCATCTGGTAGTTAAACTGAGAGCCTTTACAGATGGAGACCCTACTCCCTGGGATGGAAAGTCTGACTACACAGGAAATCCGTTTCCCAAAGTCCACCCCTGGAATGTGGATTGCAGATAGACACAATTGTCAACTTCTGCCCAATGACCAATCTAAAACACCTCCTACATGGTTAAGGAACTCTGAGTTCCACCCTGGTAGTTGATAAAAAGCAGGGGTGACAATGTCCGACTAGAAACCAGCTAAAGACAACTGAGGACAAGACAGAGCATTGAAAAACGCTCCCATCTACAAGAGGAGAACAGACACTTCCGAGTCCAAAAAACCCTGCACTAAACAGGGCCCAGACCAATTCCCAGTCCAGCTGGTTGGCATCCGTGGACACAACACCTAGGAATGTCTCTCGAGGCACGCACCCTGAAACATCTTGAGAAAACACTATGGGGTAGAGACTCTTGTCGACTGACCTAGATCTATTCTCCAAGACAGATCCAACTGTTCTTCCAATTTATGGAAAACAGCAATACATTGAAAACACTGAAAGAGGAAGTCAAGTCAACTGTAGCTAGAAACCATCAAACTTCCTGGATGCAAAATATCCAGCGATTTACCGGACCACAAAAAGCTAGTTGTTGGCCGGATAGGGTACTGCAGAAAAAGGAAACAAATAAGCCCTTGACAGTCTGACCTCTGTCAGAAGATCCCTCTAGACCTAGAACCTAATAAAGTCTTGTAGAAGGAAAAAGGGGACTCTCCTTCAGATTCATTTCCCCACTATGGGAAAAAAAGCTTTGACAAGAGTTCTCGAAGAGAAACTGCTCGAAGAATGAGCGACACCTGAGCCTTATGATGTCCAGAAGGTATGTACTAGCCCAGGAGCTAAAAGTCCTTATAGGACTTGAAGACAAAGTCCGTAGCCTGCAAAACATGATTTAGTCGAGGCTATTAGACCCCCCCCCCCCCCCCCCAGAGAGGAGGAACTCACTAAGAGGAACACAAAGCCACCGCTAGATTTGAACTCTCTACCTTCAGCCTTTAAGGTAGCAAACTTGAGAAGATGCCAATCCTGTGAACAAAAAGTACACAACCTTCAGGTCTATGTTTGATATGAACAGGCCCTCTTCAACCAAAAAATGGATACTACTTGAAGGTCAGAACCTGAGAAGCTTGAAGAAACCACCTAGCTCCCGTTCTCAGACAGGGACTACAGCTATCACTCTCAGAGACAGATGTCATCATATGGAATTGTAAATATTCAAAAGGATTATCTGCTCCTGGGAAGAAATAAAGATTGGATTTAAAAAAAAAAAAAAAAAAAAAAAAAAAAAAAAAAAAAAAAGGTATGACTGACAAGACAAGGAAACCGAAAACTTTCCTATAGTTCTTGACGAGTAGTGAAAAACATCTTACCACCTACACCACACGCATTATAATAAATATATATGACCGATAGGTAAACTCCCACAGCAGCCACTGCATCAGGAAGTGCTATTTCCAGAAGCGCTATCATTACAAGCAATTCCGTGTTATTACTTTGTAGCAATGTACAGGACGTTATTATGTGTTGCAGCATTGTGGGCTGTGCGTGAGTATGAGCATTGAATATGGGCATTACAGCTATGTTAGAAAGCATGCTCATACTCACTCACAGCCCAAAATGCTGCAACACATAACAGCCTGTACATTGCTACAAAGTAATAACACGGAATGGCTTGTAATGATAGCACTTCTGGAATTCGACAATGCGATCACTGATTATCCATGACCTGGAGAACAGACCCCAGATTGTGTGTCATACTGTCTAATTGTGTTAATAAGATTATACAGGCTTATATATATTTACATAAGTATAGGCTACACTGACACTAGAAAACAAAAAGGTGGCACAGCTGTTACAGGTTATTGTGCAACTGATAATCACGCACAGCCCACAATGCTGCAACACATAATAACAGCCTGTAAAGCCTTGTGAGTGCTGCCGGTGTGTGACATAGCGGAGCCTGTTCTTGTGTCTGGGAGTTGTGCACAAGGAGCCACAGGCAGTGGGCACTGAACACCGTGCGGACCATGAGTGACCACACACACGTGGGACATCTGGACAAAAGCGCGTGGTGTAAGGGAACTGGTGAAGATCTGATCATGAAGAAACACTCCAGCTGCACCCACTCGATGCCTGATGTCCCACTCCACTTGTCCCCCAAGGTATTCAATGTAACACTCCCACTGTCCTCACTCCTGCAGAAGTTTACTCTTGCGGGGCTCAGTCTGAAAACGGAGGGGGACAGCTGGCAGGCAAGCAACCAATTAGAAGGGGGAGCAGGGTGCTTGGCACGGGGCCCAGTGAGTGAGATTCCCTATTCCCCTGCACAGTTGAACAGTCAGGGAGGGGATTGTAATTGACATGTATTAGCAGCTCCAGCATGGGGGCTGGCTATAAGGACACTAGCTAGGGAGCAAGGAAAAACTCCTTGCTTTGTAGCTAGTGTGTCCTACGAACGTATTCTTATGTAGTGACACTTTATCATCAATTTTAGAAGCTTTAGCAGAAAAATTGTTGAAACATGTCAATTACAAACTTTATTATTTTTTAATTCTTTATTTGATTTCCCCATATTTTCTTCCATGCAAAAGTAACACCACTACTTAAACCAGGGGTTAACAAATCTGTTTAAAATTTAGGAGCTAGACAGTCTTTTGGGAGTAAGACAGTAGTGTTTGTAAATTGATATATGGAGAATAACCCAAAAAGTTAGTAGCCAGGGGCAACATTCTAGAAGCCAGTGGCTCCCTTGCTCCTTGGTTTGACAAACCCTGACTTAAACAAGTTAAAACTGTTTTTGTATGAAGCAACAATTATGTTAAAATATAAAAGTGCAAAAATTAAAATGATCTAATGAGTTATAAGCAATAGATTAAAGGGACAGTCTAGTATAAATTAAAGGAACACTGTAGCCCAAAAAAATATTTTGTGATTCAGATAGAGCATGCAATTTTAAGCAACTTTCTAATTTACTCCTATTATCAAATTTTCTTCATTTTCTTGGTATGTTTATTTGAAAAGAGAGAATGTAATTTTAGATGCCGGCCCATTTTAGGTGAACAACCTGGGTTGTCCTTGCTGATTGGACAGCACCTTTAAACAAGTGCTGTCCATGGTCTGAACCCACAATTTGCTGGCTCCTTAGCTGAGATGCCTTCTTTTCAAATAAAGATTGCAAGAGAATGAAGAAAAATTGATAATAGAAGTAAAATTAGAAAGTTGCTTACAATTACATGCTCTATCTGAATCATGAAAGAAAAAAATTGGGTTCAGTGTCCCTTTAAACTTTCATTATTCAGATAGGACTTGTAATTTTAATCAACTTTCCAATTTACTTTTATCATCAAATTTGCTTTTTTTCTCTTGGTATTTTTAGTTTAAACTAAATATGCTAATGTATAAGCCTTTGAGGGCTGCCTCTTATCACATGTTTTTTAAATCTCTTTTCAACACAAAGAGACAGAAAGTACACGTGGGCCATATAGATAACACTGTGTTCAGGAACAGGGAGTTATTTAAGATCTAGCACAATACAATGCTAAATTTAAGACAATAGATAATAAACAGTCACAGTCATGTGATCAGGGGGCTGGAAGAAGGTTGCTAGATACAAGGTGATCACAGAGGTAAAAAGTATATTAATATAACTGTGTTGGTTATGCAAAACTAGGGAATGGGTAATAAAGGGATTATCTATCTTTTAAAACAATAACAATTCTACGGTAGACTGTCCCTTTAATAATAAAAATTATTAACGGTATGTTTAACTATGTGACTAACCCGTTAGCAGAGGCTTAAGTCCGCTCTATAGCAGCAAAGCACTACTGGGAGCTAGTTGAACACATCTGGTGAGCCATTGACAAGAAGATGTATGTAGCCACCAATTA
Source organism: Bombina bombina (assembly GCF_027579735.1). Classification (NCBI taxonomy): domain Eukaryota; kingdom Metazoa; phylum Chordata; class Amphibia; order Anura; family Bombinatoridae; genus Bombina; species Bombina bombina. The sequence goes on along the minus strand of NC_069499.1, from coordinate 982,488,716 downwards.
TTAGCCAACTCTCAGTAATGCATTGCTTCATATAAACCTAACTAGGTACATAACTCAAAGAAAGCAAGAGAACAAAGTAAAATTCAGAACAGAAGTAAAATAGGAAAAAGGAACAAGATGGCAGCCAGGTATGGGACAAAGTATATTATTGTTTTTTGTTTTTCTTTAATTACCTGTTACAAGATAGTTCATGATCAGACGATTCATGTCAGCTCTTTGAATATGCAAGTTGTTAAGCTTTTCCATCCACTCATCTTTAGTGATCTCCTCTGGTTTCTCAGCATAACTCATTGTCACTCTAAATATAAAAAAAGTGAAATTTATTCAAATGTTAAAAAAAAATGAAGCCAGCATTCCATTTGCAAGCAAGTTGTGAAATGAATGCCAAGTAGACAGAATAAAAAGAACACCAAAGCCTAAAAAAATGTAAAGGGTCTTAATAATTGAAAAATTACATGCTATAATTTATTTATCAACCCTACACTACTGTGTGTTTAACCACAAAACAAATTACAGAGCTAGTTACATGTCCGAGTCATGTGACTAGCGCTTATGGGTGGATCAGCTGCTTAAAGGGACACTGAACCCAAATTTTTTCTTTCGTGATTCAGATAGAGCATGCAATTATAAGCAACTTTCTAATTTACTCCTATTATCAATTTTTCTTCGTTCACTTGCTATCTTTATTTGAAAAAGAAGGCATCTAAGCACCTTTTTTTTTTTTTTTTTTTTTTTAATCGGTGGATGAATTTATCCACCAATCAGCAAGAATAACCCAGGTTATGCACCAAAAATGGGCCGGCATCTAAACTTACATTCTTCCATTTCAAATAAAGATACCAAGAGAATGAAGAAAATTTGATAATAGGAGTAAATTAGAAAGTTGTTTACAATTGCATGCTCTATCTGAATCACGAAAGAAAAAAATTTGGGTTCAGTGTCCCTTTAACCCTTTGAGTGCTAATGACGGCTCTAAGCCGTCACAGAGTTTCCCACTCTGGTGCTAATGACGACTCAGAGCCGTCACTAGCACTCTCCCACCTTGAGGGAAATCTGGGGTGTCCTACCCCAGCGATCGTGCCTGTAGAGTGACAGGCATCGCCGGGGCTTCCCGTTTTGCGTGATGAAGTCACGCTCAATAACGTGAGGACGTCACCGCGCAACTTTATGCTATGTATCTCAGGCATCTAAGCAGCTAAAGAGAGAAAAAAAAAAAAAAAAAAAAAGAGAGAAAGAGAGAGATTACGAGTCTAAGTAAAATTCTAAAAGCCAATGGCTCCCAGGTTTGTTGTGCCCTTCTATAAACAAGAGCAGGTCATTTTTTTAGGTTATTATGGCCCTTTAAAAATAATGAACCAAGTAAAAATGGAAATTAAATATACATTAAATGGACATGAAAAAAAATTCTTTCATAATTCAGATAGAGCATACAATTTTAAATAACTTTCCAAATTATTTCTATTACCTAATTTATTTCATTCCATTTGTATTCTTTGTTGAAAATACCACCTAGGTAGGCTCAGAAGCTGCCGATTGATGGCTGCACATATATGCCTCGTCATTGGCTTTCAGCAAGCTCCCAGCAATGCATTGCTGTCTTTCAAAAAGGATACCAAGAGAATGAAGCAAATTGCAAAGTTGTTTAAAAGTGTATGATCTATCTAAATCATGAAATATTTTTTTTGGTTTTCATGCCCCTTTAACAGTGTGCAAACATTTTCAGAATCAAATGGTATTCTGACAATTCAGCCAGGATCTTTATCAACATCAACTTAAAAGCAACCACCTTCTGAAAGAAAATAGAACACTGAATGTAAAGGCAGACCGTTATAGGACTAGAAAAAAAAAGTGTAATTTCCAAAATCAGTAACAGGATTTGTTTTATTTGGTGGTTTTATTGTATTTATTTTTTTGGTGAGTCACATTACTTAAATCATGAATGAAAGTAGGTTTAGATTTATATCATAGTTGCACTGATTTGTTCCATAACAATCAAGTTTACCATCACTTTTTTTCCTCTTCAAATAAGTGTTTTTACAGCTAATCACTCCGATTTACTCATACTTCTCCTCTTCCCAGCTATGATCTACACTTTTTTTTTTATTCAGTGATGTTTCTTCATCCTGCCAATCGATTTTGTAGCCTTTAGGGATCCGTAGGAAAAAAGAAGCACATGCGCAATTGATCCAAGGGGCGTGCTGTATAAAGACTTCGCCGTTTAAAAGGCAAGAAAATCTATTGGCCGGATGAAGAAACGTCACTGAATAAAAAAAAATTAAAAAAAAGTGTAAATTGTTGCCGGGAGGAGGAGGAGGGGTGTGAGTAAATCTGAGCTGTAAACACACTTATTTCGAAGAGGTTAAAAAAAAAAAAAAAGGAATGAAAGTGGGGTTAGATTTATATCATAGTTACACACTGATTTGTCCCATAACGATCAAGTTTACCATCACTTTAAAGGGACATGATAGCTATATGGTAAATCACGTGAAAGTGATGCAGTATAACTGTAAAAGGCTAACAAGAAAATATCACCAGAACACCTCTATGTAATATAGGAAGATATTTTACCTCAAAATGTACTCAGCTTAGAATAGTAAGTGCTCTGTGAACAGTTATCATTCAGCTACTTCAACAGCCAATCAGCTTCATCAGTGCTGATGTCAAACTTTGCTTTACTTTGATTTCATAGTAAACTTCATTAAACTGAGGGGAAAAACATGACTGTGCCTGCACATGTCTGATGCACACTCCCTTGCAAATCCTGGGACTAGTATGCTAATGGGATGGTTAAAGGATCAGTCAACCCAGTAGATTTGCATAATCAACAAATGCAAGATAACAAGACAATGCAATAGCACTTAGTCTGAACTTCAAATGAGTAGATTTTTTTTCTGACAATTTTAAAAGTTGTCTTTTTCCACTCCCCCTGTACCATGTGACAGCCATCAGCCATTCACAAATGCATACACGTACCATATGACAGCCATCAGCCATTCACAAATGCATACACACTTATTCTTGCACATGCTCAGTAGGTGACTCAAAAAGTTTAACTATAAAAAGACTGTGCACATTTTGTTAATGGAAGTAAATTGGAAAGTTGTTTAAAATGGCATGCTCTATCTGAATAATGAAAGTTTAATTTTGATTGAGTGTCCCTTTAAAAAGGACATGAAATCCACATTGTTTCTTTTGTGAGTCAGAGAGAGAATACAGTTTAAAAGAATTGTTTAATTTACTTATTTTATCAAATTTGCTTTGTTCTCTTGCTATCCTTTGTTAAAAGGTATAACTAGGTAGTCTCAGGAGCTGGGAGCTAGCTGCTGATTGGTTACTGCAGATATATGCCTCGTGTGATTGGCTTACTGAAAACTTCAGCTAGTTTGCAGTAGTGCACTGCTGCTCCTTCAAGAAAGGATACCAAGAGAATGTAGCAAAATGGATAATATAAGTAAATTGGAAAGTAGTTTACAAATGTATGCTCTATCTGAATCATCTTTTTTTTGGGGGGGGGGTTTCATGTCCCTTTAAAATGGGATGTGGCTACTGAGGAAATTCTGAGGTAAAAAAAACTTTTTTCCATACAGATGTTCGGCTTTTACAGCTATGCTGCATCACTTTCAAATACTTCAACATTTGGGTATCATGTTCCTTTAAATGTAAATTTTAATGCACAAAAAAAATGTTTAACAGTTGCATAATGCAGAGTCTGATGATATATGAAACATCCAGATGCACATTTTTAGAAACCAGAAAAGGAATATGATTTTTTTTTTTATTATGTCATGACTCAGAACATACAATTTTAAACAACAATTGACTTTTATTATCAAATGTGTTAGATTCTCTTGGTATCCCTTTGTTAATTAGCAGCAATGTGCTACCAAACACATCTGGTAAGTCAATGACAAGAGGCAGATATGTGCAGACACCAATCAGCAGCTAGTGCATTGCTGCTTTTGTGCCTTCCTATGTATGCATTTCAAAAAAGGATACCAAAGAACAAAGCAAATTAAATAAATAAAAATGTACAGCCTAATTCAAACATGAAGAAGCCAGAAGTGAAATTATATAAAACTCCCCTTCCCTCAGCCAATAACAAAAATAATATACTAGTGTTTCCACACTGTGTTCTGTAAAGACATGATGTTTTATTTTGTGCGATTATGAGCTCCACAACAAATATAGTTGTGGCTGCACAGCCAGCAACAAAGAAAGAGTTGTAGTTTTATGAGTTACAATTTGTGGAGTGATATTCTGAATAACAGTTGGGTATTAATTTGTAACAAAGGGAACATTACAGTGTAATGGTAAGAAGTTATAGGTTCTTTAGATGGATAAACAGTTTGTTTCATTCTTGTGATAAAAAAGGCACTAAGCAGTTGCTTATCCTTAAAGGGGCAGTAAACTTACAAACTAATGTTAAATAATTCTCCACATAGTGCAGAATTATATAACATTAGCTTACCGGTAGCTTTATACTTTAAAGGATCGCAAAGAAATTGTAACTAAAACCTCCTTTTACCAGAACGCCGCTCCTTGCTCTACTGAGCTGGTCTGGATTTTACACAGTGTATCTCTGTAACACTGTGTGCCCGGTCGCGCCATTAAAATGAATGTAGCTCGCTCCCGCTCTGGTCTAGTAGCGGGAGCGAGCTACATTCATTTTAATGGCGCGACCGGGCACACATTGTTACAGAGATACACTGTGTAAAATCCAGACCCGCTCAGTAGAGCAAGGAGCGGCATTCTGGTAAAAGGAGGTTTTAGTTACAATTTCTTTGCGATCCTTTAAAGTATAAAGCTACCGGTAAGCTAATGTTATATAATTCTGCACTATGTGCAGAATTATATAACATTAGTTTGTACGTTTACTGCCCCTTTAATAGAAATCATTGCAACATGTATTATTAATCTTTTTAAATTGATTTTACCTTTTATTTATTTTTTTAACTCAATTTGTTCAGTGTCCATTACTAAACCCAATTTTTTTCTTTCATGGTTCAGATATAGCATGCAAATTTAAACAACTTTCTAATTTACTCATATCCTTTTTTTTTCGTTTTCTTGCTATCTTTATTTGAAAAGCAGAAATGTATACCTTAGGAGCCGGACCATTTTTGCTTCAGAACCCTGGATAGCACTTGCTTATGGTGGCTACATTTAGCCACCAATCAGAAAGCGATATCCAGGGTTCTGCACCAAGAAAGGCTTGCTCTTAAGCTTTACATTCCTGCTTTTCAAATAAAGATAGCAAAAGAACAAAGAAAATTTGATAACAGGAATAAATTAGAAAGTTGCTTAAAGGGACAGTCTAGTCAAAATTAAACTTTCATTATTCAGATAGGACATTTAATTTTAAATCAACTTTCCAATTTACTTTTATCAACAAATTAGCTTTTTCATCTTGATATTCTTAGTTGAAACTAAACCTAGGTAGGCTCATATTCTAATTTCTAAGCCCTTGAGGGCTGCCTCTAATCACATGCTTTTTAAATTGCTTTTCACAACAAAAGACTTGATAGTTCACGTGGGCCATATAGACAACACTGTGTTCAGGCACAGGGGGTTATTTAAAGGGACACTGAACCCAAAAATTTTTATTTTGTGATTCAGATAGAGCATGAAATTTTAAGCAACTTTCTAATTTACTCCTATTATCAAATTTTCTTCATTCTCTTGACATCTTTATTTGAAATGCAAGACTGTAAGTTTAGATGCTGGCCCAATTTTAGTAAACAACCTGGGTTGTCCTTGCTGATTGGTGGATAAATTCATCCACCAATAAAAAAGTGCTGTCCAGAGTACTGAACCCAAAAAATAGCTCAGATGCCTTTTTCAAATAAAGATAGCAAGAGAACGAATAAAAATAGATAATAGGAGTAAATTAGAAAGTTACTTAAAATTGCATGTTCTATCTGAATCACGAAAGAAAAAATTTGGGTTCAGTGTCCCTTTAAGATTTAGCACAACACAATGCTAAATGCAAGTCAATAGGGAGCTGTCCGAAGGTTCTTAGATACAAGGTAATCACATAGGTAAAAAGTATATTAATATAACTGTGTTGGTTATGCAAAACTGGGGAATGGGTAATAAAAGGATCATGTATCTCTTAAAACAATAAAAATTATATTGTAGACTGTCCTTTTAAATTTGCATGCTATATCTGAATCATGAAAGAAAAAAAAATGGGTTTAGTATCCCTTTAAGTTTCAAAAATGTCTCCACTCTTACCACACTGAGGGCAGGATTAGAGGGAGAAATTTTAAGTGATAGTTTTGCAAGAAAAAACATGTGCCCACTCATGAAATCATTTTTTAACAAAAAGATAATTAGAACAAAGAAAATTTGAATAACTTTGCACCTGACACTAGCTGGCAAAATCAGCATGTTTCTGAAATCTGCTCTATTAAACTATTAATAGCATCTGTCAGCCAAGATAATGTTTTTGTTAAACTACTAGCACAGGACAGGTTATAATTAGAAAGCAATCTTAGGTTAAACAAAATGGATTAAAGTGACACAAAACCCAAAACAATTCTTCCATGATTCAGAAAGAGCATACATTTTATGCTCTTTATCAATTATGGTTCAATATCTTAATATCCTTTATTGCGGGAGCAGCAGTGCACTACTGGGTGCTAGCTGAACACATCAGTAAGTCAATAACAAGAGGCATATATGTGTAGGGTGCAGACACCAATCCACAGCTCATAAGCCTACCTAGATATAAGTTTTAACAGAGGATTCCAAGGGAACAAAGCAAATTAGATACAAAAAGTAAAGAAAGTTGTTTAAAATGACATGCTCTATTTGGATAATGAAAGAAACATTTAGAATTTCATGCCCCTTTAAGAATTATTGCACACTTTACAGTTACAGTGAGAAATAATGAGCTTGGAATAAATACAATGTAAAAGAGCTAAATTTAATGACAACGAAAATAAAATTTAACAGGTGATGACAGCTACAACGTCAGATAAGTATTGATACACTGGGAAACATTAAACAACACGACGATCAGAGCTAGACGGCTCACAAGTACGGTATATACATTATACAATCGGTGAACGGAGGTAAAAAACATTATAATGGGGCCAAACAAGAAATTGGGTAGGACACTCGGTGGGTGGCACTCACCCGGCCAGACTCTACAATGGCAGGAACCGGAAGTGACTGGCTGCGGCCTACCACAGCTTCCCAGTTCGGCGATCGGACGGACCCTAAAAGGGGTCACTAGCCAACACGAAACGTCACCCCGATAACTGAGACTCCAAGAACTTCCGGCGGCAGCGTCACCCCTGACCCGAACACTCAACAAGGAGTCACGTGACTGGAGATCGCGATATTCTGTTCTGAATGCATCCCACGTGACCTTCGGAAACGTACGACCCGAACCACCCAGACGTATCTACGTGACGGCAAAAAATATGATACGGATCAGTTTCTTGCATAGCTATAAGAGACGCTTTTTGGAGCTGTGTTATTTTAATTAAATATATAATAAGCCTAATTACATGTTTTGCATTCAGTTGACGATTCTTAGTTGTTAGCACCGTACTCTGTTTAAGAGCTGGTAGTTAATCAAGTAAATAAACATTTGATATATACTATTCTACTTATCACAAAACTTACGTGTAAAAATAAACTCCTATATACTTTCAAACATTTTGAAGAGCAGTATTGATTAACCCCTTAATGACCACAACACTTTTCAATTTTCTGTCCGTTTGGGACCAAGGCTATTTTTACATTTCTGCTATGTTTGTGTTTAGCTGTAATTTTCCTCTTACTCGTCACATATTATATACCGTTTTTCTATGACAAGGAAGTTGGTTTCATATTTAAGCTAGTGATGTGCAGTTCATGAACGAATCGTTCATTTGAACTGGTTCTTTTTACTGAACTGTATGGGGCCCATTTATCAAAGGGCTTGCGGACCTGATCCGACACTGCGGATCAGGTCCGCAAGACCTCGCTAAATGCGGAGAGCAATACGCTCTCCACATTTAACATTGCACCAGCAGCTCACAAGAGCTGCTGGTGCAACGCCGCCCCCTGCTGACTCGCGGCCAATCGGCCGCCAGCAGGGAGCTGTCAATCAACCCGATCGTATTCGATCGGGTTGATTTCCGGCGGTTCCTGTCCGCCTGCTCAGAGCAGGCGGACAGGGTTATGAAGCAGCGGTCTTTAGACCGCTGCTTCATAACTTGTGTTTCTGGCGAGTCTGAAGACTCGCCAGAAACACGGCCCTTCAAGCTCCATACGGAGCTTGATAAATGGGCCTGCCGGAATCAGTTCACCAGACTGAACTGATTCGTTTGTAACAGTTCAGTTGCACAGGCAGCATGTAATATGATCCTAGAGTGAGGTCTCTGTTATAACTCTGGTTCTTCTGCTATGAATCACTGAGACCTCACTCTAGGATCATATTACATGCTGTTGAATCAGTGTACTGCATCAGTGTACTGTGTACTGTTAACTCAGTGATTCATTAGCAACTGTGTTATAACTGTGGTTCTGCTATGAATCACTGAGTTAACAGTACACAGTACACTGATTCAGTACACTGATTCAACAGCACAGCAACTAACAGCTCTGTGATACACACATTTAATTACTGTGGAATACATTGGCACAATACAATAATAAAAATAAAAAAAATACCTTGAGTGTAAATGTTTTAAATTGATTAAACTTTATATATAATTTTCAGGGGAAAATTATTAAGTAGATATGTGTTTTGAGGTGTTATTTATATATATATATATATATATATATATATATATATATATATATATATATATATATATATATAACTGACAACAGGGATTATGTGGTCCACATTCATTGATTGTGACTGAACCTAGGGTTGTCGTTTGTTTATTATTTTATTTTAAGTAAAAAATGCAGACAAGGGCTTCAGGATCGGGGGTTTGGTCTGAAGCAACAAGCAGCAGAGAGCAGTACAGACACAGTGACTCAGGACTCATTCTAAATGATTCAGAATCGCTGCGTCTGTACTGAATCTGCGATTCTTCTGCTCTGCCCCTCAAGCGCATCATGTGATCAGTAGGTGAACTGATGAATCGGTTCATGAACCGGTTCAGTTAATCGAACTGTCCGAAATGAACCGATTCATCAGGATGAACCGAACTTCACATCACTATTCAGTTCCTGAGTCATCAGCAGCACTCTGGTAATACGATCCTAGAGTGAGTTCTGCTCTGCTAACTCCTCCTTTAATGAATCACACAGCAGAATCTCACTCTAGGATCATATTACCAGTGTTGTTGAATCAGTGAACTGTTAGCTAACTCGTCTGCAATGAATCAGTCTGTTAACAGACAGATTCATTGCATACGAGTTAACTAACAGTACACTGATTCAAATATCAGGTCACACTCACAGCGGTTCTCAACAGACCCCTGCATTTACATTAACCCAATCAGCATCCCATGTTTGTGTATATATATATATATATATATATATATATATATATATATATATATATATATATAAAATTTGTTGTTCTTCCTCTATATCTAAGCTAACTTTTACTTAGCAACAGCTACAAATTATATATATATATATATATATATATATATATACACACAAACATGGCATGCTGAATGGGTTAATGTAATTGCAGGGGTCTGTTGAGAACCGCTGCGAGTGTGACCTGTTATTTGAATCAGGGTACTGTTATCTAAATGATTCATTAGAGTTACAGTACACTGAGTCATTTACATACAGCACTTAGCACTGCAGGAAACGAATCTGCGGCTCTACAGTTCACCTACTGAACATGAGGTAGAGCCTCTACCTCATGTTCAGTAGGTGAACTGGTGAATCGGTTCATGAACCGGTTCAGTTAATCGAACCGTCCGAAATGAACCGGTTCACCCAAAAGAACCGAACTGCACATCACTAATTTAAGCTGGAATCCCTTTATACAACAATTGAATATACAAACTTGAAAAAAGGGCATACGTTGGCACCAATACAAATATTACTATTTTGAATAAGTAACAGATATTTTCAAAGGGTTAATAACCATTAGGCCACTGATTTCACTATGAATATATACAGGGTAGATCCCCCTCCATGCCATGCAATTGTTTTTAGCCTGGCCCAATGGTGTTTTGGGCACATAAATTGTTGCCAACACTGGCATAGGTGCTCTAATTCTCATTTTTGAATAAGTAACATATATTTTCAAAGGGTTAATAACCATTGGGCCACTGATTTCACTATGAATATATACAGGATATACCCCCCTCCATGCCATGCAATTGTTTTTAGCCTGGCCCAATGGTGTTTTTGGCACATACATTAATGCCAACCCTGGCATAGGTGACATAATTCTCATTTTTTAATAAGTAACAGATATTTTCAAAGGGTTAATAACCATCGGGCCACCAATTTCACTATGAATATATACAGGGTAGATCCCCCTCCATGCCATGCAATTGTTTTTAGCCTGGCCCAATGGTGTTTTTGGCACATACATTAATGCCAACCCTGGCATAGGTGACATAATTCTCATTTTTGAATAAGTAACAGATATTTTCAAAGGGTTAATAACCATTGGGCCACTGATTTCACTAAAATATATACAGGTTAGATCTCCCTCCATGACATGCAATTGTTTTTAGCATGGCCCTATGGTGTTTTGGGCACAGAAATTGATGCCAACACTGGCATAGGTGCTCTAATTCTCATTTTTGAATAAGTAACAGCTATTTTCAAAGGGTTAATAACCATTGGGGCACTGATTTCACATATACAGGATAGACCCCCCTCCATGCCATGCAATTGTTTTTAGCCCGGCCCAATGGTGTTTTTGGCACAGAAATTGATGCCAACCCTGGCATAGGTGACACAATTCTCAATTTTGAATAAGTAACATATATTTTCAAAGGGTTAATAACCATTGGGCCACTGATTTCACTATGAATATATACAGGGTAGATCCCCCTCCATGCCATGCAATTGTTTTTAGCCTGGCCCAATGGTGTTTTTGGCATATACAGGGTATTTATTCATAGTGAAATTAGTGGCCCAATGGTTATTAGCCCTTTGAAAATATCTGTTACTTATAAAAAATGAGAATTAGAGCACCTATGCCAGTGTTGGCATCAATTTCTGTGCCCAAAACACCATTGGTAAATGCGAAATACAATTGCATGTCATGTAGGGAGATCTAACCTATATATATTTATAGTAAAATCAGTGGCCCAATGATTATTAACCCTTTGAAAATATCTGTTACTTATTCAATAATGGTAAATACAGCTTAAATGCCAGTGTTGCCATCAATTTCTGTGCCCAAAACACCATTGGACCAGGTTAAAACAATTGCATGTCATGGAGGGGGATCTACCCTGTATATATTCATAGTAAAATAAGTGGCCCAATGGTCATTAACCCTTAGAAAAATGAGAATTATGTCACCTATGCCAGGGTTGGCATCAATTTCTGTGTGTAAAACACCATTGGGACAGGCTAAAAACAATTGCATGGCATGGAGGGGGATCTACCCTGTATATATTTATAGTGAAATCAGTGGCCCAATGGTTATTAACCCTTTGAAAATATCTGTTACTTATTCAAACATGAGAATTATGTCACCTATGCCAGTGTTGGCATCAATTTCTGTGCCCAAAAGACCATTGGGCCAGGCTAAAAACAATTGCATGTCATGGAGGGGGATCTACCCTGTATATATTCATAGTGAAATCAGTGGCCCAATAGTTATTAACCCTTTGAAAATATCTGTTACTTATTCAAAAATGAGAATTAGAGCACCTATGCCAGTGTTGGCATCAATTTCTATGCCCAAAACCCCATTGGGCCAGGCTAAAAACAATTGCATGGCATGGAGGGGGATCTGCCCTGTATATATTCATAGTGAAATCAGTGTCCCAATAGTTATTAACCCTTTGAAAATATCTGTTACTTATTCAAAAATGAGAATTAGAGCACCTATGCCAGTGTTGGCAACAATTTATGTGCCCAAAACACCATTAGGCCAGGCTAAAAACAATTGCATGGCATGGAGGGGGATCTACCCTGTATATATATTCATAGTGAAATCAGTGGCCCAATGGTTATTAACCCTTTGAAAATATCTGTTACTTATTCAAAAATGAGAATTATGTCACCTATGCCAGTGTTGGCATCAATTTCTGTGCCCAAAACACCATTGGGCCAGGCTAAAAACAATTGCATGTCATGGAGGGAGAGCTAACCTGTATATATTTATAGTGAAATCAGTGGCCCAATGGTTATTAACCCTTTGAAAATACCTGTTACTTATTCAAAATGAGAATTATGTCACCTATGCCAGTGTTGGCAACAATTTCTGTGCCTAAAACACCATTGGGCCAGGCTAAAAACAATTGCATGGCATGGAGGGGGATCTACCCTGTATATATTCATAGTGAAATCAGTGGCCCAATGGTTATTAACCCTTTGAAAATATCTGTTACTTATTCAAAAATGAGAATTATGTCACCTATGGCAGGGTTGGCATAAATTTCTGTGCCAAAAACACCATTGGGCCAGGCTAAAAACAATTGCATGACATGGAGGGGGATCTTCCCTGTATATATGCATAGTGAAATCAGTGGCCCAGTGGTTACTAACCCTTTGAAAATATCTGTTACTTATTCAAAAATGAGAATTATGTCCCCTATGCCAGGGTTGGCATCAATGTATGTGCCAAAAACACCATTGGGCCAGGCTAAAAACAATTGCATGGCATGGAGGGGGATCTACCCTGTATATATTCATAGTGAAATCAGTGGCCCAATGGTTATTAACCCTTTGAAAATATCTGTTACTTATTCAAAATAGTAATATTTGTATTGGTGCCAACGTATGCCCTTTTTTCAAGTTTGTATATTCAATTGTTGTATAAAGGGATTCCACCTCTGTGTAACTACATTATATGAAGCATATTATTATATAAATAAAACCTATATTTTTATTTTAAAGTCAATTTAAAGCAGTCTGACAAAAAAATGAATAAGAAACCAACTTCCATGAATAAGAAACAGAATTTCACGAATTAAGAAACAGCTAGAATAGGAAACCAACTTCCTTGTCGTCGTTTTTCTCCCATTAAATTGACTTTCTAAAGATACCATTATTTTCATCATATCTTATAATTTACTATAAAAAATATAAAATATGAGGAAAAAAATGGGAAAAACACGCTTTTTCTAACTTTGACCCCCAAAATCTGTTGCACATCTACAACCACAAAAAAACACCCATGCTAAATAGTTTCAAAATTTTGTCCTGAGTTTAGAAATACCCAATGTTTACATCTTCTTTGTTTTTTTTTGCAAGTTATAGGGCAACAAATACAAGTAGCACTTTGCTATTTCCAAACCATTTTTTTTTTTTTTTTTAGCGATAGTTACATTGTAACACTGATATCTGTCAGGAATCCCTGAATATCCCTTGACATGTATATATATATATATATATATATATATATATATGTATATATACAAAACGATTTCCAGCTCAGCCCTCCAATGGTTAACAGCCTGGGTGCAAGGATGAAGTGCATATATGGACAAAAGGATGCACTCACAGGACTTTCACAAAAAACACAATTTAATGTAGGAACGTTTTCGGGGTTCACAATCCCTTCATCAGCATGTAAATAAGACATAAACCAAACCTTTTATAGTGTAAATAATCTTGAACAAACACAAACCTAGTGCCCTCCTGAAAGTGCTCCAAAATTTCGAGTGTGAAACGCATATTGCGTTCCACAGTGAGAGCCGTAACCGGAAGTTATAATACATCACTTCCGGTTTTCGGCAATGATCTTCAAAATACAAAATTGCTACAAAATGGAATAACAAATGAATCCACAATCTATTTTGTGATGAAAATAAACATAATGTAAGTGTGTATGAACACATCATATAGTGTAACAAACAGGCCAATCATGTGTGAATGTGTACATATATCGCCATAGTGACAGTTGTCATGGTAGCAGTAAACAACACTGCCAGGTGCTAAAGTGTAGGAAACAACCTGAAGATAGACAGAAAACATATTAATATAATATGTACATAGAAAAGTGAGTACCTATTGGTAATATAGGTTAGTCACTAATGCATAGAAGTTAAAAAATAAAATAACTTATGGGGATTGTTGCGGAGCTACCTGGGAAAATTATAAGTGTTATGATAAAAAATTAAAAGCAGCTACCTGGGAAAATTATAAGTGTTATGATAAAAAGCATCAGATCTTGAGTTAGCCACTTTTTAGACAGCATCTGATCCAGGAGTATGAAAATTGTTTAGGGATATCAATAATGACATATGTTTAGATATAGAAAGGGTATCCATTAATCTCAGGTCAGCATGGCAGAATTTATGTATATAACAGACCTAGAGATACATGACAGTATGCACATAATCAAAATCAATCAGCGACAGTGTATGAAATGAGGAACATTTAAATACCCAGTAAGGGCTAATTCAATCTATATGTGTCCACATATGTCAAGCCTGACTAGGCTACGAGATTAGAGGAGACTGTCTAACCAGCACCCCTCTGTGCCAGAGAGGTATGTGTAGTGAAGATGATCCATAATGCCCATGAGATGGGTAATTAGTGTAAGAACGGGTAACAGAAACAGAAGAGCCAGGCTTCCACAAAAGGAGATGGGAGCAGAATGCTACCACTCCATTGTGCCATGAGTAACGGGCCTTCCCTCCCCCACGAGAGAAAGAAAGCCTGAAACTAAACGGAGCCACAATGCCCCTAAGTCATACCCCAAGTAAGTAGCACTACCCATCAGGGTCATACAAGGCTCTTGAAGTCCGGCATGGTATTCAACCCTCCAGGCTGTATCGTGCCCAATCTGAACATCCACTGGGCTTCACACTTGAGGAGTAATTTGTTTCGGTCTCCACCCCGATCCAGTGGTGGTATGTGGTCAATCAAAATATAGGGCATCGAAGAGACAGCGTAGCCTTTGTTAGCACAATGGCGTGCCACGGGCTGTTCAGAATCCCTGTGTTTCAATGCAGCTCTTATAGCATGCCGGTGGTTTGCTATGCGCTCGCGTAATGTGCCAGAGGTTTTACCCACATAAAAACACGAGCATGGACAAAAAAGCAGGTACACTACGTGTAGTAGTGGTACACGTAATAGAATGCTTGATCGTGTACCTCCGGTTGGTATGGGGATGATGGAATGTTCTAGTGCTTACTAGACCGTTGCAGGTCGTACAACCCAAACATCGGTAGGAACCTTTAATATTTCGTATGGTGCTCGATGTATAGCATTGTTTCAGGTCGGTTTTCATTAAAAGGTCCTTGAGGTTGGTGTCCCTCTTGAAGCCTACCATGGGTTGTAGATGCTGCGCGAATGGTAGTTTCGGGTCAGAAGATATTATGGGCCAATGTTGGTGCAGAATTCGGCCTGTATTTTTGGTTGCTGGAGTAAACGTGGTGGACATGATTAATTTATTGCTTGTATCCCTCTTAGATGTAGGCGTAATCAATTCATTTTGTGTTAATGTAGAAACTGCTGTCATGGTATCCTGGATAACTGACACTTTGTACCCCCTGACTCTGAATCTCTCACCCACTCCCAACAACTGGGAGACCCCAGTGGTGGCATCAGAATTATTTCGCATGGTTCTAATGAACTGTGATTTCACTATGCCTTTCAGTAAGGCTGGGGGGTGGCAGCTATCAGCCCTCAATATGGAGTTTCGGTCAGTCTGCTTGTGATATAGAGTAGTGCCAAGATTGTTTATATTTTTGAAAACAGTCAAATCAAGGAAGTTAATGGCCTGATTATTAACTGTCATTTTGAATCTCACATTACTCGTGACTGTGTTGTACACTTCAAACCACCCATGGAGTTCCTCCAGGCCCCCTCGCCATACCATGAAAATGTCATCTATGTATCTGTAACAACAGACAATAGATGGATTGGAAACATTCCACAGATGTACATTTTCAAACTGAGACATATAAATGTTGGCGTATAAGGGGGCCATGGAGGAACCCATAGCTGTGCCAGCTGTTTGCAAATAAAACTTGCTTTCAAATCGAAAGTAATTTTTGTACAAACAGTATTCAATCAAAGACAGTAGGTATTCCACTGGGGGGCCTTCGTACAGGGGACTACCTGTAATGTGTTCCTGTACAGCCTTAAGTCCCTCTACGTGGGGGACAATGGTATACAGAATGTTGACATCCAGGCTGACAAGTAAATCATCCTGCTGGACGTCAACAGTCCGTATTTTGCGAATGAAATCACTGATATCCATGATGTATGAGCGTATTTCCCTCACCACTGGTTGCAATAACACATCCACAAATTGTGCTATAGGTTGTGTCAACGAGTGTCTGGCCGACACAATGGGGCGGCCTGGTGGATGGTCCAACGTCTTGTGGATCTTGGGGATCGAATACAAAATGGGTATCTTGGGACATGGAGTGCAAAAATCCCGAATATGTTCGGACAGAAAACCCTGTTCGAAACCCAATGTGATGAGACCATCCAGCTGCATTTTAAATGTCCTGGTGGGATCATTAGGTAACTGTGTATATGTTAGGGCATCAGTCAGTTGTGTCAGAATGTCTGATCTGTAATCGCTATAATTCAAAATAACAATGGCCCCGCCCTTATCGGCGGGCCTGATGATAATAGAGGGGTCATCCTGTAGTGTCTTAATTGCATTACGTTCATCTCTGGAGAGATTGTGTTTCCATAAGGAATTAGTTCTAGCTGTATCCAAATCCTGGGTGACTAGTCTAAGAAATGTCTTAGTACTGGGACTGCTGTTTACTGGTTCGAATGTACTTGGCATTTTACACTTAAGTTCCACCTGAGATTTAGAGGAGGTGGATGTGGTATTTTGAAAGAATTTCCTAATCTTCAGGGATTTGTTCAATTTGTACAGGTCTAATTTAAGGTCAAATTCAGACAGAGTCATGCTAGGCACAAATGATAACCCTTTGTTAGACCTGTACAAATTGAACAAATCCCTGAAGATTAGGGAATTCTTTCAAAATACCACATCCACCTCCTCTAAATCTCAGGTGGAACTTAAGTGTAAAATGCCAAGTACATTCGAACCAGTAAACAGCAGTCCCAGTACTAAGACATTTCTTAGACTAGTAACCCAGGATTTGGATACAGTTAGAACTAATTCCTTATGGAAACACAATCTCTCCAGAGATGAACGTAATGCAATTAAGACAGGATGACCCCTCTATTATCATCAGGCCCGTCGATAAGGGCGGGGCCATTGTTATTTTGAATTATAGCGATTACAGATCAGACATTCTGACACAACTGACTGATGCCCTAACATATACACAGTTACCTAATGATCCCACCAGGACATTTAAAATGCAGCTGGATGGTCTCATCACATTGGGTTTCGAACAGGGTTTTCTGTCCGAACATATTCGGGATTTTTTCACCACTCCATGTCCCAAGATACCCATTTTGTATTCGATCCCCAAGATCCACAAGACGTTGGACCATCCACCAGGCCGCCCCATTGTGTCGGCCAGACACTCGTTGACACAACCTATAGCACAATTTGTGGATGTGTTATTGCAACCAGTGGTGAGGGAAATACGCTCATACATCATGGATACCAGTGATTTCATTCGCAAAATACGGACTGTTGACGTCTAGCAGGATGATTTACTTGTCAGCCTGGACGTCAACAGTCTGTATACCATTGTCCCCCACGTAGAGGGACTTAAGGCTGTATAGGAACACATTACAGGTAGTCCCCTGTACGAAGGCCCCCAGTGGAATACCTACTGTCTTTGATTGAATACTGTTTGTACAACAATTACTTTCGATTTGAAAGCAAGTTTTATTTGCAAACAGCTGGCACGGCTATGGGTTCCTCCATGGCCCCCTCATACGCCAACATTTAAATGTCTCAGTTTGAAAATGTACATCTGTTGAATGTTTCCAATCCATCTATTGTCTGTTATTACAGATACATAGATGACATTTTCATGGTATGACGAGGGGGCCTGGAGGAACTCCATGGGTGGTTTGAAGTGTACAACACAGTAACGAGTAATGTGAGATTCAAAATGACAGTTAATAATCAGGCCATTAACTTCCTTGATTTGACTGTTTTCAAAAATATATATACAATCTTGGCACTACTCTATATCACAAGCAGACTGACCGAAACTCCATATTGAGGGCTTATAGCTGCCACCCCCCAGCCTTACTGAAAGGCATATTGAAATCACAGTTCATTAGAACCATGCGAAATAATTCTGATGCCACCACTGGGGTCTCCCAGTTGTTGGGAGTGGGTGAGAGATTCAGAGTCAGGGGGTACAAAGTGTCAGTTATCCAGGATACCATGACGGCAGTTTCTACATTAACACAAAATGAATTGATTACGCCTACATCTAAGAGGGATACAAGCAATAAATTAATCATGTCCACCACGTTTACTCCAGCAACCAAAAATACAGGCCGAATTCTGCACCAACATTGGCCCATAATATCTTCTGACCCGAAACTACCATTCGCGCAGCATCTACAACCCATGGTAGGCTTCAAGAGGGACACCAACCTCAAGAACCTTTTAATGAAAACCGACCCGAAACAATGCTATACATCGAGCACCATACGAAATATTAAAGGTTCCTACCGATGTTTGGGTTGTACGACCTGCAACGGTCTAGTAAGCACTAGAACATTCCATCATCCCCATACCAACCGGAGGTACACGATCAAGCATTCTATTACGTGTACCACTACACACGTAGTGTACCTGCTTTTTTGTCCATGCTCGTGTTTTTATGTGGTAAAACCTCTGGCACATTACGCGAGCGCATGGCAAACCACCGGCATGCTATAAGAGCTGCATTGAAACACGGGGATTCTGAACAGCCCGTGGCATGCCATTGTGCTAACAAAGGCCACACTGTCTCTTCGATACGCTATATTTTGATTGACCACATACCACCACTGGATCGGGGTGGAGACCGAAACAAATTACTCCTCAAGTGTGAAGCCCAGTGGATGTTCAGATTGGGCACGATACAGCCTGGAGGGTTGAATACCATGCCGGACTTCAAGAGCCTTGTATGACCCTGATGGGTAGTGCTACTTACTTGGGGTATGACTTAGGGGCATTGTGGCTCCGTTTAGTTTCATGCTTTCTTTCTCTCGTGAGGGAGGGAAGGCCCGTTACTCATGGCACAATGGAGTGGTAGCATTCTGCTCCCATCTCCTTTTGTGGAAGCCTGGCCCTTCTGTTTCTGTTACCCGTTCTTGCACTAATTACCCATCTCATGGGCATTATGGATCATCTTTACTACACATACCTCTCTGGCACAGAGGGGTGCTGGTTAGACAGTCTCCTCTAATCTCGTAGCCTAGTCAGGCTTGACATATGTGGACACATATAGATTGAATTAGCCCTTACTGGGTATTTAAATGTTCCTCATTTCATACACTGTCACTGATTGATTTTGATTATGTGCATACTGTCATGTATCTCTAGGTCTGTTATATAAATGAATTCTGCCATGCTGACCTGAGATTAATGGATACCCTTTCTATATCTAAACATATGTCATTATTGATATCCCTAAACAATTTTCATAGTCCTGGATCAGATGCTATCTAAAAAATGGCTAACTCAAGATCTGATGCTTTTTATCATAACACTTATAATTTTCCAAGGTAGCTGCTTTTAATTTGTCACAGCGCTACTAGTTAATGCTCCGCAACAATCCCCTTAAGTTATTTTATTTTTTAACTTCTATGCATTAGTGACTAACCTATATTACCAATAGGTACTCACTTTTCTATGTACATATTATATTAATATGTTTTCTGTCTATCTTCAGGTTGTTGCCTACACTTATATATATATTTTAGTAGACAACCCTAAGTATTGATCTAGGCCTATTTTGGTATATTTCATGCGACCATTTCACCGCCAAATGCGATCAAATAAAATAAAATGTTAATTTTTTCACAAACTTTAGGTTTCTCACTGAAATTATTTACAAACAGCTTGTGCAATTATGGCACAAATGGTTGTAAATTTTTCTCTGGGATCCCCTTTGTTCAGAAATAGCAGACATATATGGCTTTGGTGTTGCTTTTTGGTAATTAGAAGGCCGCTAAATGCTGCTGCGCATCACACGTGTATTATGGCTAGCAGTGAAGGGGCTAATTAGGTAGCTTTTAGGGAGCTTGCAGGGTTAATTTTAGCTTTAGTGTAGAGATCAGCTTCCCAACTGACAGATCACACCCCCTGATCCCTCCCAAACAGCTCTCTTCCCTCCCCCACCCCATAATTGTCCCGGCATCTTAAGTACTGGCAGAAAGTCTGCCAGTACTAAAATAAAAGGTATCTTTTACTTTTTTAAAACATTTTTAGCCTATTTGCATATGCTGCTGTGTAGGATCTGGGATTGTATGTCCCGTGTCCCAGAACTAGCCTCCAATGTCCCGGCCTGCCCAGTCACCTGTCACTCACACTGTCACACACAACAATTTTTTATTTTATTTTAAACTTAGGTGGCCTTGGGATAAGGACTTGTTACAGACCAGAGCTCACCTAGTGCTGCATGACATGTGGGACAGTGAGTGAACTTGGCGCCTCCCCCCCGTACTGTGAGTACAGGAAGTGACAGGAATGACTCGGTACTGGCTCGGTGGGTCACTGACATGGCGACTGATTCCAGCTAGCTGCCTACTGTGCTGTTGTCCGTGCGAGCCTGGCAGGAGAGCCCAGGCCGGGAGGAGCAGATGCTGCAGCTGAGTGTGGAGCAGGAAAATGCAAGAGACTTTAGGCTGTCGGTGCAGAGGTTAGAGGCGGTGCGGTTCGAGGTCTGGGGAGTACGGTTACCTGGGGGCATCCTGTGTAACTGTAAATAGTTACTATATACACACACTATATAATGTAAACTGATATATCTCTCACATGCACTCATTTGTGCCGACTCTATCACCCACTGTCACTGCCAGGGAAAGCTGGTGCCCACAATGCGCTGTAGAGCACTCCTGCCAAGAACAGCACGTATCTTACTTTTTTATGTCACAACCTGTCAGGGACTCTATATCATTCCCTCCCTGTCACTGACAGGAAGGGACTTGCACCTTACTATATCACTCTCTGTCATAGGAAGGGATTAGTACCCCACTATATCACCCTCTGTTATAGAAAGGGACTTGTACCCCACTATATCACCCTCTGTCATAGGAAGGGACTATTTCCCCACTATATCACCCTGTGTCACTGACAGGAACAGACTTGTACCCCACTATATATATATATATATATATAAATAAATAAATATTGATTTTATAATGAATTTGAGGTGGTGAGAAGCCACGCCCCAAGCCACACCCTGAGACACCCCCTCCTCGCCCACTTAAAAAGTGTCCAGGAATTTTCTGGGCAAAAGGTGGCAACCCTATGTAGGATCCCCCCTTAGCCCCCAACCTCCCTGATCCCCTCCCCAAACAGCTCTCTAACCCTCCCCCTCTTCCTTATTGGGAGCCATCTTGGGTACTGGCAGCTGTCTGCCAGTACCCAGTTTACAATAAAAATAGATTAAAAAAAAAAATTCTGTAGTGTAGCTTCCCCCCCCCAAAGACCAATCCCCCACCCCCTCCCAGACAGTGTTAATTTCGTCGACTAAAACTAGACTAAAATTACTATAAAACTAAAGAAATTCTAATGACTAAAATACGACTAAAACTAAAATGACATTTTAGTCAAAAGACTATGACTAAAACTAAATCAAAATGACATTTTAGTCAAAAGACTATGACTAAAACTAAATCGAAATTCGCTGACAAAAACATTTTATGCAAGTTGTTATAATCAATCCATATCTAATTACTGCTCTTTTGTAAAATTTACGAAACTTCATTTTATTAAATTTTAAGATAAAGACATATTATATACCACAACAGTTAAATCTGTTAAATCTGTATTGCATGTTCAAACCTTAATACCATAAAAGAAAACAGGTTAATAAACCTTTACTCCAGGAGTTTATAATAAGTTTGGAAGTTCTAGAGCAGTGCTAATATCGTTGCCGAAACGTTTTTGAATCTGTGAACAATCAATTGATTCTTCCTATAGAAATAAGCATATATATGGGTTTAAGTTATGCTGTGCCTGTGCTAGCTGCAGAAACTTTTTGTTGTGTGGAGTTTATTGATACTTGTTTTAATTATTAACAGAGAACTGTTAAAGTTTTTATATTGGGTAATATGTTCAATACAGCCAATACAGTTTTTTTTTATATTTTAAAGTTGCACTTCTGTTTGTTTATGAAACTTGGTTTTATTTAATTTTAGGTTTAATAAAGATGTTATATATCACAACGGCTAAATCTGTGTCTGTATTGCATGTTTAAACCTTAATACCATAAATATTAACAGGTGTTATGTTTACTCCTGGAGTATGTAATCAGTTTGCAAATGATAGAGACATGTATTACACTTTAACTAAACCCCTTAGATTTTAGTTGACTAAAATGTATTGGAGATTCAGTCGACTAAAACTAGACTAAAACCAAAACAATTCAGATGACTAAAATATGACTAAAACTAAAATGGCATTTTAGTCAAAAGACTAAAACTAAGACTACATTGAAAATTGCCGTCAAAATTAACACTGCTCCCAGATCCCTTAGATCCATTTATTCCCATTCCCTCCCCCTTTCTACCACTTTTTAACATAACATTTTTCTGTAGTGTAGCGGTTCCCACCAGCTCCCGCCCCGTGCACGCACCCGCCCGCTGCCCCCCGTGCACGCGCGCGCATTCGTGCGCGCCCGTGGCGATCCCGCCCCCCCCTTCAGCCAGAAAGCCATCAATGGCCTCCCACATCAGCTTCCACCAACGATTGCGGCCATCGATGTCCGGTGCAGAGAGGGCCACAGAGTGTCTCTCTCTGCATCGGAGGGGTAAAATATGCTATTGCAGGATGCCTCGAGGCATCACTGCAATAACTGTAAAACGTCTGGAAGCGATAAATGACTTGTTCTAACGTATTAGAAAATTTATTTTTTTAAATAGTATAGCCCTTGAAGAATAAAATCTACTCCCATGTGTTAATTATTACTCTGAAACAGGTTCCTGTCATCCACTTTGCACAAACGATACAAGAATTATAGGGTTGATTACAATCATTCAGAATATGTTAATGAGCCCATTTTGATGACAATGAAGTACGGATTCTTATTCAAGCTGTTTATTATTCGTGAAATTCTGTTTCTTATTCATGGAAGTTGATTTCTTATTCAAATTTTTTGTCAGACTGTTTTAAATTGACTTTAAAATAAAAAATATAGCTTTTATTAAAAAATAATTTGATTCATATTATGTAGTTACACAGAGGTGGAATCCCTTTATACAACAATTGTATATACAAACTGGAAAAAAAGGGCATACATTGGCATCAATACAAATATTACTATTTTGAATAGGTAACAGATATTTTTAAAGGGTTAATGACCATTGGGCCACTGATTTCACTATGAATATATATAGGGTAGACCTCCCTCCATGACATGCAATTGGTTTTATCCTGGCCCAATGGTGTTTTGGGCACAGAAATTGATGCCAACACTGGCATTGGTGTTGTAATTCTCATTTTTTGAAAAGTAACAGATATTTTCAAATTGTTAAAACAATTGGGCCACTGATTTCACTATAAATATATACATGGTAGATCCTCCTCCATGACATGCAATTGTTTTTAGCCTGGCCCAATGGTGTTTTCGGCACATAAATTGATGCCAACCCTGCCATAGGTGCTTGAATTCTCATTTTTAATAAGTAACATATATTTTGTAAAGGGTTAATAACCATTGGGCCACTGATTTCACTATGAATATATACTGCATAGATCCCCCTCCATGACATACAATTGTTTTTAGCCTGGCCCAATGGTGTTTTGGACACAGAAATTGATGCCAACCCTGCCATAGGTGCTTGAATTCTCATTTTTAATAAGTAACTGATATTTTCAAAGGGTTAAAAACCATTGGGCCACTGATTTCACTATGAATATATACAGGTTATATCCCCCTCCATGACATGCAATTGTTTTTAGCCTGACCCAATGGTGTTTTGTGCACAGAAACTGATGCCAACACTGGCATTGGTGCTGTAATTAGCATTTTTAAATAAGTAACTGATATTTTCAAAGGGTTAATGACCATTGGTCCAGTGATTTCGCTATGAATATATACAGGGTAGATACCCTTCCATGACATGCAATTGTTTGTAGCCTGGCCCAATTGTGTTTTGGGCAGAGAAATTGATGCCAACACTGGCATAGGTGCTGTAATTACCATTTTTGAATAAGTAACTGATATTTTCAAAGGGTTACTAACCATTAGTCCACGGATTTCACTAAGAATATATACAGGGTAGACCCCCCTCCATGAAATGCAATTGTTTTTAGCCTGGCCCAATGGTGTTTTGGGCACAGAAATGAATGCCAACCCTGGCATTGGTGTTGTAATTGCCATTTTTTAATAAGTAACATATATTTTGTAAAGGGTTAATAACCATTGGGCCACTGATTTCACTATGAATATATACTGCGTAGATCCCCCTCCATGACATACAATTGTTTTTAACCTGGCCCAACTGTGTTTTTGACAAAGAAATTGATGCCAACCCTGGCATAGGTGCTGTAATTCTCATTTTTTCAAAAGTAACAGATATTTTCAAATTGTTAAAACCACTGGGCCACTGATTTCACTATGAATATATACAGGGTAGATCCCCCTCCATGACATGCAATTGTTTTTAACCTGGCCCAATGGTGTTTTGGACACATAAATTGATGCCAACCCTGGCATAGGTGCTGTAATTCTCATTTTTTGAAAAGCAACAGGTATTTTCAAATTGTTAAAACCACTGGGCCACTGATTTCACTATGAATATATACAGGGTAGATCCCCCTCCATGACATGCAATTGTTTTTAACCTGGCCCAATGGTGTTTTGGACACATAAATTGATGCCAACCCTGGCATAGGTGCTGTAATTCTCATTTTTTGAAAAGTAACAGGTATTTTCAAATTGTTAAAACCACTGGGCCACTGATTTCACTATGAATACAGGGAGTGCAGAATTATTAGGCAAGTTGTATTTTTGAGGATTAATTTTATTATTGAACAACAACCATGTTCTCAATGAACCCAAAAAACTCAATATCAAAGCTGAATATTTTTGGAAGTAGTTTTTAGTTTGTTTTTAGTTTTAGCTATTTTAGGGGGATAGCTGTGTGTGCAGGTGACTATTACTGTGCATAATTATTAGGCAACTTAACAAAAAAACAAATATATACCCATTTCAATTATTTATTTTTACCAGTGAAACCAATATAACATCTCAACATTCACAAATATACATTTCTGACATTCAAAAACAAAACAAAAACAAATCAGTGACCAATATAGCCACCTTTCTTTGCAAGGACACTCAAAAGCCTGCCATCCATGGATTCTGTCAGTGCTTTGATCTGTTCACCATCAACATTGCGTGCAGCAGCAACCACAGCCTCCCAGACACTGTTCAGAGAGGTGTACTGTTTTCCCTCCTTGTAAATCTCACATTTGATGATGGACCACAGGTTCTCAATGGGGTTCAGATCAGGTGAACAAGGAGGCCATGTCATTAGATTTTCTTCTTTTATACCCTTTCTTGCCAGCCACGCTGTGGAGTACTTGGACGCGTGTGATGGAGCATTGTCCTGCATGAAAATCATGTTTTTCTTGAAGGATGCAGACTTCTTCCTGTACCACTGCTTGAAGAAGGGGTCTTCCAGAAACTGGCAGTAGGACTGGGAGTTGAGCTTGACTCCATCCTCAACCCGAAAAGGCCCCACAAGCTCATCTTTGATGATACCAGCCCAAACCAGTACTCTACCTCCACCTTGCTGGCGTCTGAGTCGGACTGGAGCTCTCTGCCCTTTACCAATCCAGCCACAGGCCCATCCATCTGGCCCATCAAGACTCACTCTCATTTCATCAGTCCATAAAACCTTAGAAAAATCAGTCTTGAGATATTTCTTGGCCCAGTCTTGACGTTTCAGCTTGTGTGTCTTGTTCAGTGGTGGTCATCTTTCAGCCTTTCTTACCTTGGCCATGTCTCTGAGTATTGCACACCTTGTGCTTTTGGGCACTCCAGTGATGTTGCAGCTCTGAAATATGGCCAAACTGGTGGCAAGTGGCATCTTGGCAGCTGCACGCTTGACTTTTCTCAGTTCATGGGCAGTTATTTTGCGCCTTGGTTTTTCCACACGCTTCTTGCGACCCTGTTGACTATTTTGAATGAAACGCTTGAATGTTCGATGATCGCGCTTCAGAAGCTTTGCAATTTTAAGAGTGCTGCATCCCTCTGCAAGATATCTCACTATTTTTGACTTTTCTGAGCCTGTCAAGTCCTTCTTTTGACCCATTTTGCCAAAGGAAAGGAAGTTGCCTAATAATTATGCACACCTGATATAGGGTGTTGATGTCATTAGACCACACCCCTTCTCATTACAGAGATGCACATCACCTAATATGCTTAATTGGTAGTAGGCTTTCGAGCCTATACAGCTTGGAGTAAGACAACATGCATAAAGAGGATGATGTGGTCAAAATACTCATTTGCCTAATAATTCTGCACTCCCTGTATATACAGGGTAGATCCCCCTCCATGACATGCAATTGTTTTTAACCTGGCCCAATGGTGTTTTGAGCACAGAAATTGATGCCAACCCTGCCATAGGTGCTTGAATTCTCATTTTTAATAAGTAACTGATATTTTCAAAGGGTTAAAAACCATTGGGCCACTGATTTCACTATGAATATATACAGGTTATATCCCCCTCCACGACATGCAATTGTTTTTAGCCTGACCCAATGGTGTTTTGGGCACAGAAACTGATGCCAACACTGGCATTGGTGCTGTAATTACCATTTTTGAATAAGTAACATATATTTTCAAACGGTTAATAACCATTGGGCCGCTGATTTCACTATGAATATAAATATAAAAAGAGAGAGATGCTCTCAGCTGAGACAGAACAAAAGCTAGAAAAACATCCGTGCCTGTTCATTTTATTTTAGGGTGCCACTCAGGGTGCATACTCTTTTAGCACACTATGCCCCTCGACAAAGAAAAAATATCCTGTAGCATATCAGTCTGACCCTGCCCAATGACAGTCCAGCACCGAAATACCAGGCAATTCTTCTCTGAACAAGAGAAACAACAACCCCAGACGATCGTTTCGGCCTTCTGTGGGCCTCGTCAGTGAGGTACAGTCGCATCTCTCTAAGGGCATGTGTGCAAGGAGTCCACGTCTGGGTTCCCCTTTTACTCTTAGGGAGACCAAAGAGCAATTTGCATAAATATAAAAAGAGAGAGATGCACTCAGCTGAGACAGAACAAAAGCTAGAAAAACTTCCGTGCCTGTTCATTTTATTTTAGGGTGCCACTCAGGGTGCATACTCTTTTAGCACACTATGCCCCTTCACAGAGAAAAAATATCCTGTAGTATATCAGTCTGACCCTGCCCAATGACAGTCCAGCACCGAAATACCAGGCAATTCTTCTCTGAGCAAGAGAAACAACAACCCCAGATGATCGTTTCGGCCTTCTGTGGGCCTCGTCAGTGAGGTGCAGTCGCATCTCTCTAAGGGCATGTGTGCAAGGAGTCCACGTCTGGTTTCCCCTTTTACTCTTAGGGAGACCCAAGAGCAGTTTGCATAAATATAAAAAGAGAGAGATGCACTCAGCTGAGACAGAACAAAAGCTAGAAAAACTTCCGTGCCTGTTCATTTTATTTTAGGGTGCCACTCAGGGTGCATACTCTTTTAGCACACTATGCCCCTTCACAGAGAAAAATTAACATGTAGTATATCAGTCTGACCCTGCCCAATGACAGTCCAATACCGAAATACCAGGCAATTCTTCTCTGAGCAAGAGAAACAACAACCCCAGACGATCGTTTCGGCCTTCTGTGGGCCTCGTCAGTGAGGTGTAGTCGCATCTCTCTAAGGGCATGTGTGCAAGGAGTCCACGTCTGGTTTCCCCTTTTACTCTTAGGGAGACCCAAGAGCAATTTGCATAAATATAAAAAGAGAGAGATGCACTCAACTGAGACAGAACAAAAGCTAGAAAAACTTCCGTGCTGAAAGGATCGTCTGGGGTTGTTGTTTCTCTTGTTCAGAGAAGAATTGCCTGGTATTTCGGTGCTGGACTGTCATTGGGCAGGGTCAGAATGATATGCTACAGGATATTTTTTCTTTGTCAAGGGGCATAGTGTACTAAAAGAGTATGCACCCTAAAATGAACAGGCACAGAAGTTTTTTCAGCTTTTGTTCTGTATCAGCTGAGTGCATCTCTCTCTCTTTTTATATTCACTATGAATATATACAGAGTAGATCCCCCTCCATGACATGCAATTGTTTGTAGCCTGGCCCAGTTGTGTTTTGGGCACAGAAATTGATGCCAACACTGGCATATGTGCTGTAATTACAATTTTTGAATAAGTAACTGATATTTTCAAAGGGTTAATAACCATTGGTCCACTGATTTCACTAAGAATATATACAGGGTAGACCCCCCTCCATGAAATGCAATTGTTTTTAGCCTGGCCCAATGGTGTTTTGGGCACAGAAATTGATGCCAACCCTGGCATAGGTGCTGTAATTCTCATTTTTTTAAAAGTAACATATATTTTCAAAGGGTTAATAACCATTGGGCCACTGATTTCACTATGAATATATACAGGGTAGATCCCCCTCCATGACATGCAATTGTTTTTACCCTGGCCCAATGGTATTTTGGGAACATAAATTGATGCCAACCCTGGCATAGGTGCTGTAATTCTCATTTTTGAAAAAGTTACAGATATTTTCTAAGGGTTAAAAACCATTGGCGCCACTGATTTTACTATGAATATATACAGAGTAGATCCCCCTCCATGACATGAAATTGTTTTTAGCCTGGCCCAGTGGTGTTTTGGGCACAGACATTGATGCCAATCTTGGCTTTGGTACTGTAATACTAATTTTTGAATAAGTAACAGATATTTTCAAAAGGTTAATAACCATTGGGCCGCTGATTTCACTATGAATATATACAGGGTAGATCCCACTACATGACATGCAATTGTTTTTAGCCTGGCCAAATTGTGTTTTGGGCACAGAAATTGATGCCAATCCTGGCATAGGTGCTGTAATTCTCATTTTTGAAAAAGTAACAGATATTTTCAAAGGGTTAATAACCATGCAGCGACTGATTTCACTATTAATATATACAGGGTAGATCCCCCTCCATGAACTGCAATTGTTTTTAGCCTGGCCCAATGGTGTTTTTGGCACAGAAATTGATGCCAACCCTGGCATAGGTGCTGTAATTCTCATTTTTTTTAAAGTTACAGATATTTTCAAAGGGTTAAAAACCATTGGGCCACTGATTTCACTATGAATATATACAGGGTAGATCCCCCCCCCATGACATGAAATTGTTTTTAGCCTGGCCCAATGGTGTTTTGGGCACAGACATTGATGCCAATCTTGGCATTGGTACTGTAATACTAATTTTTGAATAAGTAACAGATATTTTCCAAAGGTTAATAACCATTGGGCCGCTGATTTCACTATGAATATATACAGGGTAGATCCCCTCCATGACATGCAATTGTTTTTAGCCTGGCCCAATGGTGTTTTGGCACAGAAATTGATGCCAACACTGGCATATGTGCTGTAATTACAATTTTTGAATAAGTAACTGATATTTTCAAAGGGTTAATAACCATTGGTCCACTGATTTCACTAAGAATATATACAGGGTAGACCCCCCCCCTCCATGAAATGCAATTGTTTTTAGCCTGGCCCAATGGTGTTTTAGGCACAGAAATTGATGCCAACCCTGGCATAGGTGCTGTAATTCTCATTTTTTTAAAAGTAACATATATTTTCAAAGGGTTAATAACCATTGGGCCACTGATTTCACTATGAATATATACAGGGTAGATCCCCCTCCATGACATGCAATTGTTTTTATCCTGGCCCAATGGTATTTTGGGAACATAAATTGATGCCAACCCTGGCATAGGTGCTGTAATTCTCATTTTTTAAAAAGTTACAGATATTTTCTAAGGGTTAAAAACCATTGGGCCACTGATTTTACTATGGATATATACAGAGTAGATCCCCCTCCATGACATGAAATTGTTTTTAGCCTGGCCCAGTGGTGTTTTGGGCACAGACATTGATGCCAATCTTGGCTTTGGTACTGTAATACTAATTTTTGAATAAGTAACAGATATTTTCAAAAGGTTAATAACCATTGGGCCGCTGATTTCACTATGAATATATACAGGGCAGATCCCACTACATGACATGCAATTGTTTTTAGCCTGGCCAAATTGTGTTTTGGGCACAGAAATTGATGCCAATCCTGGCATAGGTGCTGTAATTCTCATTTTCGAAAAAGTAACAGATATTTTCAAAGGGTTAATAACCATGCGGCGACTGATTTCACTATTAATATATACAGGGTAGATCCCCCTCCATGAACTGCAATTGTTTTTAGCCTGGCCCAATGGTGTTTTTGGCACAGAAATTGAT
Organism: Bombina bombina; assembly: GCF_027579735.1. Taxonomy (NCBI): domain Eukaryota; kingdom Metazoa; phylum Chordata; class Amphibia; order Anura; family Bombinatoridae; genus Bombina; species Bombina bombina. The sequence goes on along the minus strand of NC_069499.1, from coordinate 982,458,058 downwards.
GCCAACCCTGGCATAGGTGCTGTAATTCTCATTTTTTTTAAAGTTACAGATATTTTCAAAGGGTTAAAAACCATTGGGCCGCTGATTTCACTATGAATATATACAGGGTAGATCCCACTACATGACATGCAATTGTTTTTAGCCTGGCCAAATTGTGTTTTGGGCACAGAAATTGATGCCAATCCTGGCATAGGTGCTGTAATTCTCATTTTTGAAAAAGTAACAGATATTTTCAAAGGGTTAATAACCATGCGGCGACTGATTTCACTATTAATATATACAGGGTAGATCCCCCTCCATGAACTGCAATTGTTTTTAGCCTGGCCCAATGGTGTTTTTGGCACAGAAATTGATGCCAACCCTGGCATAGGTGCTGTAATTCTCATTTTTTTTAAAGTTACAGATATTTTCAAAGGGTTAAAAACCATTGGGCCACTGATTTCACTATGAATATATACAGGGTAGATCCCCCCCCCATGACATGAAATTGTTTTTAGCCTGGCCCAATGGTGTTTTGGGCACAGACATTGATGCCAATCTTGGCATTGGTACTGTAATACTAATTTTTGAATAAGTAACAGATATTTTCCAAAGGTTAATAACCATTGGGCCGCTGATTTCACTATGAATATATACAGGGTAGATCCCCTCCATGACATGCAATTGTTTTTAGCCTGGCCCAATGGTGTTTTGGCACAGAAATTGATGCCAACACTGGCATATGTGCTGTAATTACAATTTTTGAATAAGTAACTGATATTTTCAAAGGGTTAATAACCATTGGTCCACTGATTTCACTAAGAATATATACAGGGTAGACCCCCCCTCCATGAAATGCAATTGTTTTTAGCCTGGCCCAATGGTGTTTTGGGCACAGAAATTGATGCCAACCCTGGCATAGGTGCTGTAATTCTCATTTTTTTAAAAGTAACATATATTTTCAAAGGGTTAATAACCATTGGGCCACTGATTTCACTATGAATATATACAGGGTAGATCCCCCTCCATGACATGCAATTGTTTTTATCCTGGCCCAATGGTATTTTGGGAACATAAATTGATGCCAACCCTGGCATAGGTGCTGTAATTCTCATTTTTTAAAAAGTTACAGATATTTTCTAAGGGTTAAAAACCATTGGGGCCACTGATTTTACTATGAATATATACAGAGTAGATCCCCCTCCATGACATGAAATTGTTTTTAGCCTGGCCCAATGGTGTTTTGGGCACAGACATTGATGCCAATCTTGGCTTTGGCACTGTAATACTAATTTTTGAATAAGTAACAGATATTTTCAAAAGGTTAATAACCATTGGGCCGCTGATTTCACTATAAATATATACAGGGTAGATCCCACTCCATGACATGCAATTGTTTTTAGCCTGGCCAAATTGTGTTTTGGGCACAGAAATTGATGCCAATCCTGGCATAGGTGCTGTAATTCTCATTTTTGAAAAAGTAACAGATATTTTTAAAGGGTTAATAACCATTGGGCCACTGATTTTACTATTATTATATGTAGGGTAGATCCCCCTCCATGAAATGCAATTGTTTTTAGCCTGGCCCAATGGTGTTTTTGGCACAGAAATTGATGCCAACCCTGGCATAGGTGCTGTAATTCTCATTTTTTTTAAAGTTACAGATATTTTCAAAGGGTTAAAAACCATTGGGCCACTGATTTCACTATGAATATATACAGGGTAGATCCCCCCCCCCCATGACATGAAATTGTTTTTAGCCTGGCCCAATGGTGTTTTGGGCACAGGCATTGATGCCAATCTTGGCATTGGTACTGTAATACTAATTTTTGAATAAGTAACAGATATTTTCAAAAGGTTAATAACCATTGGGCCGCTGATTTCACTATGAATATATACAGGGTAGATCCCCCTCCATGACATGCAATTGTTTTTAGCCTGGCCCAATGGTGTTTTGGCACAGAAATTGATGCCAACCCTGGCATAGGTGCTGTAATTCTCATTTTTTGAAAAGTAACAGATATTTTCAAATTGTTAAAACCATTGGGCCACTGATTTCACTATGAATATATACAGGGTAGATCCCCCTCCATGACATGAAATTGTTTTTAGCCTGGCCCAATGGTGTTTTGGGCACAGACATTGATGCCAATCTTGGCTTTGGCACTGTAATACTAATTTTTGAATAAGTAACAGATATTTTCAAAAGGTTAATAACCATTGGGCCGCTGATTTCACTATAAATATATACAGGGTAGATCCCACTCCATGACATGCAATTGTTTTTAGCCTGGCCAAATTGTGTTTTGGGCACAGAAATTGATGCCAATCCTGGCATAGGTGCTGTAATTCTCATTTTTGAAAAAGTAACAGATATTTTCAAAGGGTTAATAACCATTGGGCCACTGATTTTACTATTATTATATGTAGGGTAGATCCCCCTCCATGAAATGCAATTGTTTTTAGCCTGGCCCAATGGTGTTTTTGGCACAGAAATTGATGCCAACCCTGGCATAGGTGCTGTAATTCTCATTTTTTTTAAAGTTACAGATATTTTCAAAGGGTTAAAAACCATTGGGCCACTGATTTCACTATGAATATATACAGGGTAGATCCCCCCCCCCCCATGACATGAAATTGTTTTTAGCCTGGCCCAATGGTGTTTTGGGCACAGGCATTGATGCCAATCTTGGCATTGGTACTGTAATACTAATTTTTGAATAAGTAACAGATATTTTCAAAAGGTTAATAACCATTGGGCCGCTGATTTCACTATGAATATATACAGGGTAGATCCCCCTCCATGACATGCAATTGTTTTTAGCCTGGCCCAATGGTGTTTTGGCACAGAAATTGATGCCAACCCTGGCATAGGTGCTGTAATTCTCATTTTTTGAAAAGTAACAGATATTTTCAAATTGTTAAAACCATTGGGCCACTGATTTCACTATGAATATATACAGGGTAGATCCCCCTCCATGACATGCAATTGTTTTTAACCTGGCCCAATTGTGTTTTGGGCACATAAATTGATGCCAACCCTGGCATATGTGCTCTAATTCTCATTTTTGAATAAGTAACTGATATTTCTCTTACTTGTGGGATATTCTCAATCCCTACAGGAAGTGGCAAAGAGAGCACACAGCAGAGCTGTCCATATAGCTCCCCTCAGGCTCCGCCCCCCCAGTCATTCTTTTTGCCGCTCTAACAAGTAGCATCTCCACAGGAGGGTAAAGAGTATGTGGTGTTAGATTTGTAGTTTTTATTTCTTCAATCAAGAGTTTGTTATTTTAAAATTGTGCCGGTTTGTACTATTTACTCTGAGGCAGAAAGTGATGAAGATTTCTGCTGAGAGGAAAAAGATTTTAGCATGTTGTAACTAAAATCCATTGCTGTTCCCACACAGGACTGTTGAGTACCGGAGAACTTCAGTTGGGGGGAACAGTTTGCAGGCTTAACTGCTTAAGGTATGCTCAGTCACTTTTTTTCTAACAAGACTTGGTAATGCTAGAAGACTGACAGAAATCCCCATGTGGGAAGGTAAGCCATATTCTCAGACTCAGTATAGAAGGATGGCTTAGTTGAAAGGGCTTAAATCACTGGTGGACACTGTTATGGGGAAAATCGATTATTTTTTAATATAATCTGATGTTTGCACAAGTGTTTATCATGTTAGGAACACTTTCTAGGGTTTTTTTTACGCCTGGCATAATTTTAGACACCTAAATTGACTTAGGAAGGCCCCACAACTCCGGAGTGAAGAGGGAGGGGGCCTAATTTTCGTGCCTCAGTTGCGCAGTTGTTTTGCAAGTCAGCTTCATGCAGCTTCACATGTAGAGTCCAGAGATTGCAGAAGGACTTCAGGGAGGCTTATTTTTGTTCCAAAACTAATCCCCAAGGAAGGTAGGGCCACAGCAGAGACTGTGGCATCGTGCTGTAGTGTGTTAAACCGGTGGCAGATTCAATTTGCTCCGGTTTGGGCAATAAGGGGTTAATTGGCTTGAAACTTGGTGTGCAATTGTTACGGTACCAACTGTGTACCAAGGGTTAATACCAGATGAACAATGTCCTGCATAGGGAATCAGCAATTCACAACCCAGCCAGTTTCAGGTTTAAAACAGAATGTCTACTTTATTTGAAGGCAGCACACAGATTTATACACCCTGGCTTCAGGTTACAAAGGGCATTGGTTTAACAGTAAAGCAAACATATGAACAATGCATCAAAACTCTAACAATTGTCTATTCACAGGTAAAACAGATTAACATATTAAGTTAATTAACTAGGGAAGAACGTTTACTCAGACAATCTGATGTTGGGCAGTCTAGTTAACATAATCACACAAGGACACAATCAGTTTACCCAGACAGACTCCTGAGACACAATCAGATCTGAAACATACATAGAATACATCTTATTACTGAATATAGGAACAGTTCTTATTAGCTATAAAGTCTTTATGCCCACTTGCTTTATAGAGTCACAATTGCTCCCACAAGGGGCACTCACACCCTGTACCCATCCTGTATTTATGGATACAGGGTGACATAGACATAAGACAGAGTTATGAAAGTACATGGGGTGTCCAGCATATAAAATTCCATATTTCCATGCAGTCTCTGGGTATCCTTAAGCCCATGTACCTCCAGCCCAAAGAATGTTCCATAACAGGCCCTCCAATGTACAGTGGCGAGATTGGTTTTGTCACATCTCTCCCCTTTTCCAAACAGACTAACAGGGTATCTGACCTCCTGCCGGTCAGTGCCCTGGTTAGTCCAGCAACCCACCCATAAAACACAATTAGTAGTACAGCCCACCCACAATAAATGGTTACTACACCTGAGTACGGGGAAAACTTGTCCATGTCCAGGTACCTCACCACAGCTGTGTGGGGGACTGGTACGCTGAATTGGTGGGTTGCGAGGTGGGCAGAGACCAGCTGTACTCTGCCCGGGTGCCAGCACTACCATGGAAGTAGCCTGGTGGGAGCCTGGTTGCTGGAGGGGGAGACCGACTGTCTCCCCTTTGGATACATAGCTGTGCTGCTGGAGGGGGAGACCATTCGTCTCCCCTTTGGCTAAACAGCTGTTGCTGGGGGACAGGACCAACTGTCCCTACCCCTTGTAACGCAGCCTGCCGCTGGGGAATGGAGTCTGGGCTCCCAAAGTCAGGCTCTGCAAAGGACTCCCATAACAAGCCAGGACCATCAAACTCCTCTCCCTCTGGTTTGTCATGCTCGGCTGTCCAGGGTATATAATGTGCCATATACCACCAGAGCGCCTGGTAGGCATGTCAGTTTGCTGGGACAATCCATCTGGATTCCCGTTATGAGAGAGAATTCCTGTCCATACAAACAAGGGTTCAAATTCCTCAGTGCCCAGACCAGGGCCAAACAGTCCTTCAAAATCCCATCAGCTTCTTTACGAGTTTTCTGTACCTGCTCTTTATAGGTATCCACAATCCCTTCATACTGACATAGGGTGCCCTTGAGTTGCTGCACCTCACTATGAGCCAGCGTCAGCTTCTCCTCAAGTGTCGCTAAGTTTGTCTTTAAGGTTTCATGTCCCACTCTCAAGCTGGTGTTTTCTGCAGTCTGTCGGTGCAGCTTGTCTAGCAGAGATTCACGTTCTAAACGTGCTTTTTCCTCTGCGCTCCTCTTCTCCTTCATCAGCGCATTGTAACGGGACCTCCACATATCAATAGCGGATAGAGATTTACTGAGCTCATCGTCCTGGGGCTTAGCAGCAGGTGGGTCAGTCTCTGCTGCATGGATCTGGGCACGGGTAGTCACAGAGTTAACATCAGCGGGACCCATAGGAGCGTAGGCAGAAACAAGGGGGGCCAAGTCATTTCCAAGAAGAACATCAGCAGGTAAGTCCTTCTTGACCCCCACATTCACAGGTCTAGCGCCCACTCCCCAATCCAAATGTACCCTGGCAACAGGTAGGCTGAACACATCGCCCCCTGCTAACCTCACAGCCACAGTGTCTCCCGTGTACTGTTTCTCAGACACCAAGTTCTTTTGAAGCAAGGTCATGGTAGCACCAGTATCCCGTAGACCACTGACCTTCTTCCCATTCACTTTAACCAGTTGCCGGTTATTCCGATGGGCAGCTTGCACAAGGTCTGCCTCATGTAGGATGCTCCAGCATTCTTGCGCCTCTACGTAGCGGGCCGTAGGCTGAGGATTACGTGGGATTCCGCCGGCGGGTCTTCTCCAGGACTGCGCTTGGTTCGCTGCGTTTAGGGGACACTCTGGTCTTTTGTGCCCTAGTTGCTTACATCTAAAGCAACGAATAGGTTGTGAGTAGCACCGCAAATTGAACAGGGCTCTCTGAGGGTAGTTCGTGGCCGGAGGCCGTGTGGTATAGCGGTGCGCCGGGGTTTGGTAACTGGCAGCTGCTGGGGTGACTGGGGGTCTGTACTCCACTCTAGCAGGGGGCTTAGTGGTAGCAGTGTCCAGTTTGCGGGCATCCGTATACTCATCTGCCAAGCGAGCCGCTTCCTGCAGGGTGGAGGGTTTACGGTCCCGAACCCACTCTCGAACTCCTGCGGGTAACTTGTCGAAGCAATGTTCCAACAGGAATAGCTGCAGCACCTCTTCCCCAGATATGGCTTGGCACCCCGCTATCCAGTGAGCTGCTGTGCGGTGCACCTTACATGCCCACTCAAGGTAGGAATCTCCAGCTAATTTAACAGTGTCTCTGAACCGCCTCCGGTATGCCTCCGGTGTAACCGCATACCTGGAGAGCAGAGCCTCTTTTACAGTATTATAATCCCTGACTTCCTCATCTGGAATGGCCCGAAAAGCCTCTCTGGCCCGGCCGGATAATTTTCCAGATAATATCGTGACCCAGTCCTCTGCGGGTACCTTGTGTAGTGCACATTGCCTCTCAAAATCCGCAAGGTACCCATCAATCTCTCCTTCTGTTTCCAGGAAGTTTTTAAAAGCTGCAAAATTTACTTTTCTCTTTTCCATCTTAGTCAGTATTGTAATAATCCCCCTCTTCCTGAGGTTACTGGCTTGTGTAGTTGCTCTTCTGGGCGATAAGGTTCATTCCGTCGCTGCCACCAATGTTACGGTACCAACTGTGTACCAAGGGTTAATGCCAGATGAACAATGTCCTGCATAGGGAATCAGCAATTCACAACCCAGCCAGTTTCAGGTTTAAAACAGAATGTCTACTTTATTTGAAGGCAGCACACAGATTTATACACCCTGGCTTCAGGTTACAAAGGGCATTGGTTTAACAGTAAAGCAAACATATGAACAATGCATCAAAACTCTAACAATTGTCTATTCACAGGTAAAACAGATTAACATATTAAGTTAATTAACTAGGGAAGAACGTTTACTCAGACAATCTGATGTTGGGCAGTCTAGTTAACATAATCACACAAGGACACAATCAGTTTACCCAGACAGACTCCTGAGACACAATCAGATCTGAAACATACATAGAATACATCTTATTACTGAATATAGGAACAGTTCTTATTAGCTATAAAGTCTTTATGCCCACTTGCTTTATAGAGTCACAATTGCTCCCACAAGGGGCACTCACACCCTGTACCCATCCTGTATTTATGGATACAGGGTGACATAGACATAAGACAGAGTTATGAAAGTACATGGGGTGTCCAGCATATAAAATTCCATATTTCCATGCAGTCTCTGGGTATCCTTAAGCCCATGTACCTCCAGCCCAAAGAATGTTCCATAACAGGCCCTCCAATGTACAGTGGCGAGATTGGTTTTGTCACAGCAATCTTTTCAAAGCATTAGAATCATATGGTGTAAATTTCATAATGATCGGATGTCTTTTTGAGATTTGGTAAAAAGTGGGTGCTTTTTATTATTTAAAGGCACAGTAACGTTTTTTCAAAAAGTGTATTTTTTTGTATTTAAATGCTATCTAAGTCTGTCTAACATGTCTGAGCCTACAGATAGACCTTGTTCTATGTGTTTGAAAGCCATGGCGGTACCCCCATTGCATTTGTGTTTAAAGTGTGCTAAGGTATCTAAACATTTTAATGACCATGCAGTGACACTTAAAAATGTAGCCCAAGATGATTCTTTGACGGAAGGTAATGAGGATAGTCCTCCTTCCTCTCCCCATGTGTCTACACCAGTTACACCCGCGCAAGCGTTGCCTAGTACCTCTAGCGCATTGTGCCCTATTAAATTACAACAATTAGCAGCAGTCATGGATAATTCCCTTGCGGCATTTCTATCCAAACTGCCAGTTTTTCCAAAAAAGCGTGATAGCTCAGTTTTAAGAACAGAGGATGAGCAATAAGAAGCTTTGGATGATTTATCTGTAGTACCCTCACAACACTCTGAAGTGGCAGTGAGGGATGGTCTGTCCGAGGGAGAAATTTCTGACACAGGAAAAATTTCTCAGCGGGCAGAGTCAGATTCATTAGCGTTTACATTTAAGCTGGAACACCTCCGCGTCCTGCTTAAGGAGGTTTTAGCTACGCTAGATGATTGTGACCCCATGGTGGTCCCAGAAAAATTGTGTAAAATGGACAGATTTTTAGAGGTCCCGGTATACACTGATGCGTTTCCGATCCCAAAGAGGGTGGCGGATATTGTGACTAAGGAGTGGGAGAGACCAGGTGTACCTTTTGTTCCCCCCCCCTATCTTTAAGAAAATGTTCCCCATAAATGACCCCAGGCGGGACGCGTGGCAGATGGTCCCTAAGGTGGAGGGAGCAGTTTCAACACTTGCTAAGCGTACAACTATACCAATAGAAGACAGTTGTGCTTTTAAAGACCCTATGGATAAAAAATTGGAAGGTTTGCTGAAGAAAATGTTTGTTCAGCAAGGTTTCCTTCTCCAGCCAATTGCCTGCATTATTCCTGTAACTACTGCAGCGGCTTTTTGGTTTGAGGCGCTGGAGGAGTCGCTCCAGAGGTAGACTTCATATGACGAAGTCATGGATAGAATTCACGCTTTAAAGCTGGCTAATTTTTTATCACTGATGCCGCTTTCCAATTAGCTAAGTTAGAGGCGAAAAATTCAGGTTTTGCCATTATGGCGCGAAGAGCGCTTTGGCTCAAATCATGGTCGGCTGACGTGTCGCCCAAAACAAAGTTACTAAACATTCCTTTCAAGGGAAAGACCCTTTTTGGTCCCGAGTTGAAAGAAATTATCGCGGATATCACTGGGGGGAAGGGTCATGCCCTCCCGCAGGATAGACCGTTTAAGGCCAAAAACAAGGCTAATTTTCGCTCCTTTCGCAACTCCAGGAGCGGACCTGCTTCAACCTCTGCTGCCGCTAAGCAAGAGGGTAACGCTTCCCAGCCTAAAGCAACCTGGAAACCCTTGCAGGGCTGGAATAAGGGTAAACAGGCCAAGAAGCCTGCGCCTGCTGCCAAGACAGCATGAAGGGGTAGCCCCCGATCCAGGACCGGATCTAGTAGGGGGCAGACTTTCCCTCTTTGCTCAGGCTTGGGCAAGAGACGTTCCAGATCCCTGGGCATTAGAAATTGTTGCTCAGGGGTATCTTCTAGAATTCAAGGACTCTCCCCCAAGGGGAAGGTTCCACATTTCTCGTTTGTCTTCAGACCAGACAAAGAAACAGGCGTTCTTACGCTGTGTCGAAGATCTTCTAAAGATGGGAGTGATACACCCAGTTCCAATTGCAGAACAAGGACTGGGATTTTACTCAAACCTGTTTGTAGTTCCCAAAAAGGAAGGAACTTTCAGGCAAATCCTGGATCTAAAAATTCTAAACAAATTCCTCAGAGTTCCATCTTTCAAAATGTAAACCATTCGGACAATCTTACCGATGATCCAGGAAGGTCAATATATGACTAGCGTGGATCTAAAGGATGCGTACCTACATATTCCTATCCACAAAGATCATCATCAGTTTCTAAGGTTCGCCTTTCTGGACACGCATTACCAGTTCGTGGCCCTTCCTTTCGGGTTGGCCACCGCTCCCAGAATTTTCACAAAGGTGCTAGGGTCCCTTCTAGCGGTACTAAGACCGCGGGGCATTGCAGTAGCACCTTACCTAGACGACATCTTAATACAGGCGTCATCTTTTCACAGAGCCAAGGCTCATACGGACATTGTTCTGGCCTTTCTAAGGTCTCACGGGTGGAAGGTGAACGTAGAAAAAAGTTCTCTGTCCCCGCTCACAAGGGTTCCCTTCCTGGGAACACTAATGGACTCGGTAGAAATGAAAATCTTTCTGACAGAGGTCAGGAAGTCAAAGCTGTTGAATACTTGCCGAGTTCTTCATTCCATTCCTCGGCCTTCTGTGGCTCAGTGCATGGAGGTAATTGGTTTGATGGTTGCGGCAATGGACGTAGTCCCTTTTGCCCGAATTCATCTAAGACCACTGCAACTGTGCATGCTCAAACAGTGGAATGGGGATTATGCAGATTTGTCTCCTCAAATACAAATGGACCAGAAAACCAGAGACTCTCTTCTCTGGTAGTTGTCTCAGGATCACCTGTCTCAGGGAATGAGTTTCCGCAGACCGGAGTGGATCATTGTCACGACCGATGCCAGTCTGTTAGGCTGGGGTGCGGTCTGGGACTCCCTGAAAGCTCAGGGTCTATGGTCTCGGGAAGAATCTCTTCTCCCGATAAACATTTTGGAACTGAGAGCGATATTCAATACGCTCCAGGCGTGGCCTCAACTAGCGGAGGCCAAATTCATCAGATTTCAGTCGGACAACATCACGACTGTAGCGTACATCAATCATCAGGGGGGAACAAAGAGTTCCCTAGTGATGAAGGAAGTAACCAAGATCATCAATTGGGCGGAGGATCACTCCTGCCATCTATCTGCAATTCACATCCCAGGAGTAGACAACTGGGAGGCTTATTTTCTGAGTCGTCAGACTTTCCATCCGGGGGAGTGGGAACTCCACCCGGAGGTTTTTGCTCAGCTGACCCAGCTATGGGGCATTCCAGAATTGGATCTGATGGCGTCCCGTCAGAACACCAAACTTCCCCTTTATGGCGGCATTGATAGATGCTTTAGTAGCGCTTTGGTCATTCAGTCTAGCTTATGTCTTTCCACCGTTCCATCTTCTCCAACGGCTAGTAGCCAGAATCAAACAGGAGAAGGCTTCGGTAATTCTGATAGCGCCTGCATGGCCACGCAGGACTTGGTATGCAGACCTAGTGGACATGTCATCGGCTCCACCATGGAAACTGCCATTGAGGCAGGATCTTCTAATCCAAGGTCCATTCAAGCATCCAAATCTAGTTTCTCTGCAACTGACTGCTTGGAGATTGAACGCTTAATTCTAGCTAAGCGTGGGTTCTCTGAATCAGTTATAGATACTCTGATCCAGGCCAGAAAGCCTGTCACCAGGAAAATTTACCATAAGATATGGCGGAAATATCTTTGTTGGTGTGAATCCAAGGGTTACTCGTGGAGTAAGGTTAGGATTCCAAGGATATTGTCTTTTCTCCAAGAAGGATTGGAGAAAGGTTTGTCAGCTAGTTCCTTAAAGGAACAGATGTCTATCCTGTTACACAAGCGTCTGGCAGCTGTACCAGACGTTCAGGCGTTTGCACAGGCCTTAGTTAGAATCAAGCCTGTTTACAAACCTGTGGCTCCTCCTTGGAGTCTAAACTTAGTTATTATCTTGGAAAGTTTTGTTTTTGGTAGCTATTTCTTCTGCTCGAAGAGTTTCTGAATTGTCTGCTTTGCAGTGTAATTCGCCCTATCTGGTGTTCCATGCAGATAAGGTTGTTTTGCGTACCAAACCTGGTTTCCTTCCAAAAGTGGTTTCTAATAAGAATATTAACCAGGAAATTATTGTTCCTTCTCTGTGTCCTAATCCAGTTTCTAAGAAGGAACGACTGTTACACAATCTTGATGTGGTTCGTGCCTTAAAATTCTATTTAAAGGCAACTAAAGATTTCAGACAAACATCATCTTTGTTTGTTGTCTATTCTGGTAAGAGGAGAGGTCAGAAAGCGACTGCTACCTCTCTTTTCTTCTGGCTGAAAAGCATAATCCGATTGGCTTATGAGACTGCTGGACAGCAGCCTCCTGAACGAATTACAGCTCATTCCACTAGGGCTGTGGCTTCCACATGGGCTTTCAAGAATGAGGCTTCTGTTGAACAGATTTGTAAGGCAGCGACTTGGTCTTCACTGCATACATTTGCCAAATTTTACAAATTTGATACTTTTGCTTCTTCAGAGGCTATTTTTGGGAGAAAGGTTTTGCAAGCAGTGGTGCCTTCCGTTTAGGTTACCTGACTTGTTCCCTCCCTTCATCCGTGTCCTAAAGCTTTGGTATTGGTATCCCACAAGTAAGGATGAATCCGTGGACTGGATACACCATGTAAGAGAAAACAGAATTTATGCTTACCTGATAAATTACTTTCTCTTACGGTGTATCCAGTCCACGGCCCGCCCTGGCAATTAAGTCAGGTTCAAATTTAATTTCGTAAAACTACAGTCACCACTGCACCCTATGGTTTCTCCTTTTTCTCCTAACCGTCGGTCGAATGACTGGGGGGGCAGAGCCTGAGGGGAGCTATATGGACAGCTCTGCTGTGTGATCTCTTTGCCACTTCCTGTAGGGATTGAGAATATCCCACAAGTAAGGATGAATCCGTGGACTGGATACACTGTAAGAGAAAGTAATTTATCAGGTAAGCATAAATTCAGTTTTTCAAAGGGTTAATAACCATTGGGCCACTGATTTCACTATGAATATATACAGGGTAGATCCTCCTCCATGACATGCAATTGTTTTTAGCCTGGCCCAATGGTGTTTTCGGCACAGAAATTGATGCCAACCCTGCCATAGGTGCTTGAATTCTCATTTTTAATAAGTAACTGATATTTTCAAAGGGTTAAAAACCATTGGGCCACTGATTTCACTATGAATATATACAGGTTATATTCCCCTCCACGACATGCAATTGTTTTTAGCCTGACCCAATGGTGTTTTGGGCACAGAAACTGATGCCAACACTGGCATTGGTGCTGTAATTACCATTTTTGAATAAGCAACATATATTTTCAAAGGGTTAATAACCATTGGGCCACTGATTTCACTATGAATATTCAAAGGGTAGATCCCCATCCATGACATGCAATTGTTTTTAGCCTGGCCCAATGGTGTTTTGGACACAGAAATTGATGCCAACCCTGGCATAGCTGCTTTTATTCTCATTTTTTAATAAGTAACTGATATTTTCAAAGGGTTAATGACCAATGGTCCAGTGATTTCACTATGAATATATACAGGGTAGATCCCCCTCCATGACATGCAATTGTTTTTAGCCTGGCCCAATGGTGTTTTGGGCAAAGAAATTGATACCAACTCTGGCATAGGTGCTGTAATTCTCATTTTTGAAAAAGTTACAAATATTTTCAAATGGTTAATAAACATTGGGCCACAGATTTAACTATGAATATATACAGGGTAGATCCCACTCCATGACATGCAATTGTTTTTAACCTGGCCCAATAGTTTTTTGGGCACATAAGTTGATGCCAACCCTGGCATAGGTGCTGTAATTCTTATTTTTGAAAAAGTAACAGATATTTTCAAAGGGTTAATAACCGTTGGGCCATTGATTTCACTATGAATATATACAGGGTAGACCCCCCTACATGACATGAAATTGTTTTTATTACTAAAGAGAAATGAATGATGGCACCACTATGAATAAATCTTTAAAGTCTTATCACCATCATGGATCAGGGCGAATTGGCCTAAAACTATATTATATAGCTGAGGTGTGGTGCTTAGTATCAAAGTTATATTAACTTAAATTCAATAGAGGATTGAATACCAGGATACTCTGTTAGCACTCCTAAAACTTTATGGACAAATTAGAACGGAGAACTAGATAATTCACTTAATTAAAACATATTAATCTTTAGTAGAACATATTTAAAAAAATGGGTGTAGTTAAAACTAAATGTTAGCAGAAAACTGATGATAATTCTCATCTATTGAATATTAGGTAGGTGCTGGTAGATAAATTACCAGGATTATATTATATCATTCCCTAGAGGGTGGCAGGAAATTAGAACTGATAGGTCTAAAAAGGACACTAAAGTACCACTATATACACTATTTGAGTATTGTGTCTGGGTTACTTTAGGATACAGTGTCACTTGCCAATTGGCATTCTGAATATGGGACCTAAGTAGTGTCAGTTCAAATATAAAACATAAATATCAGATTTAAATTTACTTGTTCTATTTCAACATTTGTTGAACAATATACATGAGTATTGTATTATCTGATTTTAATAACAACTTGCCACCATGATTAATAGAATCCCAATTTCATAGCAATTGGAGTGTATTGTGAGGTGTTTGGTGTACACTTTATTAAATTTACTTGATAAGTCTCTAGTTGTTTACTAGAAGAGCAACTAAATATTGTGCTGGGGGTCAAATATTAGACCACCTGATTAAAATAGTACTGGTTGCTGTCTCCTCTCAGGTTTTGGGTATGGCAGACAGTATTAATAAATCACTTCAGTTTATTATTGTAGACAAAAGTGCCGGTCTGCTTATAAGAAGAATAAATAATTAAATAATAAAACTGGTTTATACTATTAATAGTACTGATTGCCCACTCAGTAGTAAATCTTGCTTTAGATTTGTATCATAGTATATGTTGATATAATGGGGCCTAGTTATCAAGCCGTCAACCTCAAATACGCTGCGTATTCCGCAGCGTATTTGTGGCGAGGCTGATACGCCTTAGTTATCAAAGGCTCGAGACCGGCAAAAGTAGAATTTTGTGACGTAAGCTTCGATCCGCCGGACTCAGTCCGACACAGATCGATTCTTACGTCACTCCAGATGTTCCGCACACAAGTGCGGCACATTCTCACTACTTTTGCTAGCTATCAAAAAACTAGCAGGTACGCTCGGCACTTTTACGGCCCAGCGTACCTGGTTTTCAAAGCGCCAGCCTGGAGGCGGCGGATCCCATAGGAATCAATGGGAGTCTGACCATAGCGAAAGTACAAGTTCGCTGCTGACAGACATCCCATTGATTTCTATGGGAGCTGTCTACACCTAACACCCTAACATGTACCCCGAGTCTAAACACCACTAATCTGACCCCCCCTACACCGCCGCAACTAAATAAAGTTATTACCCCCTAAACCGCCGCTCCCGGAGCCCACCGCAAGCTACTCTATACATATTAACCCCTAAACCGCCGCTCCCGGAGCCCACCACAACTATAATAAATGTATTAACCCCTAAACCGCCGCTCCCTGAACCCGCCGCAACCTATATTAAATGTATTAACCCCTATCCTGCCCCCCCTACACCGTCGCCACCTATAATACATTTATTAACCCCTAATCTGCCCCCCCTACACCGTCGCAACCTATAATAAATTTATTAACCCCTATCCTGCCCCCCACTACGCCGCCGCCACTGTAATAAAATTATTAACCCCTAAACCTAACCCTAACGCCCCCTAACTTAAATATTAATTAAATAAATCTAAATAAATTAACTCTTATTAACTAAATGAATCCTATTTAAAACTAAATACTTACCTTTAAAATAAACCCTAATATAGCTACAATATAAATAATAATTATATTCTAGCTATCTTAGGATTTATTTTTATTTTACAGGTACCTTTCAATTTATTTTAACCATGTACAATAGCTATTAAATAGTTATTAACTATTTAATAGCTTACCTAGCTAAAATAAAGAGAAATGTACCTGTGAAATAAATCCTAACCTAAGTTACAATTACACCTAACACTACACTATACTTTAATAAATTATTCCTATTTAAAAATAAATACTTACCTGTAAAATAAACCCTAAGATAGCTACAATGTAATTAATAATTATATTATAGCTATCTTAGGATTTATATTTATTTTACAGGTAACTTTGTATTTATTTTAGCTAGTTAGAATAGTTATTAAATAGTTATTAACTATTTAATAACTACCTAGCTAAAAGAAATACAAAATTACCTGTAAAATAAATCCTAACTTAAGTTACAATTAAACCTAATACTACACTATCATTAAATTAACTAAATAAACTACCTACAAATAACTACAATGAAATACAATTACA
Organism: Bombina bombina; assembly: GCF_027579735.1. NCBI lineage: Eukaryota > Metazoa > Chordata > Amphibia > Anura > Bombinatoridae > Bombina > Bombina bombina. Next base: position 982,442,005 of record NC_069499.1, on the reverse strand, counting down.
TAAACTAACTAAAGTACAAAAAATAAAAAAAGCTAAGTTACAAAAAATAAAAAATTAAGTTACAAACATGTTAAAAATATTACAACAATTTTAAGCTACTTACACCTAATCTAAGCCCCCTAATAAAATAACAAACCCCCCCAAAATAAAAAAAATCCCTACCCTATTCTAAATTACATAAATTTCAAAGCTCTTTTACCTTACCAGCCCTTAAAAGGGCCATTTGTGGGGGCATGCCCCAAAAAGTTCAGCTCTTTTGCCTGTAAAATAAAAATACAACCCCCCCCCAACATTAAAACCCACCACCCACATACCCCTAATCTAACCCAAACCCCCCTTACAAAAACCTAACACTAATCCCCTGAAGATCATCCTACCTTGAGTCGTCTTCACTCAGCCGAGCCACCGATGGAACTGAAGAGGACATCCGGAGCGGAAGAAGTTAATCCTCCAAGCGGCGCTGAAGAAATCTTCCATCCGATGAAGTCATCATCCAGGCGGCGCTGAAGAAGTCTTCGATCCGGCCGATGTCATCTTCAAAGAGGCGCTGAAGAGGTCTTCTATCCGGGCGAAGTCATCTTCCAAGCCGGGTCTTGAATCTTCCTTCCGCCGACGCGGAACCACCTTCTTCACCGACGGACTACGACGAATGACGGCTCCTTTAAGGGACGTCATCCAAGATGGCGTCCCCTCAATTCCGATTGGCTGATAGGATTCTATCAGCCAATCAGAATTAAGGTAGGAAAATCTGATTGGCTGATGGAATCAGCCAATCAGATTCAAGTTCAATCCGATTGGCTGATCCAATCAGCCAATCAGATTGAGCTTGCATTCTATTGGCTGATCGGAACAGCCAATAGAATGCGAGCTCAATCTGATTGGCTGATTCCATCAGCCAATCAGATTTTCCTACCTTAATTCCGATTGGCTGATAGAATCCTATCAGCCAATCGGAATTGAGGGGACGCCATCTTGGATGACGTCCCTTAAAGGAGCCGTCATTCGTCGTAGTCCGTCGGTGAAGAAGGTGGTTCCGCGTCGGCGGAAGGAAGATTCAAGACCCGGCTTGGAAGATGACTTCGCCCGGATAGAAGACCTCTTCAGCGCCTCTTTGAAGATGACATCGGCCGGATCGAAGACTTCTTCAGCGCCGCCTGGATGATGACTTCATCGGATGGAAGATTTCTTCAGCGCCGCTTGGAGGATTAACTTCTTCCGCTCCGGATGTCCTCTTCAGTTCCATCGGTGGCTCGGCTGAGTGAAGACGACTCAAGGTAGGATGATCTTCAGGGGATTAGTGTTAGGTTTTTGTAAGGGGGGTTTGGGTTAGATTAGGGGTATGTGGGTGGTGGGTTTTAATGTTGGGGGGGGTTGTATTTTTATTTTACAGGCAAAAGAGCTGAACTTTTTGGGGCATGCCCCCACAAATGGCCCTTTTAAGGGCTGGTAAGGTAAAAGAGCTTTGAAATTTATGTAATTTAGAATAGGGTAGGGATTTTTTTTATTTTGGGGGGGTTTGTTATTTTATTAGGGGGCTTAGATTAGGTGTAAGTAGCTTAAAATTGTTGTAATATTTTTAACATGTTTGTAACTTAATTTTTTATTTTTTGTAACTTAGCTTTTTTTATTTTTTGTACTTTAGTTAGTTTATGTAATTGTATTTCATTGTAGTTCTTTGTAGGTAGTTTATTTAGTTAATTTAATGATAGTGTAGTATTAGGTTTAATTGTAACTTAAGTTAGGATTTATTTTACAGGTAATTTTATATTTCTTTTAGCTAGGTAGTTATTAAATAGTTAATAACTATTTAATAACTATTCTAACTAGCTAAAATAAATACAAAGTTACCTGTAAAATAAATATAAATCCTAAGATAGCTAGAATATAATTATTAATTATATTGTAGCTATCTTAGGGTTTATTTTACAGGTAAGTATTTAGTTTAAATAGGAATAATTTATTAAAGTATAGTGTAGTGTTAGGTGTAATTGTAACTTAGGTTAGGATTTATTTCACAGGTACATTTCTCTTTATTTTAGCTAGGTAAGCTATTAAATAGTTAATAACTATTTAATAGTTATTGTACATGGTTAAAATAAATTGAAAGGTACCTGTAAAATAAAAATAAATCCTAAGATAGCTAGAATATAATTATTATTTATATTGTAGCTATATTAGGGTTTATTTTAAAGGTAAGTATTTAGTTTTAAATAGGATTCATTTAGTTAATAAGAGTTAATTTATTTAGATTTATTTAATTAATATTTAAGTTAGGGGGGCGTTATGGTTAGGGTTAGACTTAGGTTTAGGGGTTAATCATTTTATTACAGTGGCGGCGGCGTAGTGGGGGGCAGGATAGGGGTTAATAAATTTATTATAGGTTGCGGCGGGTTCATGGAGCGGCGGTTTAGGGGTTAAACTATTTATTTAGTTGCGGAGAGGTGCGGGATCAGCAGGATAGGGGTTAATAATTTTATAATAGAGGGCGACGGTATAGGGGGGGCAGGATAGGGGTTACTAGGTATAATGTAGGTGGCAGCGGTGTCCGGGAGCGGCGGTTTAGGGGTTAATACATTTATCAGAGTTGCGGCAGGGTCTAGGAGCGGCGGTTTAGGGGTTAGTAACTTTATTGAGTTGCGGGGGGCTCCGGGGGCGCCGGTATAGGGGGTAGAACAGTGCAGTTTAGTGTGAGTGCTTAGTGACAGGCTAGCAATAAAGCTGGGAAAAAGCCGAAGGGCAGCGAGATCGGATGAGTGATAACTGTCACAGTCCGCTGCTCATCGCCCCGCGGCTTTTTGACAGCTTTATTTGATAACTTAGGCGTATTTTTTCAGGTCCGCGGCGGCGAAGGTAGGCGAGCTTAGGCGGACGTATTGGGCCGGCGAAGCCAGAAAAGTAGACGGCTTGATAACTAGCCCCCTCTATATCGATTTACTATTAATGAGTTGAGAGTTATTGGGCTAGATTGTGTGTCTCAGTGAGGATCCTGCTATGCATCTGTGTTCAGAGCAGGCGTATTATTGTCTGTCAGCCTGTTATTATATCAGGTAAAAGGCCAATGCACACTTTTACACTGATTCTATAAGTGACATTCAATGAATATAAAGTTCAAAATTAATTTTGTACATTGTCAAATTGTCACTTTTATAAATAGAATACTCGAGCATGTCAGTCACCTAATAGTAAAATTGTTATTAGTATTGTAATTACCAGCTCTTGGTAACTGAATAATACGCTCAACTTAAAGGGACAGTTTACTCAAAAATTTTCTACCCTTTAATTTTTTACCAATGATCCACTTTACCTGCTGGAGTGTATTAAATTGTTTACAAGTAGCTCCTTTACCCTTATATTGGCATTTGAAATCGTTGATTTAGCATGTGGTATCCCCACCTATTCTGAAAGTTTGTGGCCGCAGGTCCCAGCTATAGATAAGCTTTGTAAACACAGCCAGCAGAAGAAATTATACTCCCAGTGGGATATAGCAGAGATAAGGTAATACAATGTTGATTTTCCATTGTTCTCTCCAAGTACTGGTGATTGTTTTATGGACAGATTTAAGATAAAGAAGCAGGTATATGTGCACAATGTGATACAGTAATGAGATCTGATTATACCTACAAGCTCAACCCATTTTATTAGGTTGTGGCTTCAAAACACAAAATCAGAGCTTTAATATACACAAAAAAAAACATAAAAAGCTATGTTTCATACATTTTTTTCTCTGCAGTTGGTAAAAAAAGCAATTGTAAACACATTAAGCGAAAAACTATTTTTTTGTATACTGTCCCTTTAATGATAGCTTAGCACCTCACTATATTTATAGCATAATCGCTTCCTTATTTTAGTACCACCAGTTAATTATACTAATAGTTTAAGCAGTCATTGACTCGGCAACAGAGTCTCAACAGTGATTAATACAATATCTCAGGTCCGTTTTTTTAAACAGCAGGAGACCATGTGATTTTAGTGTTGCTTCGGTACACAACTCTGAATCAAGTATTCAGTGATTAAATTAGCGTTAACCAATAGCCCCAGTGGTGTCTGTTTACACTATTACCAAGCAACTATATTACCCATGTTTGGCTACTAACAAGTTTTTTAAAATAACAATTGAGTTCCCATTAGCTCACTCCCTCCCTGACATGTTTCGCCGGCTTCCCGGCTTTATCAAAGGTGAGGCGCCGCGGCTGCGGCGGCTTTTTGTGACTATCGGTCCACCTCTGTATTAGAATATGGCCAATCAGTGCCCTTAATTATCGGGCTTACTATTGACAGACAGTTCTGAAGATTGACATGTAAGTCCTCCAATAGAGGATTAAAGAATACGGTAAAGGCATTCAAAGAGATGATAAGTGTATAAACCTACTATATAATAAGTTGCCATTATTTGACTGTGATTGAGGGGAAAAAACTGTGTGTGTTAGTGCTATTAAATTGTGCAACCTCAAGTGATTAACAAATTGTGACACTTAAAAAAACAAAAAAGAGAAAAGAAAAAAAAAAAAAAGAAAAAAAAAAGAAAAGAAAAGAAAAAGAAAAGAAATGTCAATACATGTCAATCTTCAGAACTGTCTGTCAATAGTAAGCCCGATAATTCAGGGCACTGATTGGCCATATTCTAATACAGAGGCGGACCGATAGTCTCAAAAATCCGCCGCAGCCGCGGCGCCTCACCTTTGATAAAGCCGGGAAGCCGGCGAAACATGTCAGGGAGGGAGTGAGCTAATGGGAGCTCAATTGTTATTTTAAAAAACTTGTTAGTAGCCAAACATGGGTAATATAGTTGCTTGGTAATAGTGTAAACAGACCCCACTGGGGCTATTGGTTAACGCTAATTTAATCACTGAATACTTGATTCAGAGTTGTGTACCGAAGCAACACTAAAATCACATGGTCTCCTGCTGTTTAAAAAAACGGACCTGCGATATTGTATTAATCACTGTTGAGACTCTGTTGCCGAGTCAATGACTGCTTAAACTATTAGTATAATTAACTGGTGGTACTAAAATAAGGAAGCGATTATGCTATAAATATAGTGAGGTGCTAAGCTATCATTAAGTTGAGCGTATTATTCAGTTAACAAGAGCTGGTAATTACAATACTAATAACAATTTTACTATTAGGTGACTGACATGCTCGAGTATTCTATTTATAAAAGTGACAATTTGACAATGTACAAAATTAATTTTGAACTTTATATTCATTGAATGTCACTTATAGAATCAGCCGAATGACGGTTCCTTTAAATGACGTCATCCAAGATGATCGGATCAGCCAATCGGATTGTACTTGATTCTGATTGGCTGATTCCCTCAGCCAATCAGAATTTTCCTACCTTAATTCCGATTGGCTGATAGAATGCTATCAGCCAATCGGTATTCGAGGGACGCCATCTTGGATGACGTCATTTAAAGGAACCGTCATTCGGCTAGTAGGCGTCGGGAGAAGAGGATGTTCCGCGTCGGATGGAAGATGATGGCTCCCGAAGAAAGAAGATTGAAGATGCCGTTGATAGAAGACTTCATCCGGATCATGGACCTCTTCAGCTCCCGCTTGGATGAAGACTTCAGCCGGATCATGGACCTCTTCAGCTCCCGCTTGGATGATGACTTCAGCCGGATCATGGACCTCTTCAGCCCCCCGCTTGGGCTTGGATCAGGACATCGGAGGAGCTCTTCTGGATCGATCGGTGAACCTGGTATGGTGAAGATAAGGTAGGAAGATCTTCAGGGGTTTAGTGTTAGGTTTATTTAAGGGGGGTTTGGGTTAGATTAGGGGTATGTGGGTGGTGGGTTGTAATGTTGGGGGGGGGGGGGTATTGTATGTTTTTTTTTACAGGCAAAAGAGCTGAACTTCTTGGGGCATGCCCCGCAAAGGGCCCTGTTCAGGGCTGGTAAGGTAAAAGAGCTTTGAACTTTAGTAATTTAGAATAGGGTAGGGCATTTTTTTTATTTTGGGGGGCTTTGTTATTTTATTAGGGGGCTTAGAGTAGGTGTAATTAGTTTAAAATTGTTGTAATATTTTTCTTATGTTTGTAAATATTTTTTTTATTTTTTGTAACTTAGTTCTTTTTTATTTTTTGTACTTTAGTTAGTTTATTTCATTGTAGTTATTTCTAGGTATTGTATTTAATTAATTTATTGATAGTGTAGTGTTAGGTTTAATTGTAGGTAATTGTAGGTATTTTATTTAATGTATTTATTGATAGTGTAGTGTTAGGTTTAATTGTAACTTAGGTTAGGATTTATTTTAAGGTAATTTTGTAATTATTTTAACTAGGTAGCTATTAAATAGTTCTTAACTATTTAATAGCTATTGTACCTGGTTAAAATAAATACAAAGTTACCTGTAAAATAAATATAAATCCTAAAATAGCTATAATATAATTATAATTTATATTGTAGCTATATTAGGATTTATTTTACAGGTAAGTATTTAGCTTTAAATAGGAATAATTTATTTAATAAGAGTTAATTAATTTTGTTAGATTTAAATTATATTTAACTTAGGGGGGTGTTAGTGTTAGGGTTAGACTTAGGTTTAGGGGTTAATACATTTATTAGAATAGCGGTGAGCTCCGGTCGGCAGATTAGGGGTTAATGTTTGAAGTTAGGTGTCGGCGATGTTAGGGAGGGCAGATTAGGGGTTAATACTATTTATTATAGGGTTAGTGAGGCGGATTAGGGGTTAATAACTTTATTATAATAGCGGTGCGGTCCGGTCGGCAGATTAGGGGTTAATAAGTGTAGGCAGGTGGAGGCGACGTTGAGGGCGGCAGATTAGGGGTTAATAAATATAATATAGGGGTCGGCGGTGTTAGGGGCAGCAGATTAGGGGTACATAGCTATAATGTAGGTGGCAGCGCTTTGCGGTCGGCAGATTAGGGGTTAATTATTGTAGGTAGCTGGCGGCGACGTTGTGGGTGGCAGGTTAGGGGTTAATAAATATAATACAGGGGTCGGCGGTGTTAGGGGCAGCAGATTAGGGGTACATAAGTATAACGTAGGTGGCGGTCGGCAGATTAGGGGTTAAAAAAATTTAATCGAGTGGCGGCGATGTGGGGGGACCTCGGTTTAGGGGTACATAGGTAGTTTATGGGTGTTAGTGTACTTTAGAGCACAGTAGTTAAGAGCTTTATGAACCGGCGTTAGCCCAGAAAGCTCTTAACTACTGACTTTTTTCTGCGGCTGGAGTTTTGTCGTTAGATTTCTAACGCTCACTTCAGACACGACTCTAAATACCGGAGTTAGAAAGATCCCATTGAAAATATAGGATACGCAAATGACGTAAGGGGATCTGCGGTATGGAAAAGTCGCGGCTGAAAAGTGAGCGTTAGACCCTTATTTGACTGACTCCAAATACCGGCGGTAGCCTAAAACCAGCGTTAGGAGCCTCTAACGCTGGTTTTCACGGCTACCGCCAAACTCCAAATCTAGGCCAGAGTATCCTGGTATTCAATCCTCTATTGAATTTAAGTTAATGAAATTGTTTTTAGCCTGGCCCAATGGTGTTTTGGGCACAGACATTGATGTCAATCTTGGCATTGGTACTATAATACTAATTTTTTAATAAGTAACAGATATTTTCAAAAGGTTAATAACCATTGGGCCGCTGATTTCACTATGAATATATACAGGGTAGATCCCATTCCATGACATGCAATTGTTTTTAGCCTGGCCCAACTGTGTTTTGGGCACATAAATTGATGCCAACCCTGGCATAGGTGCTGTAATTCTCATTTTTTAAAAAGCAACAGATTTTTTCAAAGGGTTAATAACCATTTGGCCACTGATTTCACTATTAATATATACAGGGTAGATCCCCCTCCATAGCATGCAATTGTTTTTACCCTGGTCCAATGGTGTTTTGGGCACAGAACTTGATGCCAACACTGGCATTGGTGCTGTAATTACCATTTTTGAATAAGTAACTGATATTTTCAAAGGGTTAATAAATATTGGGCCACTTATTTAACTATGAATATATACAGGGTATATCCCCCTCTATGATATGCAATTGTTTTTAGCCTGGCCTAATTAATGGTGTTTTGGGCACAGAAATTGATGCCAACCATGGCATAGGTGCTCTAATTCTCATTTTTTAATAAATAACTGATATTTTCAAAGAGTTAATAACAATTGGGCCACTAATTTCACTATTAATATATACAGGGTAGATCCCACTACAAAATCAATACACACATGTTAACAGACCGAATCATAGATACGAGGAAAGAGAAAGGAAGTATTCCACAGGAGAATATCACACTAGACAACAACATATAAATGGAAATAGGCAGGAACACAATTATGATTATGAAGAAGGAAGACTACCCACATATAATAGATTTGATAGATTATCAACATACTATGAAGAAGAAGTCAGTACACCAAAGGAATATTTTTTAGGGTTAACCCCAAAAAAACAAGGAACATACAAAGAAAAGGAAAAAGACAGAAGGACCGAACCCATGTTAACAAGGAAGGGGAAACGAAGGCTAGAGGGGGGAGAGGATCAGGAATTAGAAGAAAATGTAAAAGACTAAAATAAAGAATCCAGGAGTATTTAACCTAAGTAGTATCACATTAAATAAAGATCAAACCAACATCTTAGGAAAAGGTCTCACATATGCCCCCACATGCAAACTAGATAAATTTGGCACTCTAATAAGTGTGAATAAATTTGTAAGGAACCTTACACTCAAAAGATATTTTGCAAAAAACTGCATTGGAAAGAATCATCAAGATACTAACAACAAATTAATTCACACAGAATTTAAATCTAAATCACACTTTTACCCCACACAAGAAAAATTGGATTTTTAAAAGAAATTTGAAGAAATAGTTAAGGAAGATCTTAAAAAATATGATGAGAAAAAAAGAAAAAGAAAAACCAATTGGAATTTAACAAAAAGAGAAAATTCTCTTAAAGATTTACAAAAAAATCCCCATATCATCATACACCTGCAGATAAAGGGGGTGGGATGGTAGTTATGGATACAGTTGATTATATAAAAGAAGCAGAACGTCTTCTCCCAGATGTCAATACATATAAAGACTCAGTGGTGACCCTATAAGTACTCAAGAGAAAGAATTATTCATACTTATTAATGAAGCAAAAGATAAAGGTATTCTTAAAATAACAGAATACGAGTTTCTTTTAGAAAAAAAAAAACAGGACACCTATATTCTACTTCTTACCAAAGATCCACAAAAATCTTCAAAACCCCCCAGGGAGATCTATAATCTCCTGAATAGGTTCCCTGACAGCCAACCTATCCCAGTACGTAGATTATTTTCTTCAGGAGAGTGTATCCCAACTTCCATCACATCTAAAAGACACCTATTTTTTTACAAACTTTAAACAATATCAAATGGCAGAAGACTTTCATCTTGGTTACATGTGATGTAAGCTCTCTATATACCAACATAGATCATGAATTAGGCTTAAAAGCAATAGAATTCTATCTGAACAAAAATTAATTGGTATTAGACATACAGAAAACATTTTTATTAAACTGTATAGAATTTATTCTAAAGAATAACTATTTCAAATTTGATGGCATTTTGTTCCTTCAACTAAAGGGAACAGCTATGGGCACAAGGTTCGCCCCCAGCTATGCTAACTTATTTATGGGTCATTTTGAAGAATTTTTTCTTAGACCACTACCCTGTTGGGCAAACCTTGTGCACTATAAAATATTTATTGACAATGTCTTCATAATATGGGAAGGAGATATAGAATTACTTAAACTTTTCTTGGAAGATCTGAATGATAATAAGTACGGTTTAAGTTTTACATCAGAAATAAGTAGTCAGAGGTTAAATTTCTTAGATATGGAAGTATACTTAGAAGACGTTAGTCTAAAAAACAAAACATTTTTTTAAAAAAACAGACGCAAATAATTACATATATTAAGACAGCTGTCACCTAAACCTTTGGAAGGAAAATATACCAAAAGGACAGTTTATGAGAATAAGGAGAAATTGTAGTGAAATTAGAGATTATGACGCCCAATCAACTATATTAAAAGATAGATTAAGAGAAAGGGGATATGATACCTCAAATATAGACAAAACTATACAAACAGAGATATGAAAAGAAGTGAACTATTAACCAATAATAAACATAGAGAGAGAAGTACCTCAAAACAAACAAGTAACAGAAGAAAACATATAACAAAATCAAATGGAATGTTCCATTCATAACAAATTATAATTCAGATCATAAAGTCATAACCAACATTATACGAAAACATTGGCATTTGGTTAAAGAAGACCCATACATTGGGGGATTAGTAGATTCCAAACTGAAATTCATATATAAAAAGCAAGCAAACCTTAAAAATATACTAGCCCCAAGTGAATTTAAAAGAAAGGCCCACACAGTGGAACAACTAGATCTATCAGGTAATAAACTCCAAAGTTTCTATCCTTGCATAAACTGTAAATCATGTCAATAGAGTCATAAAACAAAATCAGTACATATGTTCAACAAAAATAAAGAGTTTGAGACTAGGGATACAATCAGATGTGGGGATAATAATGTGATTTATTTACTACAATGTTCATGTTCTCTTCAGTATTTAGGACAAACAAGTAGAAAGCTAAAAGACAGAATTAGAGAACATTTGTGGCAAATTGAAAAGGGAAACACAGAATCCATTTTATACAAACACTTCAGGGAAGTACACAAAAGAAATACAAAGACCTCCGTTTCTGGGGTATTAAGAAAATAAAATCTGATGGGAGAAAGGGCAATTTTGAAAAAACCTTCTCCTAAATAAAGCAAGAATGATTTATGAATTAGTCTCTGATGAAACGCCACTAGGGGGCGTGAAAAGCGTCAGCAGTTTACTCCATGTCATATCTGTATGCCTTAATTAGAAATAAAGATTTTTGAAGTTTTAACGCTAAGTGATGCCAGAATTTTCATTTTTTATGTTGCAATAATTGACAATCTGATTCATTGCCTCCCTGGCATAGCACCCTGTCACCGTGAGTACATTTGTTTATGCAGCTGTAGCTACAGCAACGCCTATGACGTCATCCGCATGAGCCAGCAGGTCAACGCCAACCGGGGAGCTTGGAGCGGCCGCTCACACATCACATGTTATGAATTTGATACTCTGCATCCGTCAGGCTTGAATGCCAAACTAGATTTGAATGTGCTTTGTTATATATAAAATAGGATTTTAACTATTTAGAAATATAATGGGATTTGTTTTTACTGGAAACACTCAATTAAGACAATATGGTATATGGGGGAGTTAATAAAGAACAATACACCAACAATTGGATACACCAGCACAAATACAGATATTGAATGTAGCACACAGGACAATTAAGTTTAAAGACTTATACCAATACACAAAAAAATAATATATCAGCCATTTTCACATTATTTACAACCCAAACCCACATTTGAAAATCCCCTAGTAGATAGTGCAGTGGATAAAGACAATGAATCAGAAAACAAACCTTCTCCCAATAAATTGTAGGTTCAAATACCCAATGGATATACATTACTGTTTCTATTTTGAGAAATGTTAATTATGAGAAATGTTTATTTATTTATATTCATCCATTTTTATTATGAGAAATATTGATGAAACTATTCTGAGAAAATCCAGAAACTTCTGTACACAAAATATAAAAAATATATAAAGGAAGATGCCTTTTTTAGAATTATCATACTGTATAAAACCCTCATTTGCATTTTAGAAGTTTTAAGATGTATAGACAGTGGGACCAAGTGAAATAGGAATAAAGAGGTGGCCAAGTGGTTATCATTATGCCATTTGGAAGACAAACTGTTTTTTGAAACCACAGGTTCGACCCCATATGTAATAAGACAAAAGTTATTTGCTGTAACGTATCTCATATATATATATATATATATATATATATATATTTTTTTTTTTTTTTATGGCAAAACGGAATAACGATTTTTTATGGAGTTTTTTTAAAGACAAAAGGCTGGAAAACTCACAAGGAAATAAAGGACATAATTAAATTTGACACAGAGAAGAAAACAATGGAAGAAATTGTTCACAATCTGCTAGTACCAATGGACACCATGGTCTCCACCCAATAACGGAGAGGATTTGGGAGAAAACTCACCTGGGTCACAATACACTGATGGGAAAAGCCTTGAAAGGGTTAAACCACGCTCTACAAAAGGAGAAACATGACAGCCAATCAGGGACTCTTTGATAAAGGCTGACATAGCCGAAACGCGTAGGAGGTGGACCCTGATTGGCAATCACACAAATCACACAAAGCTCAGCTGGAGAAACGAGCAGGAGAAACAAACAGGCTTCCAGGACAAATCCGTTTGTATCGGAAGAAGCCAATTTTAACAACCCCTTGGGAAAAGACCTGTCTGGACAAGGGGAGGTAACTTTATACAGGTAACCGTGTATACCACAAAAGATTTTCACGAACTTCAAAAAGATATAGAGTAACCGGCAACTGGTGTTGGAATACCTATTATCATTCGTAAACAGCAAGTTTCAGGCAGGCTCCCTAATGCACAGCAATAGCGACCATTAAGGTAAAAAAGAACTTTTCATCTTCATCACGGACCAGTCTGTCCTCACAAAGTCACAACAAAGACTGTTTAGAAGCAATTTAATCAGCAACTTACACAATAAATATTGCAGCACAAATCACACATGTGTTGAAATTTAAGGAGTAATTTAAGGAGTAACTGAGACTTAAAGACACAATTGGGAACTAATAATCACTTGGAAACACTTAGAAAGAAACACTTTCGTCCCATTTGTTCCTCTTTTTTCATCCCCTTTTATTTATTTTTCATTTTTTATTTTTTTATTTTTATATATATTTTTTAAATATATATATATATATATTTTATTTTAAAATGACATTTTGATATTTTTTACCACTTTGTCCCATAGGAATAGTGTTCTGTATGTGGTTAACAAAATATTATATATTATGAAATAATGAGTTACTAAAAGTTTGTATGTATTATCAATAGTATTATCATTAGTACTAACAATTTTTTTAGGATCCTTATTTTATTCGTATTTTAATTTTTTTTTTTTTTTTTTTTTAAAAACTTTATTGTGTCAAGATGCAGCATACAATATTTAGACAGTTTAAGCATGGTACAGAGGAGTAAATATAGACTCAATTCTTATACAACTTATTCCGTTAAACACAAGTTTCGTTATGGAGATGATAAAAGTGTTCTTAATGTAATGCAATCCTTCTCCTCCATTTGTGGGAGTGTTCTAGTTCCTTTATGCAACTTGACATTTCTTCAATATAACATTCGACAATACAAACAAAAAAAACCAAATTCAGAATATAACCATCATTGTAATTATAATTATTGTTATTATTGTTGTAAGACTATGAAAGGCGTTAAGCAAAGGCTTGCGTGTGGGATACAAAAGAAGGCAATATGTAATTTGATAAACGTGAGTTTGGGCAAACATAGAGTCTCGGGAGGTTCTAAGGTGGATTATGTGAGTTGAAACTTAATGGTAGGTGTGTAAAGTGGTGGAGGGTTTTGGGGAGAGGAGGTATTCCTCCCAGAGCAGGCGAATGGAAAGGAGATCATCTATGTTATGCAATTTGATATAGTGGTACTGCTCTAATGCTAAGGCAGTGGATACTCTATCTCGCCAGAATTGTATAGATGGTAGGGTGGGTTGCTTCCAGTAATATGGGATATACCGCTTAGCTGTATTGATCATTATTGTGGCGAGCTTCAGTCTCAGCGTACATGTTATCTGCGGGAGAAAGTTGAATAGGAGAGTCCAAGGCGTAAATGGAAGAGAGGTCCCTATAACTATTTGTATTTCCTTTCTGATATCTGCCCAGTATGCCTGCGCAATCGGGCATGACCACCATAGGTGGGTGAAAGTGCCCCGTTGTGTACATCCCCTCCAGCAGTTGGAATTAGTATGTGGGAATAGCCTTCCTAATCTGTCGGGGGTATAATGCCATCTGTAGAGGAGTTTTATGTCCATTTCCGCTATATTCATGGAGGAGGCGGAGGAGCTCATATGGGTATATATTATTTTCCATGTTTTGGGTGGCCGCTGTTCATTAAGCTCTTTCTCCCAGCTTATTGTGTAAGATGGGGGGTGAGTTGACCTGTCTAATATTAATAATTTGTAAGATTTGGAAAGAATGCCCGTTGCTGGGAAGGGCAGGTAGCATAAGGATTCATACGGTGTCAAGGGTCGAGACAGGTTATGTTTCTCTGTGTGTGTTGTATAATAATGTACAAGTTGGTGGTATGGGAGCCAGTTCTTAAGGAAGAGTCCCAATATCTCAAACACTTCCTCTCTAGGTTTTAACTTATTATCCTGTAAAAGGGAGTAGTGCGGTATCGCTTGAGTTAGATTAGTCATGTCGGTGTGGTGAGGGATAAAGTAAGACGAGATTGTAGGGTTACCTATGATAGGAGTCAAGGGAGAATAAGGTGTGGAGATAGACTTATGTTTTTTTAAGATTTTCCCCCAGACATTAAACGTCTCTCTCACTGTAATAGGGAATACCAATGCACCTTTGTCACGTTTCCCTGGAAGCCAACATCTACCCCCCATTTGACTCTCCCCTGCAAACGTATGTTCCAAGACCACCCATTCCTTATGTCTGGCGTGTTTACACCAATCGACTATTCTGGTCATGAAAGTAGCGTAACGGTACATAAGTATGTTGGGGACTCCCAGACCCCCCTCCAATTTGGAGCGGTACAGAGTTTGTGTAGCAATCCTAGGGTGCTTATGGCCCCAGATGTATTTTAATTATTTTTTATTATATATTGAACCCTTAGCAATAAATTATATATATTAACTTTTACTGTATCTGTGTATTTACTGATATTGGTGCAACTAAGATAACCTAAATTTGTGTATTCTGAGCCATATCAAACTTTTTTTAACTTAAGCTAGGAGAAATATCTTCATTTTTCAATAACACAATCCGATATATACGCTAACTTATTCCACAGTGGGTCCCCCAGTGGGTCCTTCAATAGCTTCTCAGCGCTATCCCTATCACTAGCTTGTTTTATAATTATCTGTATACCCTCAGGTAGTGAGGGTCTATATCTAAGGGATTAGCTACATTGAAATTTTGTAAATCATCAGACCTTTTTTGTTCTATCTAGATACCACTCCATGACATGCAATTGTTTTTAACCTGGCCCAATGGTTTTTTGGGCACATAAGTTGATGCCAACCCTGGCATAGGTGCTGTAATTCTTATTTTTGAAAAAGTAACAGATATTCTCAAAGGGTTAATAACCATTGGGCCACTGATTTCACTATGAATATATACAGGGTAGATCCCCCTCCATGACATGCAATTGTTTTTAGCCTGGCCCAATGGTGTTTTGGGCACAGAAATTGATGCCAAGAGAGATGTCACACACACAATGTGAAGGGCCTAGCTGCAGAGTTACTTAAAAATTGCTACTATTGTGTGAAAAAGCTCATGCAGAGTCCATGGGGCTGATTTAACAAAGTCTGGGGGACATAATACACTGTAGCGTATCATGTCCGCCAGAAATCGCTGAATGCGAACAGCATAAGCTGTCCGCATTCAACATTGCACAACCAGTTCTAGTGAACTGCTTGTGCAATGCCGCCCCCTCCAGATTCACGGCCAATCGCCGCTAGCAGGGGTTGTCAATCAACCCGATCGTATGAGATCGGGTTGATTGCTGTACGCCGTTCAGATGCGGCGTACCAGTTAAGGAGCAGCGTTCTTAAGACCGCTGCTTCTTAACTGCTGTTTCCGGCAAGCCTGAAGGTTTGTGCGGAAACAGCTACATTGGGGCGGATTGACTGTTTGGTTAATCAGTCCCCATATCTGAGCAGCCACATCTCTTAAAGGGACCCCTTACTGGAAAAAAGAGGGTCTATCATTTTAGATTAGGGCTTTTATGTCCCACTAGGATGAAGGTTATTAACATAAAAATGTTGATCAACGGAATCAATAGCTAAAACAGACAAGGCATCAGTTGTCCTCCTATGATATGGATAATTACCATGAGAAATAATAAACACTTCCCCGAATGACTACCATTGAGTATGCTATGAAACTCTAGGAAGGCTACTATACAGCTCAGAGCTCTAGAGTAAAACACCATTGGGCCAGGCTAAAAACAATTGCATGTCAAGGAGGGGGATCTACCTGTGTATATTCATAGTGAAATCGGTGGCCCAATGGTTATTAACCCTTTGAAAATATCAGTTACTAATTAAAAAATAGTAATTACAGCACCTATGCCAGTGTTGGCATCAATTTATGTGCCCAAAACTCCATTGGGCCAGGCTAAAAACAATTGCATGTTTGGAGGGGAATCTACCCTACATATATTAACAATAAAATCAGTAGCCAAATGGTTATTAACCCTTTGAAAATATCAGTTACTTATTAAAAAAAAAATTAGAATTATAGCACCCATGCCAGTTTTGTCATCAATTTCTTTGCCCAAAATACCATTGGACCAGGCTAAAAACAATTGCATGTCATGGAGGGGGATCTACCCTGTATATTCATAGTGAAATCAATGGTCATTAACCCTTTGAAAATATCAGTTACATATTCAAAAATGAGAGTTAAAGCACCTATATCAGGGTTAGCATCAATTTCTGTGCCCAAAACACAATTGGGGCAAGCTAAAAACAATTGCATGTCCTCGAGGGGAATGTACCCTGTATATATTCATAGTGAAATCAGTGGCTTATTGGCTATTAACCCTTTGAAAATATCAGTTACTTATTACAAATTGAGAATTAGAGCACCTATGCCAAGGGAAGGTTGGCATCAATTTCTGTGCCCAAAACACCATTGGGCCAGGCTACAAACAATTGCATGTCATGGAGGGGGATCTGTCCTGTATATATTCATAGTGAAATCAGTGGCCCAATGGTTATTAACCCTTTGAAAATATCTGTTACATATTAAAAAATGGTAATTACAGCACCAATGTCAATGTTGGCATCACTTTCTGTGCCCAAAACACAATTGAGCCAGCCTAAAAACAATTGCATGTCATAGAGGGGGATCTACCCTGTATATATTCATAGTGAAATCGGTGGCCCAATTGTTATTAACCCTTTGAAAATATATGTTACTTATTAAAAAAATGGTAATTACAGCACCAATGTCAATGTTGGCATCAATTTCTGTGCCCAAAACACAATTGGGCCAGGCTAAAAAATTGCATGTCATAGAGGGGGATCTACCCTGTATATATTCATAGTAAAATCAGTGGCCCAATGGTTATTAACCCTTTTGAAAATATCAGTTTCTTTTTCAAAAATGAGAATTACAGCACCAATGCAAGTATTGGCATCAATTTATGTGCCCAAAACACCATTGGGCCAGGCTAAAAACAATTGCATATCATGGAGAGGGATCTACCCTGTATATATTCATAGTGAACTCAGTGGCCCAATGGTTATTAACCCTTTGAAAATATCTGTAACTTTTTCAAAAATGAGAATTACAGCACCTATGCCAGGGTTGGCATCAATTTATGTGCCCAAAACACCATTGGGCCAGGCTAAAAACAATTGCATATCATGGAGAGGGATCTACCCTGTATATATTCATAGTGAACTCAGTGGCCCAATGGTTATTAACCCTTTGAAAATATCAGTTACTTATTCAAAAATGACAATTAGAGCACCTATGCCAGGGTTGGCATCAATTTATGTGCTCAAAACACCATTGGGCCAGGCTAAAAACAATTGCATGTCATGGAGGGGGATATATCCTGTATATATTCATAGAGAAATCAGTGACCCAATTTCAAAACTTATCACGTGTCTCATATCATAGACCAATACATAATCCGAATCTGGATTCATTTATAACCAAATATACTTTACAAATCATATTACATATTACATCCTACATATAATCTCCAGGTGGTCTAATTATTGACCTTGATTTATAGATTTTAGGCTATTTAGGCTATATCTTTAATGAGATACTCATATAGACATCTGCCATGAAACAAGACAAGACAAAAAAAATAAAAAAATTATTAAGAAGTAATTGAAAAGATTAGGATACGGCAGGTTACCATAGGCCCAACAAAACCAATTCTGTGTTTCTAAAAGGATAAACATACAAACTCATGCACACTGTGTAAAAAACCACGGCGAGATATAATTCAATACCATTAGCTAATTTATGATCAGTATTTGAATATAACACTCTCAATCTCTAACAGTGTAGATATAGCCGGTATATTGTCAGGACTAGAAACCACTACACAGGATACTCCACTTTGGTTATTCTCAGGTATTAAGCAAATGCATCAAGTGAAAACAAAACACAAGGTTTGTCACATTTCTCGTTATAGGTGTATATTCACACTTCTTATTTCAGGTATAGGATCTTGTATCACTCTTAGTATACAGAAGTAGTGATAATATTCAAAGTCAACCTTCTCAAAAAATAAATAATGGACAAGCTTGGTTACTCACTGTTATCCGGCCTCACTCATGCAAAATGGCGGAGTTACTGTTATAAACCGTTTCACCGGACAGCGTTACCTGTGGAAAGCCTGTGACTTGTATTTCCTTCGCAGCAACCTCCAAATGCTGCAATTCTTTACCAATTTCCACCATATGTAGAAATAAAAGTCTTGTGAGAGACAGAGCATTAAATCATTGCAGTAGATTTATTCAAATAAACAAACAGGTGAACACCACTCCACACACACCTCACAGCCACATCCGACGCGTTTCCTGCCGCTAAACGGCACTTCGTCAGGTCAGATCAGGTCAGATCCCTGACGAAGTGCCGTTTAGCGGCAGGAAACGCGTCGGATGTGGCTGTGAGGTGTGTGTGGAGTGGTGTTCACCTGTTTGTTTATTTGAATAAATCTACTGCAATTATTTAATGCTCTGTCTCTCACAAGACTTTTATTTCTACATATGGTGGAAATTTCTAAAAGGATATATTAGGTTTCAATCTCACTGGGAGAGAGAGCTTTGATAAATGCCGACCATTTAGAGAAGAAACCCCTTATATCCTGGTCGCTGTCTAGATTGGTGTCAAATTGTTTGATGATACATTGTTTCTTCAGACAATTCTTTATCTCTAGAATACTGGGAATTGCTCTTGTTTTCCATTTTTTAAATATTAGGTATCTAGCGGCTAAAATCACCAGATTAGTGGTTTTGTAATTGTGCTGGTGCTTCCCTATATTAGAGCAAAGGAAAACTACGTTTGTCGGCGTCAGGATCAGGGAGGAGACACCTAGCGAGGTGATGAGCCAGTATTGTAACTTCGTAGATAAAGATAATCTAGAGAGTTAAATTCTAGACTTTTTATTTTGCCATATAAAAGATCGTAGTGCCGAATTGAAGAGAATGATATCTTTCGTCTTAAGGATCAACGGAGTGTTCTGGAGGATATAAAGGATTTTGGGGAAGAGGATCATCTTATAGAGAGTTATGCACCCAGAGAGAGAAAGAGGAAGATTCTGCCTGTTTTTAAAAGTTTCTTTTATTTTATTAAGGACTGGGGAGATATTCAAGGTATACCAATTATAAGGGTTAGAGGATATCCTGATACCTAAATATTTAAATGAATCCTGGACTATACTTAAGGGTAGATCTGGAGGTGAATCTTTGGTCTGTTTGATCCAGAGAAACACTGATTTTGTGGTATTAACCCTATATCCAGAGAAGGATCCGAACTGTTCGACATATATATTAAAATATCATCAGCGTAAAGTGCTAATTTAAGCTCCTTTCTCTCTATCTTGATTCCTTCAAGCTGCTGATTGATAAGGATAGCGAGGAGTTCAATGGAGAGATCAAAGAGGAGCAGAGAGATAGGGCACCCCTGTCTGGTTCCCCTCCCCAGCACTATGTCCTGAGACATGGAACCATTCACTAGCATCCTCGTAGAGGCATTTTTATAAAGATTGATGACGAATTGGAGAAAATTGCCTCTGAGACCAAACTGATGTAGAGTAAATAAAAGATGGTCATAGTGCACCGAGTCGAAGGCTTTTTCTGCGTCTATAGAAATAATTGCCATGTCCGACGCATCCTCTCGCCCATCCCATACTCTCCTTTGTTTTGAAGTAATCTATCGTGAGAAAGACTTCCCTTATTTTAGCTGAGGAATTGCATTTCAACAGAAACCCAGCTTGATCTTATGGATGATAGTGGAAAAAAGAGGTTGAAGCCTTTGCGCTAAAATAGCAGTAAGTAGTTTGTAATCCATATTAAGAAGCGCAATGGGTCTGTAGGACTCTTCCCTAGCCGGATCTTTCCCCTGCTTTAATATTAAAGTAGTGTGTGAGGCAGCAAAATTAGTTGTGGGCTCAATGCCTTTAATATATATATATAATTAAATAGAAAGGTTAGATGTGGCATTATTGAGGGAGATAAAAAAAATTCTAGAATTTGTTTGGGAGGGTGTCCGGGCCCGGGGCTTTATTAGGGGAAAGATTCTGGATTGCATTAACAACTTCTAAGTCAGAGATAGGAGAGTAGAGGGTTTCTAGTAGGTTGGGGGTTAGGGACGGGAAGGATATTTTATTCCAAAGATCTTCACGTTCAAGATTGTTTGAGGCCTTAGGGGAATATAAATCCTTATAATAGTCAGAGAACACCTTCAACAATTCTTCTGCTGATTTAAATTGCTTACCGTCGGTATATATGGAGTCGATCATAGAAGGGCCTTTATCTTGTTTAAACAGTTTTGCAAGAAGTTTCCCTGTTTTATTTGCATAGTGATATAACTTAGCTTGAGAATCTAAAGTCCCTCTGAGTGGCCCTATACAAGAGGAAGGAGTCTCTTTCACCCAGAGCGGAGGTGTATCTAGTCCAATTTACTGGGGTTTTCTCATAAATGTATTGATTGTATGAGTTCAAGACTGCTCTCAGCAGTTCCCTTTCCCTTACTTTAAGTGTCTTAGTCCTAGCAATACTGTATGCTAATATTTCCTCCCTGAGAACCGCTTTTGCTGTTTCCCAAAATAGTGCAGGCCGAGAAATATATTCCTGGTTAAATAGAGTAAACTCATGAAATTTAGCATTGAGCCAGTTTTTAAATTTGAGATCAGAAGCTAAATACAGAGGGAAAGAGAAACGAACATTCCTGTAATCAGGGTAATCCGGCTGAAAATCAAGAAAGATCGGAGCATGATCAGAGATACTAATTGGTAGAATCCCTGTTAAAACATTCAATTTGCATAATCTTTCACCTAACAAGAGTAAATATATTCTTGACAGTGATTTATGTGCCTTAGAAAGGCATGTAAAGTCTCTGAAATCAGGATTTTATGATCTCCAGATGTAGCATACCCTTCAGATTACGAAAAAGCTTAGTGAATAGCTTTGATTCCAAGTTGTCTCTTTTAGTTTTCATTTGGACGGGGTTCTGTCTTAGCTTATCAAGGGGATACTGCGGGGCCATGTTAAAATCAGCTCCTTCTGCAAAAGATATGATCTTAGATTGTAGTGTTTCCCAAAAGGAGAAATTAAAAACATTAGGCGCATAGATATTACAGAATGTGTACAGTATTTTCGCTATCTTAACTTTTACCATTAGGTATCTCCCCTCCTGATTTGTGTCGACCTGAAGAACTTCATAGCTTAGCTTTTTTCCCAGGAGGATCGCTAAGCCACTGTTCCTCTTCAGACTATAGGAAAATAGGACTTCCTTAACCCAGGAAGATTTAAGCTTGAGGACTTCATCAGCTTTTAAGTGGGTTTCCTATAGGAAAGCGATATCAGTGTTAATTTTCCTTAGGTGAGATATTATTAATTTTCATTTGATGGGAGATGTGATGCCTCCTATAGTCCAGGAGGTCAATTTAAAACTGCCTGCCGTACCCATCATTTAAAAAGCAAACAAAAAAACAAACAAACACAATACCCCACTTAAAAACAAAACAAATCAGAGGTACACTGCCCGTGGTTCCCTCCAAAACCCTATGCTCAAAGGGATTGGCCATATATGAAAAAGAAATATCCGGTGTAAATATAATTATATTCTAATTCCAGTGTTATCCTGAAGGATATGTCTAATCATAAAAATTTTCTGACTCTTGGGCAGAATCAAAGACGTGTGTGTGGCTGTCTAGCAGTAGTTTCAACCTTGCTGGAGACAGTAAGGTTGCCCGGAGACCCTGGTTTATAAATTTTGTACAAGTTGGAGCAAGCTCCCTCCTCTTTGCTGCCGTCTCTACAGAATAATCCTGAAACAGTAGGATGTTTTAATCTCCTAAATATATGGGCTGATGTTTACGGAAGGCTTGTAATAATGTAACTTTATGTTGGAAATTCAGAACCTTAGCTATGATTGGCCTAGGTCTTGTATTCATTGTATTCAATATGAGTGAGCCTATCCTGTGGGCCCTTTCTAGAACTATCTGAGGAGGGGTCTCTGGTATTTGCAGGAGCTGGGGTAACGTGACTGTTAAGAGTTTATCTAAATCCTCATACTGCTTCTCTTCTGGGACCCCTATGACTCTAAAGTTGTTTCTTCTTTAGCGGTTTTCTAAATCTTCTAGTTTACCCTGTATTTTCAGAAGTGTAGTATTTGTAGATTCTAGATTAGCATTATGAGCCATAGTAAGATCTTTGAGATCCGAGATTCTTTGCTCAGCCTCAGAGAGTCTGGAGGCAAATAGTTTTACTTTGTTAGATAAGGATGCAATATCTTGTTTGATCTCGGTTTTAAGGATATCAAATTTAGGAGTCAAAGCTTCCGAAATACTAGAGACTAACGATTGAATATCTAAAGGCTCAATCATAGGTGGAGAATTAGCGATAGCTGATTGTGTATCTGTCAAGGTTTCAAGAATAACTTTGTTCTTCTTATCTCTTTGTCTGCCCACCATAACTGAAGGTGAAGTTTTAGGGTGACTGTGTAAAAATGTGTCCATGTGTTTGTGGGTAATACCGAAATAAAGAAAGATGTGAATTGTGAAGAAAAGAAGCTAGTGAAGAGAGAGGTGGTGACCCCTAGGCAAAACAGACCCTCTGCGAGGGAATAAGAAGGGTGATGTTGACCCTAGGAGCAAAACCGTGAATAGGGAGAGGGAAATTTAACCCTCTCTGCAGTGTAAGATAAATGCCAGATTGTGATAAGTGAGATCAAAGTACAATACTCAAAAAGTGCAGTCTGCTGGTGAAAAAAGAAAAAGTGAAGTGAAATCAGAGTTTTCTCTGAAACCGTTATGAGGGGGGACAAGTAGAGAAAATGGGGCCTATTTATCAAGCCGTCAACCGCAAATACGCTGGAATTCCGCAGCATAATTGTGGCGAGCCTGATTCGCCTTATTTATCAAAGGCTACAGACCGGCAAAAGTAGAAATTTGTGACGTAACATACGATCTGCCGGTCTCAGTCCGACACAGAACGATGCTTACGTCACTACAGATGGTAGTGGGAGTCTGAAAGCAGCGAAAGCTCATGTTCACTGCTGCCCGATATCCCATTGATTCCTATTGGAGAATAAAAGTTATGTTTACACCTAACACCCTAACATAAGCCCCGAGTCTAAACACCCCTAATCTGCCACCCCCTACACCGCCGCCACCTACATTATACTTATTAACCCCTAAGCTGCTGCCCCAACACCGCCGCCACCTACATTATACTTATTAACCCCTAATCTGCCTCCCCTACACCGCCCCCACCTACATTATACAAATTAACCCCTTATCTGCCGCCCCAACACCACCACCACCTAAATAAAAGTTATTAACCCCTATCCCGCCGCAACTAAATAAAGTTATTAACCCCTAAACCCCTGGCCTCCCACATCCCTACCACTTACTAAACCTATTAACCCCTAAACCGCCAGCCCCCCACATCGCCATAAACTAAATTAAACTATTAACCGCTAAACCTAACAACCCGCTAGTCTTACATTAAATATTAACTCATCCCTATCTTATAATAAATTTAAACTTACCTTTAGATTTAAATTAAACTATTTTAAACTATTAATTAATCTACCCTAACTATTATACTAAAATTACATTAAACTATATTAAACTATTAATTCATCTACCCTATTATAATAAAATTACATTAAACTATATATTAAGACTTCCGGTGGGAGGAGCAAAGGGAGAGCAGCAAGTAATGTGAGCTCCGCTGACATCCTTTAAAAATCTAACTAAATGAGCGCTTTCCCCACTCCCACGCAACTGCCTTGTGGAATCCAGGTTCGTGTCCATCACCGAGTAAGGGTATCGACCGGCACCCGAGCGTGAGGGTAAAAAACAGCGCCCTAACCACGGAAGCCAAAACGGAGGAGACGAAACAAGCGGCCGCCATCTTGGACACCTCGCGGCTCTATGCACCACCTAGAAAAGGCCCTCAATACACTTAGACGGCTCCTGCACCCCCCGAGGGGAAAAGACAAAGCATCTCGATGTAATGACTGGGGTACTTCGAGAGCCACGATCACATTCTGTATAACGGTTTTCTCACCCCCGGTCATACTCCACTTTTCTCTAGGGGAGGGAAGTTTAACTGAATACTATAGGAGAATGTTAGCTATTCTCCTATACCATGAAAGTACTGTTAATTATTATGGTTATGGTTGTGTTTGTTTATTAATTTTTGTTCTAGTCCAATATTTTATAGTTTTCATCACCTACAGCGAAATTGTGAGAAAGTTTCTGACCATGTTTCCGGGACAAGGCATGAAGGATCTACAAACAAAGAGGCATATCTGCAGAGAGCCGATGTTTTCTGTCCTACCTGCCCAATGCTTACTTCAAGAACAGGTACCCCACTCTCACATAATGCATTTTGTACACCTAAAACTTATGGGTTTGATTCCATATATACTTTACTTCCTCCAAATACATGACTACCACGGCTGACACCAAAGTTAATATAATTACATGGAATGTAGGGGGAATTACCTCTCCTATCAAAAGAAAATGTATATTGAAGTTGCTTAAGAACAGAGGAGCAGATATTGCTGTTCTGACAGAGATGCATCTCACTACAGATGAACATGCTAAGTTAAAGCAGGGCTGGGTTCAAGAAGTCATTAGCTCATCTTTTCCTGGGAGCAGAGCCAGAGGAGTAGCAGTCCTATTTAAAAAAGGGTTACTCTACAAAATATCATACAAAGAGATAGATACAGAAGGCCGCTATGTTGTATTACACCTAGAATTGGGGGAGGTATCTCTAGCACTGGTGGGAGTTTATGGCCCAATAAGTAAAAATGATTTTTTTCTGGACAAAACTACAGAAACAACTACTGAAATCAGTGCATCTCCCATTGATAATTGGTGGTGATTTTCATATCGCGCCCCATGTCCCATTGGATAGATTCAGGAATCCAGATCTTACACCAATTAAGATAACACTTAATGCCAACTCTAATAGAGAGACAAGAACACTTAGAAAATTCCAGAGGGGCCTGGGCTTGGTGGATATTTGGCGCCTACGCAACCCAGAGGTCAGAGACTTTACTTGCATCCTTCCCTCTAAACATACGCTATCCCATATAGATTATTTCCTAGTCTCCAGAACTCTGACTACCCGTATTATTGAGGTTAAAAACGATGTGGTTACTCTTTCGGATCACGCCCCAGTTAAATTAACGGTTAATACTAAAATAGACTTGCCATGCTAGAATAGATGGATTTTCCCCAACCATTTGTATAAAGACCCTAATTTATTAAATTACCTTATAGGTGAATGGAACGCCTACCATACTATCAATATACAACACATGCAGAGCCCTTTATTATTTTGGAAAACTGCAAAGGCAGTTCTGAGAGGTGTTATTACAAATTATGCCGCAGGTACTCCCAAAAGGTTTAGGGCAAGAGAGGAATTATTGTTCAAACAATTGATAAATGCACAAAACAAATATCTTAAATCCCCTAATAAGGAGAACAGGAACGCCTTTAGTCAAATTAAAACAGCCAGAGATAATCTACTATTACAAAACACATTAAAAACCACCACTAAACTCCAAGCTAAGTTCTATCATTTTGGAAACAAAACCAGTAGGTCTCTTGCCCTGTTAACTAAATTGACTCGACCACCAAATATTGTACAGGCTATTAGGAAAGCAGATATAATACATACACGCACTGATGAGATACAAAGAATCTTCACAGAATATTACACCAAGCTCTACAGCCCACAGGAAATAGAAGACACTGAAGTAGATGCATTTCTGAACACTATACATCTACCCAAACTCACAGAGGACCAATCACACATATTAAATTCACCCATTTCTATTAAGAACTGAAATAACAGAAACATTGACACTCTTGTGCAATTCTGTGCTTACAGGGCATACCATACCTAACTGTAAATTCACGGAGGCCCATATTAGCATAATACTAAAACCAGGAAAGGACCCATTAGCACCAGAGTCATATCGTCCGATTTCTCTATTGAATACGGACTACAAGCTTCTAACCAAAATTTTAGCAAACAGATTAGGCTCAGTATTACCATCATTGATACATGAAGACCAAATGGGTTTCATACAGGGCAGGTCTTCAGTGAAAAACATCAGAAAGGTCCAATATCTATTATCGGCCCTAGAACAATTCGGTGTCGGGGGTAACTACCTACAAGCAGTACATGGTTTATATCAAGATCCTGTAGCAGCTGTTATCATTAATGGAAGGGTTGCTCCCACCTTCAGATTGTATAGGGTCACGAGACAGGGATGCCCCCTTTCCCCACTCCTGTTCGATCTAGCAATAGAGCCCTTCGCCCAAGCCATCCGAGAGAAAACTCAAGGATTGAGGATAGGCACTTTGACCATGCACCTTTCCTTATATGCAGACGACATGATATTATTCATCCCAGACCCTAGGTTAAACCTTACCAACGTCCTCACACTCATTAAAAAGTTCAGTGCAGTTTCGGGTTATCTCCTCAACCAGTATAAATCCGAGCTGGTCTGGCTGACTCCACATGTCCTCCAGGACTCTCTGGATTATGATTTCAAGGTTGTTCTCACTGATTTTACATACTTAGGAATCAAGTTATCACTGAACCCAAACAATTACCACTTTCACTGTCAGGTAGAACAAACCTTATCAAAATGATTACCTTTCCCAAGTTGCTTTATGTGTTCCAAATGTTACCAGTCATGTTAAAAAAGGCAGACCTGAAGTTACTAAATGCCAAAATCCTAGACTTTATATGGGTAGGCAAGAGACATCGAATAAGTTCCCAGAAATTATCTAGTTCGGTAACATATGGAGGTTTAGGTCTGCCGAATCTTATGCTATATAACTGGGCAGCCTTATCTAAAATTGCAGTGGATTGGCTGAGCCAGAAAAATCACTTTACTCTTAAAGCCCTAGAAGAAGAACAGGTGAAACCCTACTCTTTGAGGGTCCTACCCCACTTGACACAACAGCAGGTTCAACATCACATAGAGGACATGCTCCCAATGACGGAGCCTTTACGTGCATGGAGGTCACTTTGTAGATGGCTTAGGATCCCACAGACATGCACCAGAAACTTGCCTCTCCTAGGGAACCCTAACTTCATAGCCGGTCTTACTACCCAGCCTTTTAGAGACTGGCAACAACAGGGGCTACTAAACATTCAACACTTCCTAGATGATGCAGATAACACGATAAAAAGTTTCCGAACACTACAAATCCAATACTCCTTGCCGAACACACACCATTATGCTTATTTACAGGCCAGACATTATATCACTAGTCTTTTACAAAAAGGAGAGATATTGAAAAAGACACGACCCATAGAGCAAATGGTTTCATTGTTTACACAGGAGATATTCTCAATTTCTCCTATATACAGAATGCTGCTGGAACCTAATAATACTCGAACTATAGAGAACATAACACAAAAATGGGCATCCTCTCTTGGAACACTAGTTGAGAAGAGATTGATACAGACCAGTATAGAAACATTAAGAAAGAGTACTTTATCACAAGATTTAAGGGACTCACATGTAAGGTTATTGTATAAAGCCTATATCACACCTGGAATATTTCAGAAGTGGGCACCACATATAGAAGACATCTGCCCCAAATGCGAAAAACATAACCCTGACCTATCTAACCTGATATGGCGTTGTCCACGTCTAGTTAGATACTGGCACTCCATCACTTACTAGCTTAAAATTAACTGTAAAATTCATATGGAAATTAATGACGAGACTATATTACTAATACATTTACCTAGAGGTCTGAAAAACCTTGAAAAAATGCTGTGCACTACCATCTTACTGGCAAGGAAACTAGTGTTTGGAGCATGGAACTCCAAAACTATCCCTACTGTAGTCCAACTAAAAAAATCCCTCCTTCACCAGCTCACAATAGATTTGTATGACTCGATAGGTGACATGACACTTAGCACACAAACTTTTATGAAAAAGTGGGAGGGTTATATACAAACTATGCCTCAGCAGGTACAGACACAGCTCCTTTACCCACTGCGAAACACAGAGTATATACTTAACGCCAGATTAAGAGGTGAATGGAATCTAGACTTTGATTGAGAATATACGGAAGGGGAAAGATTGAAATGTAGTAAAGATTTCAGATATTTACATAGTTTATTTTGATTAAACTTTTCGCTGTATGGAAATGATTTGTTTTCTATTGGATTGTTGTTTAGCTTAAATGTTAAGTATATTGTTTAGATATTAGTTTATATAAAAATAAAAAAATCCCAGAAATGCTTTATGGACATTAACGAAAACCTCAAGACTCTCCTCAGGTACAAGGGCTATTGTTATGTACCCCAATGATCAAGTTAACATGCTTTTTTTTTTCATTTTTCTTTTTATATAATAGGGTCTGTTTATGTCATATGTACAATTTCTGTCTGTAAACTTCTGAGATGATAAATAAACGTTTTTTTAAAAAAAAAAAATAATAATAAACCCCCTAGCCTACAATAAACTACAAATAGCCCTTAAAAGGGCCTTTTGTGGGGCATTGCCCCAAAGTAATCAGCTCTTTCACCTGTAAATAAAATACAAACAACTCCCCCAACAGTAAAACCCAACACCCACACAACCAACCCCCCAAATAAAATACTATCTAAAAAAACCTAAGCTCCCCATTGCCCTAAAAAGGGCATTTGGATGGGCATTGCCCTTAAAAGGGCATTTAGCTCTTTTGCAGCCCAAAACCCTAATCTAAAAATAAAACCCACCCAATACACCCTTCAAAAAACCTAACACTAACCCCCAAAGATTTACTTACAGTTTTGAAGATCCGAAATCCATCCTCCAAGAAGCCTGCAGAAGTCTTCATCGAAGCGGCAAGAAGTTCTCCAAGAAGCCGGCCAAAGTCTTCATCCAAGCCCGCAGAAGTCTTCACACAGACGGCATCTTCTATCTTCATCCATCCGGCGCGGAGCGGGTCCATCTTCAAGACATCCGACGCGGAGCATCCTCTTCTTCCGACAGACTAACGACGAATGAAGGTTCCTTTAAATTACGTCATCCAAGATGGCGTCCCTTAGATTCCAATTGGCTGATAGAATTCTATCAGCCAGTCGTAATTAAGGTTGAAAAAATCCTATTGGCTGTTGCAATCAGCCAATAGGATTGAGCTTGCATTCTATTGGCTATTCCAATCAGCCAATAGAATGTGAGCTCAATCCTATTGGCTGATTGGATCAGCCAATAGGATTGAAGTTCAATCCTATTGGCTGATTGCAACAGCCAATAGGATTTTTTCAACCTTAATTCCGATTGGCTGATAGAATTCTATCAGCCAATCAGAATCTAAGGGACGCCATATTGGATGACATCATTTAAAGGAACCTTCATTCATCGTTAGTCCGTCAGAAGAAGAGGATGCTCCGCGTCGGATGTCTTGAAGATGGACCCGCTCTGCGCCAGATAGATGAAGATAGAAGATGCCGTCTGTGTGAAGACTTCTGCGGGCTTGGATGAAGACTTCGGCCGACTTCTTGGAGGACTTCTTGCCGCTTCGATGAAGACTTCTGCCGGCTTCTTGGAGGGTGGATGTTGGATCTTCAAAACTGTAAGTCGATCTTCAGGGGTTAGTGTTAGGATTTTTTAAGGGTTTATTTGATGGGTTTTATTTTTAGATTAGGGTTTTGAGCTGCAAAAGAGCTAAATACAATTTTAAGGGCAATGCCCATCCAAATGCCCTCTTCAGGGCAATGGGGAGCTTAGGTTTTTTAGTTAGCTTTTTATTTGGGGGGTTGGTTGTGTGGGTGGTGGGTTTTACTGTTGGGGGGGTTGTTTGTATTTTTTATTTACAGGTAAAAGAGCTGATTACTTTGGGGCAATGCCCCGCAAAAGGCCCTTTTAAGGGCTATTTGTAGTTTATTGTAGATTAGGGGGTTTATTATTTTGGGGGGCTTTTTTATTTTCATAGGGCCCTTAGATTAGGTTTAATTAGTTTAAAGCTTTGATAATTTAATTTTTCTTTTTTGTAACTTAGTGATTATTTTTTTGTGTACCTTAGTGTTTGTTATTTTTTGTAACTTAGTTTTTTTTAACTTTGTAATTTTTTAGTGTAGAATTAAATTATTTGAGTAGGGTTAGGTGTTTAAATATATAATATAGTTAATTGAATGTAATTTAGTATAACAGGGTAGATTAATTAATACTTTAATATATTTTAATGTAATTTTATTATAATAGGGTAGATTAATTAATAGTTTAATATAGTTTAATGTAATTTTAGTATAATAGGGTAGATTAATTAATAGTTTAATATAGTTTAATGTAATTTTAGTATAATAGTTAGGGTAGATTAATTAATAGTTTAATATAGTTTAATGTAATTTTAGTATAATAGTTCGAGTAGGTTAATTATTAGTTTAATATAGTTTAATTTAAATCTAAAGATAAGTTTAAATTTATTATAACACAGGAATGAGTTAATATTTAATATAAAGTTAGCGGGTTGTTAGGTTTAGGGATTAATAGGTTAATTTAGTTTATGGCGATGTGGGGGGCTGGCGGTTTAGGGGTTAATACATTTATTTAGTTGCGGTGGGCTCCGGGAGCGGCAGGATAGGGGTTAATAACTTTATGTAGGTGGCGGCGGTATAGGGGGTGGCAGATTAGGGGTTAATAACTATAATGTAGGTGACGGTGGGCTCCAGGATCGGCGGTTTAGGGGTTAATAACTTTATTTAGTTGCGTCAGGGTCCGGGAGCGGCGGGATAGGGGTTAAACAGTTTAGTATAGTGTGGGTGTTTAGTGAAAGTATACAAATAAAGCGGTGAAAAATCTGCATAGCCCGCTGCTCATCGCCCCGTACTTGGTGCGCGGCTTTTTGACAGCTTTTTTGTTAAATATGGAGAATGTTTTCAGGTCCGCGGCAGCGATGTTAGGCGATATTAGGCGAGCGTATTGGTGCCGGCGAATGCAGCATAGTTGACGGCTTGATAAATAGGCCCCTATATCTCCACCAAGATTCTATGCCTATGTTGCAATCACCATCAAGATCTACCAGGTTCAGTAAATACTAAATCCGATGTAGGATACCAAGAGTCTAGTAACACTTCTAACAAAAAGGGTAGTTGATAAAACTCTCTTGCAGATATGAATAAGGCCGTGCAGTATGCTAAAGTTGGAAAAATTACCTTGGTTATAAAAAAGCAAGCTATTTCAAATAGACTTATATCTTAACCAGCCCTATTCTCCTTTTTTAGAAGAGAGGGAGATTCTGATAATACATAGATAACACTGCCCAGTGCTTCTTATACGTCTAGTTCAAGGAGAATAATAATAGTGCAGAGCCCAATCTGGGGGACCTTAATCTAGATTGAGTTATCAAGAAAAAATAGAAAAGAAGGAGTTAGATCATTGGTTAAGGTTCTCAGATAGCTCTATCAGTAGTATATTTAAGTAGATAGCTGTAGATTGAGAAACCACAAATAAAACTGAGTAATACAGCTAACAAAAGGGGAGTAAGTTCCATGTGATAGAGTTCATTTTATAGACAGCGTCCCTTATCAGCAGATAGATAAGTTGAGGGAGGAAAGTTCTTGTTTAATATAACTCAGGGAGTCAGGGCTTCTCTTTTATGGGCCCAGAAAACACGGGAGAAGCATAGGGAGGGAGCTCAGTTTAGGGGATAACCGTGGAAGGGGGAAGAAACAAACTCGGTCTAAGCAAGGATAGTAACCCCAGTACTGGTAATTAGGGAGTAGCTCGCAAGCAGTTACCGTTCAAGGGGGTCCCCAAAAAGTGGTTAATTAGTAAGGCAAGCACAGAATGAGCACCTCCCGACCTTCTGTATAGCACTAATGCAGGAGCAGGTCCTCCGAAGTGCAAAGGCAGGATGAGCAACTTCCTCGCTTGGTGGCAATACCTTAGGATCCCAGCACAGGGAAGCTACTCCTGTAGAGAGGAACAGAGCAGACTCAGGCTTTCCGGGAGACATTCAGCCGCATCCCCGGCACACAGGCTGTATGGGGATGGTGGGGGAGGGACCATGTAGGTAAATTTTGGTAGATGTATCTAAACAACTACGACAATCATTAGTGCAGCGCAACATCTTTTTTCTTTTCTTTCTTTTTTTTCTTTTACTTTGTCTCTTGTTTACTGATCTCTTTATTTTTGACACTTATATGCTTTAACTCATCTTGGTGTGAGACTAAATAGTAAATTATACTGGTCTCTCGTTATTTATATACAAGTTTATTATTTCTGCAATATATGGGTTACAGATGTCAAATGGTAAAACTTCAAAATGTATGCTAGAATAAAAAGGATGGTATAACTGAGATTTGTATGCATTACTCTCTTCTCTAGAGGACCACAACAATTTTTCAGTCAGCCCCAGCTCTGCCATATCATATTGCAATGATATTTTTAGTTTCCATTGTGAAGGCAACTCAATTGACTGTGTCGTTTCTATCATCTCTAACTTCCCCTTTCCTTTCTCTGATCTCCATCTCTCTTACTCTACCTGCTACTTCTTTGCAAGCCCCTAAAAAATTACAAGAATTTAAAGGATCACTAAATACATCAGAATAGCATAATCAATAAATGCATAATAAATAGACAATGCAAAAGCACTTAGTTTGAATTCCACATGAGTAGTAGATTTTTTTCTGGCAAAGTTCAAAGATTGTTTCATTTTCCTTCCCACTGCATCATGTGACAGCCATCAGCCAATCACAAAATGCATATAAGTATATTCTGTGAATACTGGACATGCAGGAGCTAGTGCCTCAGAAAGTGTGTATTTATAAAAAGATTGTGCATATTTAAATAATGGATGTGGCTTGGAAAGTTGTTTAAAATTGTGTGCTCTATCTGAATCATGAAAGTTTTGTTTTTGACTTGAGTGGTACTTTAAATGACTTGGATCTCACAGACTTTTCTACTCAACTGAATCCTCTACTTTCCTACATTTTATCCCTCTCGTGCCCAAACCTTTTAGTATAATTCAGCACAAAAATCAACGCTTGACAAAACTGCACGCTCTACTGTTCGCAATGAATCATACACTCAACAACCACTGTGGCACACCAAACAGTCCTTTGTGATTCAGACAGCGCATACCATTTAATTTTTTTTATAAATTAATAAATAAAATTAATAATAAAAACATACAAACTTGGTACTGGCAAACAGCTGCCAGTACTTAAGATAGCCACCACTACTAGGAGTGGGAGGTGTAAAGTGAGAGGGTAATCTCTACTCTGCATCAAAAATTAACATTACAAGCTAACTGATTAACCCCTTCACTGGCAGGAATCCCCTTAAGGTGCATAGCTGCAATTAGCGGCATTCTGGTTGCCAAACGCAATGCCAAAGTTATGCATGTCTGCTATTTCTGAACAAAGGGGATCCCAGAGAAGCTTTTATAACCTTTTGTCATATGACTGCAGTAGTTGAATTCCCAGTAGCGAAGGGGTTAAGTCATACAACTCTGCCCTTAGCATGGCCAAACAAGTCTATTCGTCCGTCTGCACCTCTGCCCACTACCAAACTCACTATTTAGATTATTACTGATCTCTTCAAAAATAAAATTGACACAATTAGAAAAGACAGACATCTCCCCCTCACACCCAGCCCTCCTACCCACCCCTTCTATTAACAAAACTCTCTGCTACTTTCCTCCTGTAACAGAGGAAGAAGTCTCTAAACTCTTATTTTTGGCTCATTTCACAACCTGCCCACTTGATCCTATTCCTTCACGACTTCTTTCCTCTCTCTTTGCTTCTCTAAACCCTGCCATAACTTACCTCTTATAACAGTTATCTCACTACGCACATTTCCTGATACTGTCAAGCATTTGTCACTCACACCAATCCTAAAAAAGCGCTTACTTGACCCCTCCACCCTTTTCTAACTATTGGCCAGTATACTTACTTCCTTTTGCTTCCAAATTATTGGAACAACTGGTCTATAATCACCTAACTCAATTTCTCTATCACCTTACTTGATCCACTACAATCTGGTTTCCGCCCTAAACACTCAACAGAACCCACTCTAACTAAAGTAACAAGTGATCTGTTATCAGCTAAAGCAAAGGGACACTACTCCTTACTAATTCTTCTGGATCTATCTGACAACTTTCAACACAGTTGACCATCCTCTCCTCTTAAAAATCCTACATTCATTTGGCATCCAAGACAAAGCCCTCTCCTAGTTTTCTCCATATCTTTCAAACCACTCATTTTTAGTTTCCTTAAACAGCATATACTCTGATCCTTTGCCTCTCTCAGTTGGAGTACCGCAAGGCTCTGTCTTGGGTCACTTGCTTTTCTCTCTCTATACATCCTCCCTTTTCCTCCTTTGGGTTCTACTATCACTTAAAGGCTGATGATACCCAAACCTATTTTTCTTCTCCTGATATTTCTCCCTCTTTACTCAACCAGATTACCAACTGTCTCCCTGCAATTTCCCATTGGATGTCCTCACATTACCTGCAACTCAATCTGTCTAAAACTAGCTACTTCTTATCCCCCCCCTCTTTTAGATATCTGACATTTCTCTTACAGTTGGAGACTCTATTCTAAACACCTCACCCCAGGTCCGCTGACTTGGGGTTACGCGTGACTCTGAACTCACATTCACCGCAGGGGAGTGACACTTAACAGCTTTGCTGTGGTTCTCTTTGCCTCCTCCTGCTGGCCAGGAGTGATATTCCCACTAGTAATTGGAATGACATTGTGGACTCTCCATATCTTAGGAAAAAAATACAAATGAATTCCCTCATTTTGTCACGCATTGACTATTGTAGTTTACTTCTAAATGGCATTCCCAAACATCGGCTCTCCTCCCTACAATCTATTTCGAATGCTTTAGCTAGACTCATCCAACTAAGTCGCTGACCTATATCAGCTGCTCTGCTCTGCCAGTCTCTGCACTGGCTACCCATACACTCCAAAATACACTCCAAAATACAATTTATTGTATTAACCCTAACTTATAAAGTACTCAACAGCCTCTCTACATCCCTCTCCCGACTCCAAAACTTCTCACACGCTACTCTCCTCTGTAACTCTCTACCCCGCTCCATAAGACTGCCTTGACTCACTACTGCAACTACGATCCATGTGACTAGCTACCCCAAACCTTATTTATCTGCACTCTCAACCTGTAGACTGCAAACCCTCCGGAGCAGGGCCCACTTCCTCCTGTACAAGATTTGTTTAGTCTGTTTTGTTTTTGTATCTTATCACAAACCCTTGTCATTGTATAACCTTATCTCCGTACCCAGTGCTATGGATTCTTGCAGGTGTAATACAAATAAATAATAAGAAGAATATTTTGCATTTGATGTACGTCAATTGTTTATTTACTAGAAAATGTAATATAAGGAGGCCTATGTATCAAAGGTCTTGCGGACCTGATCCGACAGTGCGGATCAGGTCTGCAAGGCCTCACTGAATGCGGAGAGCAATACGCTCTCCATATTCAGCATTGCACCATCAGCTCACAAGAGCTGCTGGTGCAACGCCGCCCCCTGCTGACTCTCGGCCGCCAGCAGGGAGGTGTCAATCAACCCGATCGTACTCGATTGGGTTGAATTGTGGCGATTCCGGTCTGCCTCCTATTTAGACCGCTGCTTCATAACTGCTGTTTCTGGCGAGTCTTCAGACTCGCCAGAATCACGGGCCCTTAAGCTCCATACGGAGCTTGATAAATGGGCCTCTAAGTCTAGAGTGAGAAAAAGATATATGTTGACACCAGTTATGTTTGTATGTGTGGTTGAAATTTTATTACTATGTACCAAGGAATATAAGATTGAAAGAACAGAAGAAGTTTTACAAAATGATGCCAGGACAGTGAAGGTTGTTAGTTATATGTGCAATATGTCAGTTACATGTATAACTGAAGTTGCTTTTAAAGAGACAGTCAACACTATCAAATGTTTTAGTTGAATGTTTTTGCATTGCTGGTGGCTTTAAAGGGACAGTCAAGTCCCAAAAAACTTTCATGTTTTAAATAGGGCATGTAATTTTAAACATCTTTCCAATTTACTTTTATCACCAATTTTGCTTTGATTTCTCGGTATTCTTAGTTGAAAGCTAAACCTAGGAGGTTTGTATGCTAATATCTTAGACCTTGAAGGCCGCCTCTAATCTAAATGCATTTTGATAGTTTTTCACCACTAGAGGGCATTAGTTCACGTGTTTCATATAGATAACTTTGAGCTCATACATGTGAATTTACCATGGAGACAGCTCTGATTGGCTAAAATGCAGGTCTGTCACAAGAACTGAAATAAGGGGGCAGTCGGCTGAGGCTTAGATACAAGGTAATTACAGAGGTAAAACGTGTAACTATAACTGTGTTGGTTATGCAAAACTGGGGAATTGGTAATAAAGGGATTATCTATCTTTTAAAACAACAAAAATGCTGGTGTTGACTGTCCCTTTAAAGTCAATTGAAATAAATATGCATGCAATATATGCATTTTTATTTATTAAATTAAAAATAAATATAAGAATTTAATTGTTTTGTAGTATTGTCACTACTGCCCCATCTCACTAACATAGGTGATCACATATCCAAGGTTGCTGAGAAGTGATAAATTTAAAAGTCCTTCACATTATTTTAGTCTTCCAGGCTTTGAAGAGGGTAAGCATAGCTCAGTAACA
This sequence comes from Bombina bombina, assembly GCF_027579735.1. Taxonomy (NCBI): domain Eukaryota; kingdom Metazoa; phylum Chordata; class Amphibia; order Anura; family Bombinatoridae; genus Bombina; species Bombina bombina. The sequence goes on along the minus strand of NC_069499.1, from coordinate 982,404,930 downwards.
CACTAACCTGAATTAACCACTTCACACATAATCATAAACTCATCTACTGCAGCCAAGGGGTTAGTAGAGTCCTCTCACCTTTGCCAATTCCTTTTTGGGAATAAGAAAGTCTATAAAGTAGTGCTGGGATACAGCTATGGGTCCTCATGTATACAGACACTGTAGATATATAAAATGAACACACAGACCACGGTTTCATCACAGCTCTTTGTCCATAAATATATATATATATATATATATATATATATATATATATATATATAATGATGGTGTATTGACCCAAAATGACAACATTGCAGCAGAGATCCATTGCAGCACAGATCCAAGACTTTATATTCTGACAGTATGGTTACCTGGAATGATGACACAGTAGTGCAGCTTTTGAGTACAACACTTGGACCTGAGAATATAAAAGGAGCTAATGTCTTTTATTTTTATTTTATTTTTAAAAATCTTTATTTTCGATGCTGGCAAATACAAGTACATATGATTAAATACGATACAACCTAAAGGACTATAGATACATAAGCAATCAAGTCTGATGACTAGAACACGTCTCCTGCAGCAAACAGTAAACTATAACTAAAAGGAGCAAAACATCAAGATATTCTTCAAAGAACAATGCAAATGTGAAAATTGTAATATAAGATTTTCTCTGTTTAATTTGACATCATCACCTCCCTGGGTTGCATCATTGCTTGAGCTGTTAGGTCACAGTGATCAAAACCCTATTCCGGTTTTTCGCCATCTAGCCATAAAATCTAGGTTCCAATCTCCTCTTAGCTGAGCCTGTAAGAAATAGTCTGTGTCTTTTAATGGTCCGGATATAGAAGATGGGTCAAAAGATCAGGAGGCACTGTGTGAGTCAATGTCTTCAGTACAGTTCAGGGTTCCTTCAGACTGGCACTGTGGAATGAGAAATATAAGACAAGGTACGGTTTTGGGCACAGTACTGGGTCACTGAAAATGGATACTGCAGAGACAAAGGGTTTTGTGCAAACAGCTAGAACCAACTGATGTAGCAGTTACTCAAAAGAAGGAGTGTAATGTTTTGGACAAAATATAGGCAATATATGGGTGTCATGTTCCAAATTCTTGTTGCTATGGTTAACTGGTGCCCTATATCTTTTAAAGCCGTTTTGAAAACTGTTTCAGGTCTTTAACCCCTTAGTGACCACAGCACTTTTCAATTTTCTTACCGTTTGTGACCAGTGCTATTTTTACATTTCTGCAGTGTTTGCGTTTAGCTGTACATTTCCTCTTACTCATTTACTGTACCCACACATATTATATACAGTTTTTCTTGTCATTAAATGGACTTTCTAAAGATACCATTATTTTCATCATATCTTATAATTTACTATAAAAAAATTATAAAATGAAAAAAAAAAAATAATACACTTTTTTTAACTTTGACCCCCAAAATCTATTACACATCTACAATCACCAAAAAACACCCGTGCTAAATAGTTTCTAAATTTTGTCCTGAGTTTTTTTTTTGCAATTTATAAGGCAATAAGTACAATTAGCACGTTGTTATTTCCAAACCATTTTTTTTTTCAAAATTTGCATAAGTTACATTTTAACACTGATATCTTTAAAGGGACATTAAACCCCCAAAAATTATTTCATGATTCAGACAGAGAATACCATTTTAAACAACATTCCAATTTACTTCTATTATCTAATTTGCTTCACTCTTTATATAGCCTTTGTTAAAGAAATAGCAATGCACATGGGTGAGCCAGTCACAGGAGACAAATATGTGCAGCCACCAATCAGAAGCTACTGAGCATATCTAGATATGCTTTTCAGGGAGGAATATCAAGAGAATGAAGCAAATTAGATAACAGAAATAAATTAGAAAGTTGTTAAAAATTGTATTCTCTATCTGAATCATGAAAGAAAAAATTTGGGTTTAATGTCTCTTTAACCCCTTAATGACCACAGCACTTTTCCATTTTCTGTCCGTTTGGGACCAAGGCTATTTTTACATTTCTGCGGTGTTTGTGTTTAGCTGTAATTTTTCCCTTGCTCATTTAATGTACCCACACATATTATATACCGTTTTTCTCGCCATTAAATGGACTTTCAAAATATACCATTATTTTCCTCATATCTTATAATTTACTATAAAAAATTTTATAAAATATGAGGAAAAAATAGAAAAAAACACACTTTTTCTAACTTTGACCCCCAAAATCTGTTATACATCTACAACCACCAAACAAAAACCATTCTAAATAGTTTCTAAATTTTGTCCTGAGTTTAGAAATACCCAATGTTTACATGTTCTTTGCTTTTTTTGCAAGTTATAGGGCCATAAATACAAGTAGCACTTTGCTATTTCCAAACCACTTTTTTTCAAAATTAGCGCTAGTTACATTAGAACACTGATATCTTTCAGGAATCCCTGAATATCCCCTGACATGTATATATTTTTTTTTAGAAGACATCCCAAAGTATTGATCTAGGCCCATTTTGGTATATTTCATGCCACCATTTCACCGCCAAATGCGATCAAATAAAAAAAAAAGTTCACTTTTTCACAATTTTTTTCACAAACTTTAGGTTTCTCACTGAAATCATTTACAAAAAACTTATGCAATTATAGCATACATGGTTGTAAATGCTTCTCTGGGATCCCCTTTGTTCATAAATAGCAGACATATATGGCTTTGGTTTTGCTTTTTACTAATTAGAAGGCTGCTAAATGCGACTGCGCACCACACGTGTATTATGCCCAGCAGTGAAGGGGTTAATTAGGGAGCATGTAGGGAGCTTCTAGGGTTAATTTTAGCTTCAGTGTAGTGTAGTAGACAACCCCAAGTATTGATCTAGGCCCATTTTGGTATATTTCATGCCACCATTTCACCGCCAAATGCAATCAAATTAAAAAAAACGCTACATTTTTCACAATTTTAGGTTTCTCACTGAAATTATTTACAAACAGCATGTGCAATTATGGCACAAATAGTTGTAAATGCTTCTCTGGGATCCCCTTTGTTCAGAAATAGCAGACATATATGACTTTGGCGTTGCTTTTTGGTAATTAGAAGGCCGCAAAGTGCTGCTGCGCATCACACATGTATTATGGCTAGCAGTCAAGGGGTTAATTAGGTAGTTTGTAGGGAGCTTGCGGGGTTAATTTTAGCTTTAGTGTAGAGATCAGCCTCCCACCTGACACATCAGACCCCCTGATATCTCCCAAACAGCTCCCTTCCCTCCCCCACCCCACAATTGTCCCCGCCATCTTAAGTACTGGCAGAAAGTCTGCCAGTACTAAAATAAAAGTTTTTTTTTTTTTTTTTTTTTTAAATACATCTTTAGCATATTTACATATGCTACTTTGTAGGATCCCCCCTTAGCCCCCAACCTCCCTGATCCCCCCCAAAAACAGCTCTCTAACCCCCCCTCCTGCCTTATTGGGGGCCATCTTGGGTACTGGCAGCTGTCTGCCAGTACCCAGTTAAAAATATTTTTTTCTCTTTTTTATTTATTTTTTTTACATTTTTCTGTAGTGTAGCTTCCCCACGACCAACCCCTACCCCCACCCCCTCCCAGATCCCTTAGATTACTTTTTGGGGGCATTTATTCCCCCTCTTCCTCCCACTTACTACATGATTATTTCTGTAGTGTAAGCGGTTCCCACCCGCTCCCTCCCGTGCACGCGCCCGCCCGCCGATCCCCCGTGCACGCGCGCGTGTCTGTGCGCGCCCCTGACTCTCCCGCCCCCGATCCCGCCCCCCTCTGTGTATCTGAAGCCATCAATGGCCGCCCACCCGCCTCCCACTGCAGCTCCCACCCACCAACGATTGCGGCCATCGATGTCCGGTGTAGAGAGGGCCACAGAGTGGCTCTCTCTGCACCGGAGGGGTACAAATTGTTATTGCAAGATGCCTCGATATTGAGGCATCCTGCAATAACCGGAAAGCAGCTGGAATCGATGAGGATCGCTTCCAGCTGCTTTCCAAACCGAGGACGTACGCCACACGTCCTCAGGCGTTAACTGCCTTTTTTCTGAGGACGTATGGCGTAAGTCCTCGGTCATTAAGGGGTTAAGGAATCCCTGAATAACCCATTACATGTATATATATTGTTTTAGGTAGACAACCCAAAGTATTGATCTAGGCCCATTTCGGTATATTTCATGCCACTATTTAACCTCCAAATGCGATAAAAATAAAAACAAATAGTTTTTATTAACTTTTTCACAAACTTTAGATTTCTCACTGAAATTATTTACAAACAGCTTATGCAATTATGGCACAAATGGTTGTAAATGCTTCTCTGGGATCCCCTTTGTTTAGAAATAGCAGACATTTATGGCTTTGTAGCAGACATTTATAGCTTTGGCATTACTTTTTGGTAACTAGAAGGCCGCTAAATGCCTCTGTGCACCACACTTGTATTATTCTCAGCAGTGAAGGGGTTAATAAGGTAGCTTGTAGGGAGCTTGTAGGGTTAATTTTAGCTTTAGTGCAGTGTAGTAGACAACCGAAAGTATTGATTTAGGCCCATTTTAGTATATTTCATGCCACCATTTCACAAATGGTTATAAATGATTCTCTGGGATCCCCTTTGCTCAGAAATAGCAGACATACAGTATATGGCTTTGCCATTGCTTTTTGGTATTTAGAAGGCCACTAAATGCCGCTGCACTCCATATGCCCAGCAGTGAAGGGGTTAATTAGATAGCTTGTAGGGAGCTTGAAGGGTTAATTTTAGCTTTAGTGTAAAGATCAGCTTCTCACCTGACACATCCCACCCCTGATCCCTCCCTGATTCCTATCAAACAGCTCTCTTCCCTCTCCCACCTCACTATTGTCACTGACATCTTTAGTACTGGCAGAAAATCTGCCAGTATAAAAATAAAAGGTTATGGTTTGTTTTTTAAATTATATATTTTCTGCAGTGTAGGATCCCCCCTTACCACCCAACCTCCCTGAGCCTCCCCCCCCCACCCCCAAACAGCTCTCTAACCTGCCCCCCTCTCACTATTTGCTGGCATTTTTGGTACTGGCAGCTGTCTGCCAGTACCCACTTTTCAATAAAATTTGCCCTTTTTTTATATAAATTACACTTTTTCTATAGTGTAGCTGCCCTCCCCCTTCCCCCTCTCAGATCCATTCCCAACAATATTCCCCCCTCCCACCACTTCTTCTTAAGTGGTCGCACACACACTCCCGAGAGTAAGATCCACCAACGGCCAGAAGTTCCCAGCAATGGGCCACCCACAATGCAATGGCTCCCACCCACCAACGATTGGCACCATCACTGGCTCTCTGCATCAGATGCTTAAGAAAGGGTATTGCAGGATGTCTCAATATTGAAGCATCAGTACAATACCCTAAAAGCGTCTGGAAGCAATCACGATCAATTCCACAACTTGAAACCCCTGAGGATGTACAGGGTACGTCCTTGGTCATTAACTGACACTCTTTGTAGGACGTACCCTGTACGTCCTTGGTCCTTAAGGGGTTAAGTTTAAGATTTTGAAAATGGTTTTAGTTGACTGATAATTAGATTTCAATATTATGGTAATACTAAGGGCAGATGATCTATTGTGTTTTTCTCTGGTGAGATTATATAACAAATATTGTCAGAACTAGAAGGCCCCTCAAAGAATTGTATAAAAGAACATTTACCTTGAGAGCTGTTAATCTAGCGAAGCTGTGTTGTAGATGTGAAGGAGATACAAGTGCATTACAATATAAAGCAAAAACAAAAGTTCCCAAATATTTTTCAAGATTTGTCTTTATGACTAGAGTTTTTGATCATCAGGCCCCTGGCTGCATTAAAATGTGGCCTTTTTGTTCTGTTTAGAAGAATCTACTCTTGTGAATGCAACTTTATATTAACAAAGAGGTACAAACATATATAAAAGAACAGTACTCAGTGGACATGTTCAATATAAAAACTATTAGCTAGATTACGAGTTGTGCGTTAGGTTTTTATAAGCAGTGTTAAGAGGTCCTAACGCTGCTTTTTAACGCCCGCTGGTATTACGAGTCTTGCAGGTACAGGTGTACCGCTCACTTTTTTGGCCAGACTTGGAAATACCGCAAATCCACTTACGTCAATTGCGTATCCTCTTTTTTCAAAGGGATTTGCATAGCGCCGGTATTACGAGTCTGGCAAAGAGTGAGCGGTAGACCCTCTCCTGTCAAGACTGGTACCGCATTCTAAAGTCAGTAGTTAAGAGTTTTACACTACAACGCCGTAGCATAAAACTCTTAACTAAAGTGCTAAAAAGTACACTAACACCCATAAACTACCTATTAACCCCTAAACCGGAGGCCCTCCCGCATTGCAAACACAATTTTTTTTTATTAACCCCTAATCTGCCGAACCGGACATCGCCGCCACTATAATAAACATATTAACCCCTAAACCGCCGCACTCCCGCCTCGCAAATATTAGTTAAATATTATTAACCCCTAATCTGCCATCCCTAACATCAACGCCACCTACCTACATTTATTAACCACTAATCTGCCGTCCCCAACATCGCCGCCACTATATTAAAGTTATTAACCCCTAAACCTAAGTCTAACTCTAACACACCCTAACTTAAATATAATTAAAATAAATATAAATAAAAATTTATATAAATAACTAAATTATTCCTATTTAAAACTAAATACTTACCTGTAAAATAAACCTTAAGATAGCTACAATATAACTAATAGTTACATTGTATCTAGCTTAGGATTTATTTTTATTTTACATGCAAGTTTGTATTTATTTTAACTAGGTAGAATAGTTATTAAATAGTTAACTATTTAATAACTACGTAGCTAAAATAAATACAAAAGTACCTGTAAAATAAAACCTAACCTAAGTTACAATTACACCTAACACTACACTATAATTAAATTATTTCCCTAAATTAAATACAATTAAATACAAATAAATAAAATTAGCTAAAGTACAAAAAAAAAACAACACTAAATTACAGAAAATAATAAACAAATTACAAGATTTTTAAACTAATTACACCTAATCTAATCCCCCTAACAAAATAAAAAAGCCCCCCCAAAATAAAAAAAGCCCTACTCTACACTAAATTACAAATAGCCCTTAAAAGGGCATTTCGCGGGGCATTCCAAAGTAATCAGCTCTTTTACCTGTAAATAAAATTACAAAACCCACCACTCACACAACCAACCCTACTCTAAAACCCACCAATACCCCCTTAAAAAAACCTAACATTAACCCCTTGAAGATCACCTTACCGGGAGATGTCTTCATCCAACCGGGCCGAAGTCTTCCAAGATAGAATTCTATCAGCCAATCGAAATTAAGGTATAAAAAAATCCTATTGGCTGATGCAATCAGCCAATAGGATTGAGCTCACATTCTATTGGCTGATTGGAACAGCCAATAGAATGCAAGCTCAATCCTATTGGCTGATTGGATCAGACAATAGGATTTTTTCTACCTTAATTCCGATTGGCTGATAGAATTCTATCAGCCAAACGGAATTGAAGGGACGCCATCTTAGATGACGTAATTTAAAGGAACCTTCATTCAGTCTTAGAAAAACATTATATCATCCCGCAGCTCCAGAAAAAAAAAAGAGAAATACTGTGAAGAGTCTTTTTTTCTTAAAAGAAAGAGTAAATTTTATTTTCAAAAATGTTTAAAAAGAAGCATGTAAAAACATGTAAACCATGTAGGCTAGTCGCAGGCCTGCAACAAGGTGTTCAGAACCCAACGCCAAACATGTTTCGGGCCAAGCTTCAGCCCTTGTTCACTGGCATGATTTGGGTTCACACCTGCTAGTGCTATTTAAAGATAAGGTACTTAAAATGATTGCAGGCACCTGTACAATGTTAACTCTTTGTAGAATCTTAAACATATAGCAGTAAGAAATACTAGTACATTTTACCTTATACCTGTAACTTTTAAATTCAAAGGATGTTTTCAAGCAATATTTAAATTAAATTTAGAATATTATATTTTATATATGTTGTGTGAAGTATACTTTCTAACAAATTTTGTAAAGTCAGTAAAATAAATCTACATCCATAATTGAATTTAGACCAGAGGGGTGTTTTGTCTGTAAATTGAAGATCCAAAACACTTCTCTCTGGTCCAAACGCCTTTCCCTGTCTCCCCCTCTCCTATGCCTTGGTATGTGATCTATGCCTTGTACTGTTAATAGGGATTCATTTGAATTGTGTTCCTGTCTAAAGTGCTTTGCTATGGGAGTTGTACTGTCAGAATTTCCTATATCCCTCAAATGTTGCAAAACTCTATCACGTAGGGCACGTTTCGTGCGCCCTACGTATTGCTTTTTGCATCCCTGACATGTCAGGAGATAGATAACATGTGTGGTATTACATGTGATTCTGTAACGTATGTCAAATTCTTTGCCTGTTGTACTTGATTTAAATTTTATTCCTTGTTCTATGTGTAGGCAAGTTTTACAAATTTTACCATTACATTTGTTACAACCTAGTCTTTGAGTTAGCCATGTCTGTTTACTGTTGCTAGGCAACATTGACGGAGCAAGAATGTTACCTAAAGTTTTTGCTCTACGAGCTGAAAAGAAGCAACCTTCATTAACAATTTTCTTTAATTTAGTGTCACTTTCTAAGATGGGTAAGCAACCACATACAATATCACAAATTTTGTTAAAATCTCTACTGTAATTTGTGATAAAAGTGGGCTTGTTATGTTGTCTTTGTTTTTTTGGTGTGTCTTTGTATAATAAATCATCTCTGTTGATAAGATCTACTTTTTTCTTTGTTTTAATAAGAAGGTCTGTTTTGTAACCCATTCATTCAGTCTTAGCTGTCGTCAGAAGAGGATGCTCTGCATCGGATGTCTTGAAGATGGGACCGCTTCGCGCTGGATGGATGAAGATAGAAAATGCCGTCTGAATGAAGACTTCTGCCCGTCTGGAGGACCACTTTGCCCGGCTTTAATGAAGACTTCTCCCGGCTTCGTTGAGGACTTCGGCCTGGTTGGATGACCTTCAAGGTGATCTTCAAGGGGTTAGTGTTAGGTTTTTAAGGGGGTATTGGGTGGGTTTTAGAGTAGGGTTGGTTGTGTGGGTGGTGGGTTTTAATGTTGGGGGGGATTTGTAATTTATTTTACAGGTAAAAGAGCTGATTACTTTGGGCCAATGCCCCGCAAAAGGCCCTTTTAAGGGCTATTTGTAATTTAGTGTAGGGTAGGGCTTTTTTATTTTGGGGGGACTTTTTTATTTTGTTAGGGGGATTAGATTAGGTGTAATTAGTTTAAAAATCTTGTAATTTGTTTATTATTTTCAGTAATTTAGTGTGGGGGGGGGGTTTGTACTTTAGATAATTTAATTTAATTGTATTTAATTTAGGGAAATAATTTAATTATAGTGTAGTGTTAGGTGTAATTGTAACTTAGGTTAGGTTTTATTTTACAGGTACTTTGTATTTATTTTAGCTAGGTAGTTAGTAAATAGTTAATAACTATTTAATAACTATTCTACCTAGTTAAAATAAATACAAACTTACCTGTAAAATAAAAATAAACCCTAAGATAGCTACAATGTAACTATTAGTTATATTGTAGCTAGCTTAGGGTTTATTTTACAGGTAAATATTTAGTTTTAAATAGGAATAATGTAGTTAATTATAGCAATTTTATTTCAATTTCTTTTAATTATATTTAAGTTAGGGGGTATTAGGTTTATGGTTAGACTTATGTTTAGGGGTTAATAACTTTAATATAGTGGCAGCGAAGTTGGGGGCGGCAGATTAGGGGTTAATAAATGTAGGTAGGTGGCGGCGATGTTAGGGCCGGCAGATTAGGGGTTAATATTATTTAACTAATGTTTGCAAGGTGGGAGTGCGGTGGTTTAGGGGTTAATATGTTTATTATAGTGGCGGCGACGTTGGGGGCAGCAGATTAGGGGTTAATAAATATAATGTAGGTGTCGGCGATGTTGGGGGCAGCAAATTAGGGGTTCATAAATATAATGTAGGTGGTGGTGGTGTCCGGAGCAGCAGATTAGGGGTTAATAATTATGGTGGTGGTGGTGTCCGGAGCAGCAGATTAGGGGTTAATAATTATAATGTAGGTGTCGGCGATGTCGGGGGCGGCAGATTAGGGGTTAATAAGTGTAAGATTAGGGGTGTTTAGACTCGGGGTTCATGTTAGGGTGTTAGGTGTAGACATAAATTTTATTTCCCCATAGGAATCAATGGGGCTGCGTTAGTGAGTTTTCCGCTGCTTTTTGGCAGGTGTTAGACTTTTTTTCAGCCGGCTCTCCCCGTTGATTCCTATGGGGAAATTGTGCACTAGCACGTTACACCAGCTCACCGCTGACTTAAGCAGCGCTGGTATTGGAGTGCAGTAATGAGCAAAATTTTGCTCAACGCTCACTTCTTGTCTTTTAACGACGGGTTTCTGAAAACTCGTAATACCAGCTCTGTTTGTAAGTGAGCGGTGAGCATACACTGCTAGTTAGCACCGCACAGCCCTTAACGCAAAACTCGTAATCTAGCCGTATAGCTGCTAATTTCTTTCATGTAATTGGCAAGAGTCCATGAGCTAGTGACGTATGGGATATACAATCCTACCAGGAGGGGCAAAGTTTCCCAAACCTCAAAATGCCTATAAATACACCCCTCACCACACCCACAATTCAGTTTTACAAACTTTGCCTCCTATGGAGGTGGTGAAGTAAGTTTGTGCTAAGATTTCTACGTTGATATGCACTTCTCAGCATTGATGAAGCCCGACAGCGAATGTCAGAGGGACGTGAAGGGAGTATCACTTATTGAATACGATGATTTCCCTAACGGGGGTCTATTTCATAGGTTCTCTGTTATCGGTCGTAGAGATTCATCTCCTACCTCCCTTTTCAGATCGACGATATACTCTCAATTTACCATTACCTCTACTGATAACTGTTTCAGTACTGATTTGGCTATCTGCTATATGTGGATCAGTGTATTTTGGTAAGTATGTTTTTTATTACTTTAGACACCTCAGCTATGGTTTGGCACTTTATGCATTTATATAAAGTTCTAAATATATGTATTGTACTTATATTTGCCATGAGTCAGGTTCATGTATTTCCTTCTGCAGACTGTCAGTTTCATATTTGGGGAATATAAACATTTTTTTAAAAATTTTCTTACCTGGGGTTTAGTCTTTTTTTCAATTAACTACTTCTTGCAAATTGCAGGCGGTATTAGGCCCGCGGGTGCACCAAATGCTAAACTTTATTCTTGGCGCGAGAAGTTTTTGGCACGAAAAATACGTTTATGACGCAACTTTGTCATTTCCGGCATCATAGTTGATGCCGAAGCCTTACACACGGTTGCGTCATTAATGACGCGAGTGTGTCATTTCTGGTTATTATTGGCACCAAAAAAGTTTTCAGTTACGTTGTGCGTCATACTTGGCGCCAAACTTTTTCATTATTTTAATACCCCATTGATGTTTGCCTCTTGCCTTTTTTCTATCAGAGGGCTCTGCTATTTGCATTTTTTCCCATTCCTGAAACTGTCATATAAGGAAATTGATAATTTTGCTTTATATGTTGTTTTTTCTTACATTTTGCAAGATGTCTCAGTCTGATCCTGCCTCAGAAGTTTCTGCTGGAACATTGCTGCCTGACATCGGTTCTACCAAAGCTAAGTGCATTTGTTGTAAGATTGTGGAAATTATTTCGCCGAATGTCATTTGTAATAGTTGTCATGATAAACTTTTACATGCAGATAGTGTGTCCATCAGTAATAGTACATTGCCAGTTGCAGTTCCTTCAACTTCTAATGTACATGATATACCTATGAATTTTAAAGAATTTGTTTCTGATTCTATCCAGAAGGCTTTGTCTGCATTTCCACCTTCTAATAAACGTAAAAGGTCTTTTAAAACTTCTCATTCTGTTGATGAAATTTCAAATGACCAACAACATAATAATTTATCCTCTTCTGATGAGGATCTATCTGATACAGAAGATCCTTCCTCAGACATTGACACTGACAAACCTACTTATTTATTTAAGATAGAGTATATGCATTCTTTATTAAAAGAAGTGTTAATTACTTTGGATATTGAGGTAACCAGTCCTCTTGACGTTCAGTCTAATAAACATTAGAAATGCTGTTTTTAAACCTCCTGTGGTTTCTCCAGGGGGTTTTCCTATTCCTGAGGCTATTTCTGATATGATTTCTAAGGAATGGAATAAGCCAGGTACTTCTTTTATTCCTTCTTCAAGGTTTAAAAAATTGTATGCTTTACCAGCAAATTCTATAGAGTTTTGGGAAAAAATCCCCAAAGTTAATGGGGCTATTTCTACTCTTGCTAAACATACCACTATTCCTATGGAAGTTAGTATTTCCTTTAAGGATCCTTTAGATAGGAAGCTTGAATCTTATCTAAGGAAGGCCTATTTATATTCAGGTCATCTTCTCAGACCTGCAATTTCTTTGGCTGATGTTGCGGCTGCATCAACTTTCTGGTTGGAGAATTTAGCACAACAAGAATTGGATTCTGGCATATCTAGCATTATTCGCTTACTGCAATATGCTAATCATTTTACTTGTGATGCCATTTTTGATATTATCAAAATTGATGTTAGATCCATGTCTTTAGCTATATTAGCTAGAAGAGCTTTGTGGCTTAAATCTTGGAATGCTGATATGACATCTAAATCTAGATTACTATCTCTTTCTTTCCAAGGTAATAATTTATTTGGTTCTCAGTTGGATTCTATTATTTCAACTGTCACTGGGGGAAAGGGAGTTTTTTTGCCTCAGGATAAAAAACCTAAGGGTAAATCTAAGGCTTCTAACCGTTTTCGTTCCTTTCGTCAAAATAAGGAACAAAAACTCAATCCTTCCCCCAAGGAATCTGTTTCCAATTGGAAGCCTTCCTCAAATTGGAATAAATCCAAGCCATTTAAAAAACCAAAGTCAGCCCCTAAGTCTGCATGAAGGTGTGGCCCTCATTCCAGCTCAGCTGGTAGGGGCAGATTAAGGTTTTTCAAGGATATTTGGATAAATTCTGTCCAAAATCAATGGATTCAGAGCATTGTCTCTCAAGGGTATCGAATAGGATTCAGAGTAACACCTCCTGTGAGAAGATTTTTTCTCTCACGTATCCCAGCAAATCCAGTAAAAGCTCAGGCTTTCCTAAAGTGTGTTTCAGACCTGTAGTCTTCAGGGGTAATCATGCCAGTTCCTTTTCCGGAACAAGGTTTGGGGTTTTATTCAAATCTATTCATTGTCCCAAAGAAGGAAAATTTATTCAGACCAGTTCTGGATCTGAAAATTTTGAATCGTTATGTAAGAGTACCAACTTTCAAGATAGTGACTATAAGGACTATTCTGCCTTTTGTTCAGCGAGGACATTATATGTCCAGAATAGACTTGCAGGATGCATACCTTCATATTTCGATTCATCCAGAACATTATCAGTTTCTGAGATTCTCTTTTCTAGACAAGCATTACCAATTTGTTGCTCTTCCATTCGAACTAGCAACAGCTCCAAGAATCAGGGTATTGCGGTGTTTCCTTATTTGGACGATATCTTTGTACTAGCTCAGTCTTTACGTTCTGCAGAATCTCACACAAATCAACTAGTGTTGTTTCTTCGGAAACATGGTTGGAGGATCAATTTACCAAAAAGTTTCTTGATTCCTCAGACAAGGGTCACCTTTTTAGGCTTGCAGATAGATTCAGTGTCCATGACTCTGTCTCTAACAGACAAGAGACATTTAAAATTGGTTGCAGCCTGCCGGCACCTTCAGTCTCAGTCATTCCCTTCAGTGGCTATGTGCATGGAAGTTTTAAGTCTCATGACTGCAGCATTGGACGTGATCCCCTTTGCTCATTTTCACATGAGACCTCTACAGCTTTGTATGCTGAACCAATGGTGCAGGGATTATGCAAAGATATCAGAAATAATATCCTTAAATCCCAATGTACGACACACTCTGACGTGGTGGATAGATCACAATCGTTTAGTTCAAGGGGCTTCTTTTGTTCGGCCAACCAGGACTGTGATCACAACAGATGCGAGTCTTTCAGGTTGGAGATCTGTTTGGGGATCTCTGACAGCACAAGGGGTTTGGAAATCTCAAGAGGCGAGATTACCAATAAATATTAGAACTCCGTGCAATTCTCAGAGCTCTTCAGTTTTGGCCTCTGTTAAAGAGAGAACCGTTCATTTGTTTTCAAACAGACAATATCACAACAGTGGCATATGTCAATCATCAGGGTGGGACTCACAGTCCCCAAGCTATGAAAGAAGTATCTCGGATACTTGCTTGGGTGGAATCTAGCTCCTGTCTAATCTCTGCGGTGCCGTCAGACTTTACATCCTGGGGAGTGGTCTCTCCATCCAGATGTGTTTTCTCAGATTGTTCAGATGTGGGGTCTTCCAGAGATAGATCTCATGGCCTCTCATCTAAACAAGAAACTTCCCAGATACCTGTCCAGGTCCAGGGATGTTCAGGCGGAAGCAGTGGATGCGCTGTCACTTCCTTGGTGTTATCATCCTGCTTACATTTTCCCTCCTCTAGTTCTCCTTCCAAGAGTGATCTTCAAAATCATCATGGAACAATCATTTGTGTTGCTGGTGGCTCCAGAATGGCCACACAGGTTTTGGTATGCGGATCTGGTTCGGATGTCCAGTTGCCAGCCTTGGCCACTTCCGTTAAGGCCGGACCTACTGTCTCAAGGTCCGTTTTTCCATCAGGATCTCAAATCATTAAATTTGAAGGTATGGAAATTGAACGCTTAGTACTAAGTCATAGAGGTTTCTCGGACTCAGTGATTAACTATGATACTATGTTACAAGCTCGTAAATCTGTCTCTAGAAAGATTTATTATAGAGTTTGGAAGACTTACATTTCATGGTGTTCTTCTCATAAATTCTCTTGGCATTCTTTTAGAATTCCTAGAATTTTACAGTTTCTTCAGGGTTTGTCTGCAAGTTCCTTGAAAGGACAAATCTCTGCTCTTTCTGTTTTATTTCACAGAAAAATTGCTACTCTTCCTGATATTCACTGTTTTGTTCAGGCTTTAGTTCATATTAAGCCTGTCATTAAATCAATTTCTCCTGGAGTCTTAATTTGGTTCTGAAGGCTTTACAGGCTCCTCCATTTGAGCCTATGCATTCTTTGGACATTAAACTACTTTCTTGAAAAGTGTTGTTCCTTTTGGCTATCTCTTCTGCTAGAAGAGTTTCTGAGCTATCTGCTCTTTCTTGTGAGTCTCCTTTTCTGATTTTTCATCAGGATAAGGCAGTTTTGCAGACTTTTTTTCAATTTTTACCTAAGGTTGTGAATTCTAACAACATTAATAGAGAAATTTTTGTCCCTTCCTTGTGTCCTAATCCTAAGAATTCTTTGGAAAGATCCTTACATTCTTTGGATGTGGTAAGAGCTCTGAAATATTATGCGGAAGCTACTAAAGACTTCAGGAAGACTTCCAGTCTATTTTTTTTTATTTTCTGGTCCTAGGAAAGGTCAGAAGGCTTCTGCTATTTCCTTGGCTTCTTGGTTGAAACTTTTGATTCATCAAGCTTATTTGGAGTCGGGTCAGGCCCCGCCTCAGAGAATTACAGCTCATTCTACTAGATCAGTCTCCACTTTGTGGGCCTTTAAGAATGAAGCTTCAGTTGATCAGATTTGCAAAGCGGCAACTTGGTCTTCTTTGCATATATTTACTAAATTCTACCGTTTTGATGTATTTGCTTCTTCAGAAGCAGTTTTTGGTAGAAAAGTTCTTCAGGCAGCTGTTTCAGTTTGATTCTTCTGCTTTGGATTTAAGTTTTTTTTTCCTTTCATTTATGAGAAAAAACTAATTTATTTTTTTGGGTTGTGGATTAATTTTTCAGCGGAAAATAGCTGTTTTTATTTTTATCCCTCCCTCTCTAGTGACTCTTGCGTGGAGTTCCACATCTTGGGTATTGCTATCCCATACATCACTAGCTCATGGACTCTTGCCAATTACATGAAAGAAAACATAATTTATGTAAGAACTTACCTGATAAATTAATTTCTTTCATATTGGCAAGAGTCCATGAGGCCCAGCCTTTTTATGGTGGTTATGATTTTTTGTATAAGCACAATTATTTCCAAATTTCTTTTGTTGATGCTTTCTACTCTTTTCTTTATCACCCCACTGCTTGGCTATTCATTAAACTGAATTGTGGGTGTGGTGAGGGGTGTATTTATAGGCATTTTGAGGTTTGGGAAACTTTGCCCCTCCTGGTAGGATTGTATATCCCATAAGTCACTAGCTCATGGACTCTTGCCAATATGAAAGAAATTAATTTATCAGGTAAGTTCTTACATAAATTATATTATTTTAGCTGAACAACCATTTAAATTGGAAGTGGGGAATAGAACAGGGCATGGGGCTTTAAAGGAACTATCAACACCAGAATTTTTGTTGTTTAACCCCTTAACGACCAACGATGTGCAGGGTACGTCCTCTAAAAAAATACACTTAACGACCGAGGACGTACCCTGCACCTCGTCAGTCTTGGAAAGCAGTGGAAGCGATTCTGATCGCTTCCAGCTGCTTTCCGGTTATTGCAGTGATGCCTTGATATAGAGGCAACCTGCAGTAATCCTTGGCCATCTGATGCAGAGAGAGCCACTCTGTGGCCCTCTCTGCATCGGACATCGATGGCCGCAATCGGTGGGTGGGAGCCAACGTTGGAGACGGGTTGGCGGCCATCGCTGGTTTCTGGCAAGAAGAGGGGGCGGGATCGTGGACAGGATCGCCAGGGGCGTGCGCGTGTACTGGTTGGGGCGGAGGGCGGGCACGTGCACTTGGTGGGAGCGGGTGGGAAATTTTAATGCTACAAAGTGGGAGAAAGGGGGTGGGAATTGGCAAAAAATAGATATAAGGGTTCTTGGAGGGGGTGGGGGGTTGGTCTTTGTGGGGAAGCTACACTACAGAAACCCCTCCCCCCAAAAAAAAAACTTTTTTTTTTTGTAAACCGGGTACTGGCAGACAGCTGCCAATAAGAGAGGGGAAGAGTTAGAGAGCTGTTTGGGGGGGATCAGGAAGGTTGGGGGCTAAGGGGGCATCCTACACAGCAGCATATGTAAATATGCTAAAAAAAATAAAAAAATTCAAAGATACATTTTATTTTAGTGCTGGCAGATTTTCTGCCAGTACTTAAGATGGCGGGGACAATTGTGTGGTGGGGGAGGGAAGAGAGCTGTTTGGGAGGGATCAGGTGGTGTGATGTGTCAGGTGAGAGGCTGATCTCTACACTAAAGCTAAAATTAACCCTGCAAGCTCCCTAAAAGCTACCTAATTAACCCCTCCACTGCTAGACATAATACACGTGTGATGCACAGCAGCATTTAGCGGCCTTCTAATTACCAAAAAGCAACGCCAAAGCCATATATGTCTGCTATTTCTGAACAAAGGGGATCCCAGAGAAGCATAACAACCATTTGTGTCATAATTGCACAAGGTGTTTGTAAATAATTTCAGTGAGAAACCTAAAATTGTGAAAAATGTTGCGTTTTTTTTTTTTATTTGATCGCATTTGGCGGTGAAATGGTGGCATGAAATATACCAAAATGGGCCTAGATCAATACTTTGGGTTGTCTACTACACTATACTAAAGCTAAAATTACCCCAAAAATCTCCCTACATGCTCCCTAATCAAAGGGCCACTGTAAGTAAATATTTTCTATGCCTGTTACTAACTAACTACCCCAAATACGCTTTTTATCAATAGCATTTCATTAACATATCTCTACCGTATATCAGAAATCTTGTCTGCAAATTTAATTGTTTTCCAAACCCACTCCGTGGGTATCCTTTGCTCTGTACCAATCCGTTTACAATACCTAGGTTTCAAAATGGCGCTTTAAACACAAAGTTATTGGTTTAAGTATTTTGAACATGCAGTGCTGAAAATAGTGGGCAGGATAACGTGACATCATCGGCGAATAAAAGATATAACTTTTAGAACGTTATGAAACTTCGTTTTGGAGAAAATATAGGTCAGTAGGTTTTAATTAATGTTTATTAACTTTAATATGTTAGTTGTTTAGCTTAAAAATTATAACAGAAAGTAATCCTTTAACCCCTTCACTGCTGGGCATAATACACGTGTGGTGCGAAGTGGTATTTAGCGGTCTTCTAATTACTAAAAAGCAATACCAAAGCCATATATGTCTGCTATTTCTGAACAAAGGGGATCCCAGAGCAGCATTTACAACCATTTATGCCATAATTGCACAAGTTGTTTTTAAATAATTTTAGTGAGAAATCTAAAGTTTGTAAAAATAATTGTAAAAAAGTGAACGATTTTTTTTTTATTTGATCGCATTTGGCGGTGAAATGGTGGCATGAAATATACAAAAATGGACCTAGATCAATACTTTGGTATGTCTTCTAAAAAAAAAATATGTACATGTCAAGGGATATTCAGGGATTCCTGAAAGATATCAGTGACCCAATGTAAATATCGCTAATTTTAAAAAAAAGTGGTTTGGAAATAGCAAAGTGCTACTTGTATTTATTGCCCTATAACTGGCACAAAAAGCAAAGAACATGTAAACATTGGGTATTTCTAAACTCAGGACAAAATTTAGAAACTATTTAGCATGGGTGTTTTTTGGTGGTTGTTGATGTGTAACAGATTTTGGGGGTCAAAGTTAGAAAAAGTGTGTGTTTTTCCATGTTTTTCCTCATATATTATAATTATATTTATAGTAAATTATAAAATATGATGAAAATAATGGTATCTTTAGAAAGTCCATTTAATGGTGAGAAAAACGGTATATAATATGTGTGGGTACAGTAAATGAGTAAAAGTAAAATTACAGCTAAACACAAACACCGCAAAGATGTAAAAGTAGCCTTGGCCCCAAATGAAGAAATAACAGAAAATGGAAAAGTGCTGTGGTCATTAAGGGGTTAAAAAGATAGATAATCCCTTTATTACCCATTTCCCAGTTTTACATAACCAACAGTTATAGTAATACATTTTTTACTTCTGTAATTACCTTGTATTTACGCCTCTGCAAACTGCCCTCTTATTTCAGTTCTTATTTTTTTTATATTTTTTTTGAGGAATTACACAGTACATTTAATATGCTTATGTATAAATACACAATACGGTTATGATGCTTATATTGATATATACTATTTTTGCTAGTACAGGTTTTGTTTTAAAAACTTGCTTATGAAACCTGAATTGCAGTCCTCATTTTTGTCCCTTTGAATAGCAAGGCTGACAACTCTTGAGTCATCCATGTTGAAGTAAAAATATGTAAGTAGAGAGGGCGGAGCCTGGCTACAGCTAAGATGGCTGTGTAACTCCGGTGCTCTGTGAAACGGATCTCCACTATCATTATTCCTGGAGTGTTTTATTGAACTAAACATCAGTTCTTAGTGACCCGGAGCAACTTTCATATGCAGAGAGACTGCAACATAAATATTGGCCATTAAAACACTGGCCCAGACCACCTTACAACTCGCAATGTGTTAAGGGACAGAGAAGGACCGGCACTAATCTATCTATCTACAGAGCACCTCCCGATCATTACCGCATCCTGTACATGGAATCCTAGCTCTGGGGGCTCCTGTCGACTGCCTGCTCCTCTGACACACTAACCTTCTTATGCTCAGTGGCGAGGGACAACCTTCACACCAGGACGCCAAGCTGACACCAATTTAGGGTAAGGCCGCACCTCACACCGCTCGTAGCATTAGCTACATATCTACACACCTCAGAGCATACCCTGCAGCCTAAGCGCGAGTGGCATACTTACCACCGCGACACATACAGCATCCCTTGCCCTGCTTATTAGACCCGATCAGATTCACGGGGAGACAGGCTGACATCTTGGAACAGTGCCAAATCAAGCGCCATACTTGTATCACGCCGCGCAATTAAACCGGCCCTACGCGGGAATCCTCAGTGGCACTCAGACTTTCACTAAAGATACACACACAGGCAATGTGAATGCATAATTAATCCTCATAGCAGCTAAAACTGAACTTTAGTGCACAATAGCCTTAAAGGAGAGTATCATTGAAAAGAGGGCTTGAGGATTGACAATCTATCCTGCTTGCTATTTTGAATACTATTTTGCATACTGCAGCAGCATATCAGTAACACAAAACTTGCTGTGCACACAGTGAACACGAGAAACAAGCACTGCAAGCAAAACTCAGATTTATAGTAATAACAGATAAATCTTTAAATAACAAGCAGCTCTCCATCCAATAATAAACTCAGCAAATTTATTCACTTTACCCTATGAACTACTCAGTTAAGAAACAAGAAATTTCTCCATAAAGTGCAACACCTCTCACCTTAATTGCACAAAGAATCTCTAATCACCTACACTACGTATTACCTTCCCCATCTGTAACATGATGGCGGCCAGACAGCAGACAAAATCAGAAAAGACTCTGAAACAAGCTACAACCAAATCCCATACTATGTCATCATTTTTTACTACGGAGCATTCCACGCCTCCTATGAGCTCCCATAATAAACATACTCCCCCAACGAGTCCAGCAGAACATACAACGGAACCCCCGTCTGTATCTCATATGCCTGATAACATACCAACCACTCTTTTAGCCCAATTTGCTACAAAGCAAGAGATATCCACTATTTTCAGAACCTGCCTCCGTGAAGAATTATTAGAAATTAAACAAGATCTCCATAGCCTGGGCTCCAGGGTGGATATGCTGGAGGCAGAAACTGAAGAGGTGAGGGAAGATATTCAAAGGATAGAAAATAACGCTTCAACACACCAGGAAACACTCACAGCATTGATGGACAAGATTGATGACCTAGAAAATAGGAGCAGACGGAAGAATCTGAGGCTCCGTGGCATTCCTGAGTCTATCCTCCCGAAAGACTTCCATGAATATTTGCAATCTTTATTTACCTCTATCAAAGAACCCGCCTATCCAAACGATATACAATGGGTAAGAGCCCATAGAGCTCTCAGACCTAAACCACCGGATAACGCTCCACCCAGAAATATTATTATAAGATTCAAGAATTTTCTGGAGAAGGAGATGTTATTGAATCAATCAAGAAAACACCAACCCATTAAATTTCGGGGAAACGTGGTGCAATTTTACCAGGATCTGTCGACAAGAACACTACAGATAAGGAAAGAATTTCACCCACTCACGACCCTGCTCCGGAACAAGAAAATTCCATACAGATGGGGGTTCCCCGTCCACCTAATGGTAATACAAAATGATAGACGCTATATATGTCAAAAGCCCGAGGATATCCCGTCCTTCTGTAAGGATCTAGACATCGACCAACCTCAAATGGAACCACAGGCCTCATCTTATAATCAAGCATTGCCTAAAAGGATGAAGACAAGTCTCATGAAATGGCAAACTAAAATGCCGCGCAAAACTCCTGAACATAGGCAAGCAAGAGAATTAAGAGACACGACTTCACAGAAGTCCCCACAACAACTTAGCCCTGAAGAGGACTGATCTTGATATCTTCCAGACTGGTGAGACAATTTTGTAGAATAATATACTTATTGGACTGAAGGTGCATACCCTGCGGGGTGGACCTTTTAGTCAGGTATTGTCACCAGCTTTCATCCCCTGCCACAGTAATGACATTGATGCAGAAACTTTTCCCCCCTCTTTTCCTCCCCCCCCCCCCCCCTGTCGGGTTATCTACCCAATTATAGCCGGACATTTTTTCTCCAGGATATAAGGTAAAAGAAATGTGTCATTAGGAGATCCGTTTTTTCTAATTCACCCCCTTAAGAATTTTCACTCTAATTTATGTCTATTATTAGACTTAGAGATTTGTTTACTGTTTACAAGTTACTGTTTCCAAATTATGTTATCTATGTTTATTGTATTGTTTATTTTCTTTTTTACTGCAAGATATGTATGCTGTGCAAAACTGTCTACTCCATGTGCAACAGAGGTCCTTACAATGTGTATTTAACTAACACTAACCCATACACATCCCCACTTTAACCATGGCTTCCCGACGCGGTAGAGAACCTCGCCCTCTGATTATTATATCTCAAAACGCACAGGGCTTGAACTCACCCTGTAAACGTTCCAAAGCACTCTCAGATTTAGCTAAAAGGGGAGCAGATATTATTTATTTACAGGAAACTCACTTTAAAAAAAATTGTTGGCCAAAATACTTGGGTCGCACATATACTCAACACTTTCACAGTTCAGGCCCTACCAAAAAATGTGGTGTTAGTATTTTACTCAAAAAGTCATTACCTTTCACACTTCTGAAAAAGATAACCGACACGGAGGGTAGATTCCTAGGTCTAATAGGTCTTCTCTATGGCCAACACATAACTCTTGTTAATATTTATGCGCCCAATACCGCCCCAAAACCATTTTCAAATTATTTAATAAATTGCTAGATAATTCCAGAGGCCCAACTTACTTAGGGGGAGATTTTAATTTCCCACTTCAACCACAAATAGACAGCACTAACCCCCTCACGAACCCCAACACTAAATTTCTCAACTTTTTTTGGAAACATCTAAGATTACATAACCTATATGATACATGGCGGTATATACACCCAAATACAAGGGACTACACATTCTACTCCTACCCCAACCAGTCTTATAGCCGTATAGACTATATCTTCACTAACCAATTAGGTCTATCCCATATCACTAAATGTGATATCACACCTACCATATGGTCTGACCATTCGGCAGTTCAATTACACATCAACTGGGCGGAACACACAATAAATCACTACAATTGGATGATAGACGACACCCTTTTAGATAACGTTGATACTGTTACAAAGTTAGATGAAATCTTGAAGGAATATTTTATTGTTAACGTCCCCTCTACGCCTAATCAGTTCTCGGTCTGGGAGGCACATAAATGCTTCCTCAGAGGTGAACTCATCAAAATAAAATCTCAGATTAATAAAGCGCAAAAACAGAAATATCACGACCTCACCTCCAAACTCTCACAACTCAGCCTTCAACATAAACTGTCCCCAACAGACTCCTCCATCCTTTCTGAGATATCAGCAATACAGAAAGCACTAGATGACTTCCTTCAGATAGAATACAACACTTTAAAAAGAAAAACAAACAGCTTGTTCCATTTTGAAGGAAACAGAGCAGGTAAATATTTGGCCAGGACTCTCAGGAAAAGAAAACTAAAATCACATATATATGAAATACAAGCCCCAGGTAGACCCCCTCAAAAAACCACAGCAGATATTCTTCAGGTATTCCAAACCTATTACTCAAACCTATACAATATACAACCGGAAATCCCTTCAGATCAGCTTTCACAAAACATCTCACAATTCCTTCAGGGTTGCCAGCTCCCATCTATTAACAGCTCACAATTAAAGGATCTTAACTCACCCATCTCCTCTCAGGAAGTTGCACTTGCAATAAAAGAGTTAAAATTAGGGAAAATCCCTGGGCCCAGATGGCTTTTCCGCAAAATATTACCAGAGGTTTAAAGATACCCTAGTGCCCCATTTAACAACAATATTTAATGCGATAGCCGATGGATCACAATTCCCCCCCTCTATGTTGGAGGCACATGTAGTGGTGCTGCCGAAACCAGGCAAACCAGCCACGACACCCTCAAACTTTCGTCCAATCTCATTATTAAATTTAGACATAAAGCTGTATGCTAAAATTCTCGCTACTCGACTAAACAGGATTATCCCAGATCTTATACACACCAACCAAGTAGGTTTTACTCCTCATTGGGAAGCCCGAGACAACACCATCAAAATATTAAATATCATAGAATATGCAAACACTAACCATATACCCTCAATAGTTCTATCATTAGACGCCGAAAAGGCATTCGACCGCCTTAGTTGGCCTTTTCTCACTCAGACCCTGAGAAAGTTTGGCCTGGATGACCAATTCATACATAAGATTCTTGCACTATATAATACCCCTACAGCCAAGATAAAACTAAATAATTCTTTATCCCCCCCTTTCCACATAAATAACGGCACCAGACAAGGGTGTCCGCTCTCTCCAACAATATTTATCCTAGCAATGGAAGTCTTGGCAACCTACATTAGAACCACACCTTCAATCACTGGCATAAACATAGGTCGGCAGGAGTACAAGATATCCCTATACGCGGACGACATTATCCTCACACTTACAAATCTCTCCACCTCGATACCCTCCCTAATGTCTCTTTTTCAGGAATACGGGACATTATCTAACTTCCGAATCAATAACACAAAATCAGAATTTATTAATTTAGGGACACCTTCCAAGGACCTACATATATTATATTCACACAAATTCAAACACCAACCTACAGCACTTAGATATCTAGGGATCATGGTATCCCCACACCTACAAGACTTAGCCCCCCTAAATTTCGGCCCTTTGAAAACCCAGATTATTGCTACCTTACACTCATGGTCCAACAAACCAATTTATTGGTTAGGCAGGATAAATGCCGTTAAAATGGTAATACTTCCTAAAATCCTCTATATCCTCCAAGCACTACCCATCCCCATTCCTGACTCTACCATTTACTCTCTACAGAAACTCATAAATTCATATATCTGGGATCATAAACGACCTCGAATTGCTACGCAAACCATATATCGCACTAAACTAGAGGGCGGAATTGGTGTCCCAAATATATTACTATACCGCTATGCCACCTTCATGACCAGAATAGTAGACTGGTGTAGAAACGCTGCCCACAAAGAATGGATGGGCTGGAACATGCACTCACGCAGGGAGGGCAATTAGGAGGTAGATGTTGGCTCACTACTAAACGCGAGCGAGGAGACACAGACCTTCCTTTTTTGATACGAGAAACGTTTAATATATGGGGGGAAATATTAAGAGGATACAAAACTATCTCAACACCATACTCTCCTCTGACACCCTTCTTAGATAACCCTATAACTCCATTCCAGCCCATACCCCGTAATGCTGTCAACCACACTCTTACTCAAGCAATACCCCACCATTTACTCACACAAAACAGCAAATTGAAACCCAAGGAAGAAGTAGTTGAAATACTGGGACCTCTCCTGAATAATTGGCTAATATACCACCAACTTACGCATTATTTTGCAACACATAGAGAGAAACATAACTTGACCCGGCCTTTAACTCCATTTGAATCCTTGTGCTGGCTATCCTTTCCGGCAACGGGTATACTATCCATCTCTTATAAACTTCTTTTGGCAAGTCATTCACATCATCCCCCATCATATATAAGCAGTTGAGAGAGGGAGCTCAATGACTCACAACCTCCAGATACATGGAAACTAATATACAAACAAATGAGCTCCTCTGCTTCCTCTATTAACATAACGGAAATGAACATGAAACTCCTCAGTAGATGGCATTACACCCCAGACAGACTAGGACGTCTATTCCCAAACTCTAACACTAGTTGTTGGAGAGGATGTGAAGAACGTGGTACCTTTGTTCATTTATGGTGGACATATCCCGTGGCACAAACTTACTGGACAGATATTGGGAAGGAGGTTGGGCTGGTGATAGGAACCTCTCTCCCACATTCCCCATGGCCCTTCCTTTTTAACTTTATACCACAAGTAACTTGCTCATTCAGACTTAAACTCCTCATTATAATGATCAACACTGCCAAAAGATACATCCCATACCATTGGAAGCAGTCAACCCTCCCAACTATACAGTTTTGGCGGGATAGAGTATCCACCGCTATAGAACTGGAACAATACCGTTACACTAAATTACATAAAATAGAGGACTTTTTGTCCATCCGCTTGCTTTGGGAAGAATATTTAAATTCCCGAAAACCCACTGTAACCCTAAACCTTCGGCAATGAGACCCATTAATTTCCCCTCCCTCATCACTCACAACAATATTTACTAAGAACTGCACATGGTACCACAGACCTCCTTAAGAACTTATATTTATCAACATCCATACCTTTTTATATACCAATTGCATACGGGTTCACAGAGTAGTGAACAAAAATTATATCTTTGATATCCACAGCAACATAGATGTTTTTGGATTTGTTATTTGTTTGTATGTTAGTAAGTTGTGTTAAAACATGTCAAGGTATGTACAAGTCACTGAACATTTTTCTCTTTTATTCTGTAACGATTGAAATGCTCTGATACTATTTGTTGTATATTTTGACTTGAGATAATAAAGCTTTTTGGAAAAAAAAAAAAAATATGTAAGTAGAGATTTTATATGGATAAAATAGTGAATAGAAAAATAAAAAAAAAGGGAAAGGGAAAACTTAGCTATGAGATTCAAATATAATGAAATATCCCAGTTAGGGACCACAACCAGACCATACAATCACCTAGACTACAAGTTTTGTGTAATGGCTGTGTCAGGGTGCCAGGAATCAGACTGAGACGAGAAGTGAAAAAATAATCACACCTTTATTAATAGCAAAAAATAATAAAAAGTCCACAAGTCAAATAACAAGCCAGGAATCAAAACCAGAGCTGGTAGTCAGACGAGCCGAGTCAGGAGCCAAAGCGAGAAGTCAGACGAGCCGGAATCAGGAACAAGAGAACAGCAGAGTCAGGAACAAGCCAGGGATCAGGAACCAGGAGGGATGTCAGACAGCCAGGTAATACACAGGAGCTCTCACAAACAGGTCTGAGACAACGCAAGGGCAAAGCATACTGAACAGAAGCCCTTTAAATAATAAGTGATGACATCACAATTCTGAGACTACATCCTGTCTCACACGGATGATGTACACCAGTCTGGCCATAAAAGGAAGTGCAGGAAATGAGCAGAATCACACAGTATGCACCAGAGTCAGCAAGAGAGGTGAGTAAAATGGCTGCCAGCAACACATGGCAAACAAAACAGGGAAAAAACCCTGAAAGGCTGTGCGCAAATAGCGCATGCGTAACATTCATTGCGCACTCTTAATAATGTAGGTATTACAAGTGTAAAAAGATCATCGTTACGCATCGTGTTAACACGAATACTCAGTTTATTTCACTTGCGTAATCACGGACGCGTAATGGATTCCCCCATAGAGATCAATGCAAACTGAAAAATAAACGGATTTTATCTAACACCCGATATCGTGAGAACTACACAGTGCTCTGTCACACAACATAGCACATCCACTTTCAACATTCACAATAGTTTACAACAAATACTACATAAAATTTACACTAAACAAGGATTCAGAAAATACGTTTGGATCTGCATCATGGAACAAAAGAACAAGATAAAAGAATTTCACACTGATACACAAACAAAACATTTGCATTGGCGATTAGGAAAGATTATTAAAAATAAACATTTAGAACAGTTAAAGGGACACTGAACCCAAATTTTTTCTTTTGTAATTCAGAAAGAGCATGCAATTTTAAGCAACTTTCTAATTTACTCCTATTATCAATTTTTCTTCGTTCTCTTGCTATCATTATTTGAAAAAGAAGGCATCTAAGCTTTTTTTATAGTTTCAGTACTCTGGACAGCACTTATCCACCAATCAGCAAGGACAACCCACTTTTGTTCACCAAAAATGGGCCGGCATCTAAACTTACATTCTTGCATTTCAAATAAAGATACCAAGAGAATGAAGACAATTTGATAATAGGAGTAAATTAGAAAGTTGCTTAAAATTTCATGCTCTATCTGAATCACGAAATAATTTTTTTGGGTACAGTGTCCCTTTAACAAATACGATACGATCAAAAATCATCATTTGGATTTTGCTATACTAAATTATGATAATGTTATACAAAACGATTACTATGATATCATCGCATTATACACATTCCCTAAAAACATATGTGGATTTTGAAACTCAATATGAGCATGCGCAAATTAAAAGAATTACTCCACACTACTCCACATTGCACACATACAAATCTTCACTAAAGCACACCTGGACCTTGTTTTACTTTGCAAACCGGTACATCATTAAGCATTTACATAGGGTATATAAGCACACTCAAAACATGGCTACCTTGACTGTATTGCTTTTTCAAGACAGGTACAGGTCTAGGCGTTGGAGGTTAGAGATAGTCAGAGATAGAGAGTTAGTGAGAGAGAGAAAGTTAGTGAGAGAGGGAGTTAGTGAGAGAGTTAGTGAGAGAGTTTGTGTACAAATTTGTCTGGGCGAGTGTGCGATTGCTGCTTTGTTTTTCATTACTTACACATAGTTAACCCTTTCGTGACAGGGTTAAAGTGTCTACATCGGAACACCTTTTTTCCGATGTAGACAAATATAAACTACGCGATCGTGCATACGATCGCGAGATTTCAATTATTGGATCGCATCTGGGGGGCGTCCCTACAACCCTAGGAACGCCCTCCAGACCGCGATCAAGTCCTTGAAGCGCAGAAGGCTTCAGGACAGCCGTTTGATATGACGTTCTATTCCGTCATAACGGCTTTAAAGCCCAGTGTAAATATGACGGAATAGAACGGCATAACGGCGTTAAAAGGTTAAACATATTTACTTACATTTACATGCAAACACATTCAATACCTACATACACAGTCCAGTAACACTACATACACACACATACACTCCATACCCCATTCCCTTTAAACCTATACCCAGCCCATAGTTATATTTTGTTCTTTTTAGACCAACTTATTGTTTACATGCCCTCATTTAGTTCTTTTTTATACGTTTATCTGTTTATTACTACCCCTTACCCTATTTTAGAAATCCCATTGACACTTTGAGCACTTTTTACTTTTATTTAATTATTTTGACCCCTTTCATTTGTGCACGGTAATGTAATAACCCAAATTATTTTTAAATGGTTAATTCCTTGAATACTTAAATAATCCTTTACCTTGAGAATTATGTACATATCTCTTTAAATATTACGATATTGTATCAAAGACAATCGAATTGAACTGAATGTGCTTATTCTATATAGAAAGGTGTGTACCTTTGAATGTTCTAGGTTATTATATCTTAACAACCTAGTAACAAGAAAGAAGGTAATTTAATTTAATTTGACCCTTAACTATTTTTCCCATGAACTGTGGGTAATAATTAAGGGTTAATTATTTAAGTATATACTTGCATATAATATGGAGATATCATATAATATTAAATTGAGTAGTTGTGCACATAAACAGTAGGCGGTGAATGAAAGGGCTCACCAAGTCTGAGAGGTAAAAGGATATCAATACAAATTTCCTGCTTCAGGAGAGGTGCTGTGAGTCTCAGTTTGTGGAGGAATCAGTGGAGCAAGCAGAGAAGTCAGCCTGCATACACGCTGAACAAACAGGCAGCGTGTCACAGAGGTCCAAAGTAGTCTAGCTGCAGGACAGACTGGAGCTCCACTCTAGACAGGAAACATGTGACCTCCACTGACTCTAGACAGAAAACATGTGACCTCCACTGACTCTAGAGAGGAAACATGTGACCTACACTCAAAGCTTCTTTTTTTTTAATCAACTTTAATGTAACAGACAACCTATAGACAATCATTCTGAAAACGAAACATTTTGCAGCATTCTTGTTCTTCTTAATGTGCACTCACAGTGGTTTATGCTGATTGTCATTTATATGGTAACCACTGTGAGGGCACAAGTGAACAAGAAAGCTGCAAAATTTTTCGTTTTCAGAATGATTGTCTATAGGTTGTTTGTTACATTAAAGTTGATTTAAAAAAAAAAAAGCTTTGAGTAGAGGTCACATGTTTCCTGTCTAGAGTGGAGCTCCAGTCTGCAGCTAGACCCTTCTCGGCTTTCACTGAAAATACAAAACTCAGCTGGTAGGGGAGAGATGCAGCGTTAGCAAGTAGGAGGTGAAGTCAGCAGAGCGTAGCACAAAGTAGGGATTGAGATAAACAAAGTCCTGGATAAGGTTAAGTAAATACTCTAGAGGTTAATCTCAGATGTCAGAGTGACAGACTGAGATATGACTGCCGGGTTCAATCTGGGAAACAAACAGAATACCAAGCAATGTATTCTGGGAGAACAAGCCTTTTAAAGGAAAATTGATAATTAGCTCTTAAAGTGACAGGAGATGTTACAGGGAAGGAGGACTAGGGAAGAGCCGAGGCAGGAGATTAGTGAGGAGATGAGGGAGGAGATTAGGCAGCAGATTAGGGAGGAGATGAGGCAGGAGATTAGGGAGGAGATGAGGCAGGAGATTAAGGAGGAGATGAGGCAGGAGATTAAGGAGATGAGGCAGGGGATTAAGGAGATGAGGCAGGGGATTAGGGAGGAGATGAGGCAGGAGAGTGGGAGAGGAAGAGGAAGGGGGAGAGGAACTAGAGAGGAAGGGGGAGATGAAGAGGGAGAGGTCAGGGTGGGTGGGCACAGCGACATTGTTGAAGATGAACAAGTGGCTGGGCCCAGTGGAGCAAGTTAGGAGCGCAGACAGGGCACAATACAGTCTGGAGAACAGAGGCTCACATCACAGGGGAAACCCAGGCAGAGGGAGGAGAGGTATACCACGGAGGAGAAGGACGCCCTTATAGCGGCCTATATGGAGAGAGCTACGAGGCTGCAGGCACTGAATACCGCCCCTTCATTGAAGAAAAAGTGGTGGCTGGAGATAATGGATGCTGTCAATGCAGTGGGGGAGTTCAGGAGGGACATAAAATTCACACAGCACCGCTACCGGGACTGCAAAAGCGAGCTCAAGAAAAAAATGTTGAGGGAGAGGCAATA
Organism: Bombina bombina; assembly: GCF_027579735.1. Classification (NCBI taxonomy): domain Eukaryota; kingdom Metazoa; phylum Chordata; class Amphibia; order Anura; family Bombinatoridae; genus Bombina; species Bombina bombina. Next base: position 982,374,313 of record NC_069499.1, on the reverse strand, counting down.
CAATACCGGGACCGGTGGCGGGCCGGAGCAGACATTCGTCTACAGCCGCTGGGAGGAAATGCTGCGTCCCAACATCTCCAAGGTGGCCCTAGTCGGGATCAAAGGAGGAATCGATACCGTGAACCTGCACTTCTCATCTGCTGGTAAGCTCATTTACTAATCTCTTTACATCCACCTCATAACCCATTCACACGCAAAATAAATTATGGATATGATTAACGCAATTACTCTTTTTAAAAAATTATTCCGCAAACGCATTCAGAATTACCTTGAGAAAATTGGATTTGAAGAAAAGCTATCACATTAGTATCTAGTCTACAGATTATGTGTGCATTTAAACATATTCAAGACGCACACACACAAAAAAATCATATTCACCATCTAGATATCCCAAAGACAGGTTTGCAAATACGTAAATCGTATTGATTGCTTTTGGTTAAAATTGAATTACTAAGGCAGCCTCATTAAGACACTTTCAAATATAACATTTACATCTTTATTTGGAACTGTGCTAATATCTCTTATTTCTTTAATTTTCAAATATACAGAGTCTCCTCCTTCACCCAGGAGTGGTTCAGAAAGTGAAACGCCACTTCAGGAAGAACTGGAGGATAACCCTGCAGAAGATATCCCTGCACCAGTCCCCCATGCAGCAGCAGCCCCCCGTGCAGCAGCAGCTCGCCGTGCAACAGCTCCCCTCCGAGGAGAACATTCCCCCCCGAAATCCCTGAGGTGGAGCTGATGAGGGTCTTCCTGGAGGAAATGCAGACCTCCCAGAGGGCACAACAAGAACACACACAGTTTATGACCAATGCAGTGAACAGCCTGATAGAAGGACAAACAAATATTGTCAATGTTCTAAATAATATACGTCAGGTCCTCCGGGAGGTGGCAAGCAGACTATATCCAGAAATGGGAAGAGCACAAGAACCTGGACCTTCAGCTCCAAGACCATCAGATCCTGGACCATCATCTCCTGTGCCTCCTTCATCTCCTACTCTGCCTGGTCAATCCCCAATCACTCACAGTACTCCTCCTCCGCTTCTTCCACAACTTTCTCCAATGAGGACACGGAGGGGGCATTTGGCCACTCCAGAGCCTCAGTCTCATGGGAAGAAAGGAAGGAGGAAGAAGAAATTATGTTTAGATATTAGTTAATTTTGTGTAAAGGATAATTATGTGATGGTGTTGTCTTCTTACATTTGTGGAGCACACTCTGTATTTAATAGGCTTCTATGGGACCCGGTCCATGGAGGCAGATTGTTTGCAGAGTGTGTTTTACAAGTGTGTTGAGACAACATCATCACATGCTGTTCTTGTTGATTAGATTGATTGGTTTTTGTGATGTGATGTCCAAACGTGTTGTCCTAATACAAACCAACGAACATTACAATTATACATGATGGCATGTCACTGTGTTGATGTCAGCAACATAGCTTAAACAATAACATATGCTAACATATACTAATCCTTATGGCTCATTGGTATATCTACATGTGCTTGTTAAATAAAGCAAATATTGATATTTTTTAATAAGCCTGTATGCCATATTTCTCTTGATGTGTTGACAACATTGAATACGTTAAATAAAGTTTATTTTTTTAAAGCTAGATTAAAGTTTTAATTATTTTTTAAATCTATTTAATTTGAAAGGTGCATGAAAGCAGAAAATTCTCTTACATGATTTTGACAGAGCATAACATTTTAAACAACATTCACGTTTACTAATATTGTTTGATTCATTATCTTGTTATCCTTTGCTGAAAGGTTTATCTAGGAAAGCTCAGGAGAAGTAAAGAACCTAGCTTTGATCTGCTGATTGGTGGTTGCATATATATATATATATATATATATATATATATCGATTGTCATTGCCTCACCCATGTGTTCACTTAAAAACTAGTAGTGAATTGATGCTCCTTCAACACATTATGCCAAGAGAATGAAGCACATTTGAGAATAAAAGTTAATTGGAAACTTGGTTAAAATTGTATGTTCAACATAACTAATGAAAGATACATTTAGGGTTTCATGTCCCTTTAAGAGTTACATTTGAAATTCATGCTCACAGTACTATATTTGGATAACAACAATGTTGAATCGATACATGGCACGATATTGAACATTTACATTAAGAATAAATATCAGGACATAACATCCATAAAATGTATACATCTCCTTTATATATCATATGATATAGGTGAATGCATATTGATAAATGACTTCAAATACAAATGCGCATGTTTAAGAAATTACAATGTAGACAATTAAACACAACACATAAATTATTTGTTAATGAGAAAATATTGTTGACAAACATATTAAACAAGATGGAGTATATCCATCGATGAACATTCATAGATTAGAACTCGTCTCAAAATATATTTGGGATCAACAACACATTGCCTTAATTTGTTTCTTCCACGAGACAGCCATCAATAGATATTTTTTTGCTATTTATCATCTATGTTTCAACAATGTACAAGATTGACACAATCTATAAACCTAGAAAATAATGGTTTGAAACTTGTGTTCTCATTCGCAAACATGGCGCATCCAATATCGCGGAACAACGTGATCCAATCAAATTATGGATTTTCCACCTTTGCATCTGACGTCTTACGCAATATGGCGCATCCAATATCCCGAACAACGTGATCCAATCAAATTACGGATTTTACACCTTTGCATGTGACGTCTTACGCAACATAGTGCATCCAATATCGCCGAACAACGTGATCACCTTTGCATGTCAATAACAATTGTATTTTAAAAACTAGCATGTTCTATATTGTTAACTAGCAAGCGTGTTTGTTCTATGTAATGCACATCTTCACATAATGTAACCGCTAGATAACATAATAATGTGATATGTGAAATATAATCCATTGTTGTTAACAAATATATATTTTATTAGAATAGAAAGATTAGGAAATATAACTTTAGGAAGCATCAAGGTTTAACATAGAAATAATGCTACTTTATACATCATGAAAATGTGTATTGTTTATATATTATATGTTACCTATAGCAATATATCGTTTGATAAATAAATATAATAAAGACATCATAGAGATTAATCATCTAAAATGTGCATTACACACAGTGATTTCTTATGTTCTACTACTACAATAAGATTTCATAATTTTATGAATAGGTATATATGTGCTGTCAACATTCAGATTATATTCTGTTCTAAATATATTTTATGTGTACATTGATAAAAAAAAATCGATATTAAAAAGTACCTTATAAATGCATATCCATAAATTAATAACTGTTGTCAGCATCACTTAAAGGGCCATTATACACTCATTTTTTCTTTGCATAAATGTTTTGTAGATTATCTATTTATAAAGCCCATAAAGTTTGTTTTTTTTTAAAATATATAATTTTGCTTATTTTTAATTAACATTGCTCTGATTTTCAGACTTCTAACCAAGCCGCAAAGTTTTATTTGAATACCGTCAGCTACCTTCTCCAGCTTGCTCCTGTTTGTGTAAAGGGTCTTTTCATATTCAAAAGAAGGGGGAGGCGGGGAGTGTCTTATTTCACATTTACAGTGGGCTTTCCAAATGCCTTTTCAACAGAGCTAAACTGAAAGCTTCTAAGTATGTTTTTAAACAGTTTTATACTGGATTTTTATATCAGTATCTGTGCATCTTATTCTATATAGTAGTGTCTATTACATGCAGTTATATGAAAATGAGTGTATACTGTCCCTTTAAGGATTATCAACATAAAATCACTTTAATTAGAAATTACATTAATAAATAAAGAAGAAATATAACATTTTAATTAAATTATTCTTTTTATTAAGATAAATATGATTTATGAAGGTCATAAAACATAATTAAATAAGATAATAGGACCAATAAGTCAGAATGATAACACAGCCCCTTTGGAGCCATCTGACAAGGTGACAAAGTGTATCACAGTCCTTTCAGGGAGTTGAAAAATATAAATGACACACAGCGCCTACGGATTCAAGGTAGTATAAAAACAAATTTAATAAAAGCGCAACTAAGCACAAATTGCACTTACAAGATAAAAGATGATAAAAGGCATGTCACAAAAGTAGCAAAGTCCTCCAGAAAGGATATCGCTCCGTGTAAAGCCCAGGCTCTTATCGTTCTCAGCAAAGAACCGGATGCAGTCTTTACGGCTCTTTAGTCCAGCACTGTCTTTTTCCTTCAGTACTAACCCAGACGCCGTAATAGCCGGAATGGCTTACACTTTAAAGCGGTCCAAAAAGGAGTCTCTTTGCAGTTTCCTTAACGTTAAACTGCTGTTAATTTAACCCTCCTCAATAGGATCTTGGAGCTCCCCAAGGATAACAGATTCATTGTTACTTTCTACAGCTTGATCCTTAGGGCTAGATTTATCAAAGCTGAGGCGTACAGGGGCGCGTATACGCGCCCCTGTACGCCTCAGCTCACCTGTGGCGGGGCGAAATTACCCTCAGGTAATCAACATTGCACACGAGCGCAATTTTGCGCTCGTGTGCAATCCCGCCCCCTGCCCGCGCACAGCCAATCACGCGCAGGCAGGAGCTGTCAATCTTCTTGGTCGGACTCGACCGAGGAGATTGAATTTCGCCACCTTAGAGGTGGCGAAGAAGTTCAGTAAGTGGCGGTCTGGTGACCGCTGCTTGATAAATTACGGCAAGCAAGTTCTTGTGAGAACTTGCAGCCGTAGGGCTTTGGTTAATCGAGCCCTTAGTGGCTTCTAGCTTTTCTAGCATTGTTACATAAGCCCAATCATTGCCCTCTAATGTTTCAGCACTAATGCTGTTACTATTGAATTTAGCAAACTGTCTTTTAAGAGTTAGTTTGCGTATAAAACTTTGCAAATCAATATATGTATTAAATTTATTCGGTCTTATTTTGGGAACGAAACTAAGACCTTTTTTTAACAACTGTGTTTCATTAACAGATAAGGTATGGTCTGATAGATTGAATATCATACTCTTTGCTTTTTCTAGTTTTTCCGTTTTACTTTCTTTCCCTTTTTGGATTCTCCCTGCTTGTCTCCCCCGCTTTGTTCTAAACCTCTTTTCCTTACTCTGGAATTGAAGATTGGAAAAGGGGCAATAATTTTGCTTGTACTGGAATCTTGATTCTTATTTTTGTTATTAGTGGGGACATTTTCCCCTTTCTTGGAGGAATGGGTGGGCTTATTTAATAATTGTTTTGGTTTCTCCCCTTGATGGGTCCAGATATTACCAGATTCATCCACCTCTACCTCATATTGTTCCTCGCATAATGGTAAGAACCTATTTGTATGAGAAAAAGATTGTTCCAAATTTTTTTTATTCATTAGGTTTGGACGACTGGAATCACTAGAATGATATTTCCTATTACTATTGTCCTCTTTTTCATTATTATATTCACCTCACTGATAGTAACTATTTTGATTCCCTTTCTCAACATATTTCTTTTGTTTACTACTAGAGTTTATATTAGAAATTGTTGATTTAGATTCAACTGTATTCTGATAAACCTTGTTTTTTGGTTTAATCGATTTCTTTCTATACGAATATATTTTATCCTCTTAGAAATCTTTAATATCCTTATTTAATTTTTCGGTTTTGGTTGCTATTACTGTTTTTCTATAGCATTAACCCTATTTCTTATGCTCATGCTTAAAATTTTCAATTGTTCCTCTTTCAAAAAGGGGTTAACAATACTAATAGTATCTGTGATTTGATCATTTAACACACTGACTTTATATTCTCTATATTTATTTAAAATCTGAATTAATGTTTTTGAGCAGTCGTGTAAGGCTTTTTCCCATTCAGTTGTAAACTCTACTTCCTCCAATTCAAATGCCGGAAATTATTCTTAGCCCCCTAGGAAATATCATGCATAATAAAATAAAATCGTTTACAGAGTATGCTTAAATTGCCTTATCTATGGCATCTGTATTCATTGATGGCTGTATTAGTATACAAGTATACAAGTATTAGTACCAGCATTTGATTTATTTTTCACCAAAGAGGATTTTGTGAATTGGTCTTGTATTTACTGTTATACAACTTTATCGAGTTAAAGAAGGCAATCTAGCAAACTACAAATATTTGTCACTATTTTAACTATATTGGTATAGACACATTCTATTCTAATGTATTTTCAATATATGACTCGGGCAAAGGGAGCGCTGATATTTTATTGTATACACTTTCAGGGAGTTGACAAGGGTAAACAAAGGCCAACATAGCCCCTTTGTAGCCATCTAACAAGGTGACATAGTGCATCAAAGTCCTTTCAGGGAGTTGACAAGGGTAAACAAAGCCCAACATAGCACCTTTGAAGCCATCTGACAATGTGACATAGTGCACCACAGTCCTTTCAGGGAGTTGACAAGGGCAAACAAAGCCCGACATAACCCCTTTGGAGCCATCTGACAAGGTGACATAGTGCATCATAGTCCTTTCAGGGAGTTGACAAGGGTAAACAAAGCCCAACATAGCCCCTTTGGAGTCATCTGACAAGGTGACATAGTGCATCACAGTCCTTTCAGGGAGTTGACAAGGGCAAACAAAGCCCAACATAGCCCCTTTGGAGCCATCTGACAAGGTGACAGGTGACTGATATTTTATTTTATACACTTTCAGGGAGTTGACAAGGGTAAACAAAGGCCAACATAGCCCCTTTGTAGCCATCTAACAAGGTGACATAGTGCATCACAGTCCTTTCAGGGAGTTGACAAGGGTAAACAAAGCCCAACATAGCACCTTCGAAGCCATCTGACAATGTGACATAGTGCACCACAGTCCTTTCAGGGAGTTGACAAGGGCAAACAAAGCCCGACATAGCCCCTTTGGAGCCATCTGACAAGGTGACATAGTGCATCATAGTGCTTTCAGGGAGTTGACAAGGGTAAACAAAGCCCAACATAGCCCCTTTGGAGTCATCTGACAAGGTGACATAGTGCATCACAGTCCTTTTAGGGAGTTGACAAGGGCAAACAAAGCCCAACATAGCCCCTTTGGAGCCATCTGACAAGGTGACATAGTGCATCACAGTCCTTTCAGGGAGTTGACAAGGGTAAACAAAGCCCAACATAGCCCCTTTGGAGCCATCTGACAAGGTGATATAGTGCATCATAGTCCTTTCAGGGAGTTGACAAGGGTAAACAAATCCCAACATAGCCCCTTTGGAGCCATCTGACAAGGTGACATAGTGCATCACAGTCCTTGGAGGGAGTTGACAAGGGCAAACAAAGCCCAACATAGCCCCTTTGCAGCCATCTGAAAAGGTGAAATAGTGCATCACAGTCCTTTCATGGAGTTGACAAGGGTAAACAAAGGCCAGCATAGCCCTTTTGGAGCCATCTGACAAGGTGACATAGTGCATCACAGTCCTTGGAGGAAGTTGACAAGGGCAAACAAAGGCCAGCATAGCCCTTTTAGAGCCATCTGACAAGGTGACATAGTGCATCACAGTCCTTGGAGGGAGTTGACAAGGGCAAACAAAAGCCAGCATAGCCCCTTTGGAGCCACCTGACAAGGTGACATAGTGCATCACAGTCTTTTCAGGGAGTTAACAAGGGCAAACAAAGGCCAGCATAGCCCCTTTGGAGCCATCTGACAAGGTGACATAGTGCATCACAGTCCTTGGAGGGAGTTGACAAGGGCAAACAAAGGCAAGCATAGCCCCTTTGGAGCCATCTGACAAAGTGACATAGTGCATCACAGCCCTTGGAGGGAGTTGACAAGGGCAAACAAAGGCCAGCATAGCCCCTTTGGAGCCATCTGACAAGACACATAGTGCATCACAGTCCTTTCAGGGATTTAACAAGGGCAAAGGCCAGCATAGCCCCTTTGGAGCCATCTGACAAGGTGACATAGTGCATCATAGTTCTTTCAGGGAGTTGACAAGGGTAAACAAAGCCCAACATAGCCCCTTTGGAGCCATCTGACAAGGTGACATAGTGAATCACAGTCCTTTCAGGGAGTTGACAAGGGTAAACAAAGCCCAACATAGCCCATTTGGAGCCATCTGACAAGGTGACATAGTGCATCACAGTCCTTTCAGGGAGTTGACAAGGGTAAACAAATCACAACATAGCCCCTTTGGAGACATCTGGCAAGGTGACATAGTGCATCACAGTCCTTGGAGGGAGTTGACAAGGGCAAACAAAGCCCAGCATAGCCCCTTTGCAGCCATCTGACAAGGTGACATAGTGCATCACAGTCCTTTCAGGGAGTTGACAAGGGTAAACAAAGCCTAACATAGCCCCTTTGGAGCCATCTGACAAGGTGACATAGTGCATCACAGTCCTTTCATGGAGTTGACAAGGGTAAACAAAGGCCAACATAGCCCCTTTTGAGCCATCTGACAAGGTGATATAGTGCATCACAGTCCTTGGAGGGAGTTGACAAGGGCAAACAAAGGCCAGCATAGCCCTTTTGGAGCCATCTGACAAGGTGACATAGTGCATCACAGTCCTTGGAGGGAGTTGACAAGGGCAAACAAAGGCCAGCATAGCCCCTTTGGAGCTATCTGACAAGGTGACATAGTGCATCACAGTCTTTTCAGGGAGTTAACAAGGGCAAACAAAGGCCAGCATAGCCCCTTTGGAGCCATCTGACAAGGTGACATAGTACATCACAGTCCTTGGAGGGAGTTGACAAGGGCAAACAAAGGCAAGCATAGCCCCTTTGGAGCCATCTGACAAAGTGACATAGTGCATCACACCCTTGGAGGGTGTTGACAAGGGCAAACAAAGGCCAGCATAGCCCATTTGGAGCCATCTGACAAGGTGACATAGTGCATCACAGTCCTTGGAGGGAGTTGACAAGGGCAAACAAAGGCCAACATAGCCCCTTTGGAGCCATCTGACAAGGGCAAATAAAGTGCAACAGGCACAACAATAAAAAATAAACAACAAAATAAGCCAATGGGCAACATATAGAACATGTTATATGGACAGAGGAGTTATTCCTGCACCCTTGGGTCATCTCCAGACCCTCCACTTACTGGGGCATCCTCCTCACCTTCCTCGGCCTGAGGTTATACAGCTGCAGCTTGATGCCTTGCATCCATACAGCTCATGTGTATTAGCATGAGCCGATTAAGCCACAGCTGCAGAATAAAAATATAGCAAAGGGACATTGTACTAATTTAAATACAAATCAGGATTATAAAAAAGTATGCTATAAAGAAGAAGAATTACACATTAAATATGGGCTTCATAGATAAACCATTAAGATATTAAATAAAATAAAAACACTATCGACAAATCATTATTTCTTTGGTTTATGACACACAGGGATAGGCGCTGTGATTTAAAAAATACATAAATATGCATATTTACATAATTGATATCCAACATCTAGGCAATATCATTTAGATAAAAAAAAATAGGATGATAATTACAAAGAATGTAAATATGAAACATTTACATTCATAAAATAAAGAAAAGCTTTATAAATAAAATGTTTTATTCAAAATATATTTATGTATAATTAGATTAGTATAATGTCCCTTTAATAATGTATGTTCGAATTGTCAGAGTATATGAATATTATGATGAATATTACATATGTGTACATATATATATATATATATATATATATATGTATATTTTATACACTGTATATGTTAGATGAGAACTCAGGATTAATTAAACATGAGTTTGTTGAACACAGCTTCTAATACACGTCTATCAGGATTGACGATCAGTAGAGCCTTTTTGAAACACAAACATTTCTTTTCTAAAGGAAATAGCTCAGTGACCCTATTCATTTGACTATATATGCAGATTTTTATAACCTCAGAACATTTGGTGAGGTGAGAAAAGAATGTGTTCAAGGACCCCTTTGGAATTTGACACGTGTGATACAACAGTTCTATCTCACTGAATCTCTATTTGAAGACTTACTGCAAAAACCCCTCTTGGGGGAAGGTGACACAAATAAAATCAAATACACATCTGCACTGCTGGCTAAACAGGAAATATGCTGTTTTAAAGACTCTTACAACTCCTCATGGATTGACCCCATGTGATGAGTATGAGACAAAAAGTCTGGCAACTGAAGTTACTGAAAAGTTAGAATGTTAGGATAATACAGTGAAGGCCCATGACTTACATTATGATTTCAAAACAACTATATATATTTTAATGGATATGAGATGTATATTTATGTGATATCAAACATTAACATCTAAATATATATATATATATGGAAAGTAAAAGATTGAATGATATATATATATATATATATATATATATTTTGAAGGCATGAATATCTTAGCCTCTGTGTGTTTAAGAACATGAATAGATGTTTATGGACCTGAAGAGAAGTGATTATTAACATTTATTTTTATTTCAGATCGACATAAACAGGATTTATGTATTCAGGAAGAAATACACAGAAATGTCACATACTATATCTGGGTGGATGCAAATATCAGGAGTTTTAAATACTACCAATCTGGAGATATAAAAATAAGCTGTTATTTGCAAAGAAATGCCAGAATACTGATAAAATTATAATGCATTTTAAGCTAATAATTAGCAGTGTTAAATTACCTTAATATAATAAAATGTTAATAATATAACATATTTGGTATCAGAATAATCAGAAAAAATAACCTAATATTAACCATCTGTAATTGGGGTTATATATGATTAATGCAGAGAGTGTGATCTGATTAAATAACCATTTTATAAAAAAAAAATTAACTTGCTTAAAAATGTCAGAAATGCTGTATTGTATTGCTATGTTGTACTGTATGCTGCCACCTGGTGTTATGTTGCGAGAACTACAGCCAGAAGGTTCTTTCTGGCTGTTAAAAATGAAATTTCCAAGGGCCAATCCGATTTAGACTTCCCAGATAACCAATGGGAAGGTCAGCTCCCGTAGTGCCACCCACATGATGTCATCAATGATTATATAATGGGAGTGTTGAATGCACAAGGGAGAGTTGTCTGTAACTTGTTGAAAATTAGTGATCTGATCTTGGCTGCGATATACCTGAAAAAAAAAAGTTCACTTCAGCAAGGAGCTTAAAACTTATCCTTGATTTGTGCAAAAACCTTCTTTCAAATGAGATGACCTAAAGACCGCTACGAATTGGTTCAAAATTGGTGAAGTATATTGTATTTTAAATTGGTAGTTATAAGCCTAGGTTTTGTTCAAATCTGTGTCTGAATTGGCTAAGTAACTCATCTATACAAGTTCTGATATTGTCGGTTAATTTTGTATTAGGATAAATTGCAGTTAAATAGCAGAATATATATTTTATCCTATTGTTTTATAAACACTGTTTAGAATTGTATTGCTTGGATGTTAAAGGTTTTTAGTCCCATTGTGTTAAATAAATAAGGCTGAATTGTGAAGGTATATTGTTCTGGGTTTTGTAAGAAGAATAGCATATCTTAAGAGTTGGTTCTAACGCATATAAACTTTTATTTAGTTTCCTTTTATTGCAAATATAGTTCAATATGTTTATGGATATTAACTAAATAAAAGAATTCAGATATTTATATTAATTGTATGGTCTAGTAGGTGCATGGTTGATAAGGGTTTCTATTTCTTTGTATTGTGTTTATAACCCTGCCATAAACTTATATATATTATTTGGATAGCACTGCTAAGATTTTCATAAATATACTGACATAATAATTGGAGGCACTTTTTCTGAGATTTAATAATATCCATCATAATTGATATAATATATTTGTAAGTAAATAGAAATTATTATAAAAGAGAAAAAAAAAAAAATAATTCATATTTCGATATTAATATTTTGAAGATATAATTTTTTTTTTTGAAAAGTTGAAATATTAATTTTCATATTTCGAGATTGACATTAATATCTTGAAATATTATTAAAGATTAATTTTGAAAAATTAATAAAAATATTAATTTTTCATATTTCAAAATTAATCAAAAATATTAATTTTTCATATTTTCAAAGTTAATCAAAAATATTAATTTTTCATATTTCGGAATATTAATTTTTCATATTTCAAAATTAATAATATTTTTTTTTTTTGAAATATAAAATTTTTCTCTCTTTTTATTGGCAAAAATTGTATTAGCATTTTATTTAAATAAATACTAAACCAATACAATAATGTCTGTAGCCAGAAGTGACTCATTTAATTCTATACATAGCAATGAAATTGGTCCCATTACAATACCCATTACTAAAGGTCAGGTCCTTAAGAAAGATATCTTAAGTTACATTAAAGGGAAGTTAAATATTGCTGGTGAATTAAATGATTTTGTGGATATGCTTGAAACTAGGGCTAAAAATATTACCGTTAATAATAATATGTGGAATGAAGAGAATGAATTCTTCCAGGAATTATTAATGATTAATCAATGCAAAGATCCCAAAAAGCGAGAAAAACTAATACTAAAATCTTGGCCCCTTCTAATATGCATAATTGACGAAATGTCGTTTTGTGTCACAGACAAACGATTGCAAATACAGGAGCTAGAAAATAGTATTCGTTCCTCGCGCAGACGCGAAGAGGGTTTAAAAACAGCCAAAAATAAAATGGATGAATTTGCCCAAAACCTAGCCACCTTAGATAAGCACAATATGGACTTAATCGCACAGATACAAGATTTAAATAAACAGCTTGCGCAAAGCCAGAGAGAATTAAGCGATTTAAAAAGGTCATATCGCCATAATGAAAACCCCTATATTAGCAATGAGAATAATACAGATAATGCTAACTCCTTTAGCGAACGCGTCAGGGACGAGGTACAAAAATATATAGAACAACATAGACAAATGACCCCTAACGGGTCAGAAGTAGATTTCCCAAATAGACAATCCCCTCAGGATGTAAATCCAGAGGACAGCTGTAGCGCAGCTGATGCGGGGGAGGGAAACTCTAACAGAGAGTCCCAAAATAAGTCTGATAAAGTCTATGATTCCCATAAAATAATCACCTTCGTACAACGCGCAGTACCTATATTCTCCAATAAGGGAACAACATCTGTAATTGATCATTTACAGGCTTTTGAAAATGCGTTAGCTATAATGAATGTTACAAGTGAGAAATTGAAAATTGAATTTCTACCTTGGGTATTTGACAGTAAGCATCACAAATTCTTTGCCTCACTAAAGGATATGAATATTCATTCCTGGAATGGGGTAAAACGACAATGCAGAAAAGAATTCGGGCAATATCGCACTAAAACTGCCGCGAAGATAGCGGTATATGGTTTAAAGTGTCGTGCGAATCAGAGTCCAATCGAATTCCTTTCTGTATTGAAAAATGCGTACAGTATGGCTGAAGATAATCCCAAATTTGACGGCTCAGAATTTGTAAATTTATTTTTTGAAGCACTGCCTACACCCATCAAAATTAACTTAGCTAGAGATTTTGATGAGGACTGCTCATTGGAATGGCTGATCAAAGAGAGTACAAAATTATACTCTATTCAGCAGTCCAGTGAGCAGGGGGTTAAAAAGGAATCAAAACCCAAAATTGTAGCAGAAACTAGGGTGTCACCTAAACCCCTCAATTTGGAGTCTAACAAGAGAACTTATGCAGAGGTGGCCAGTCAAAACAGGCCATCTCCACAGAGGTTTAATTCTGCCCCTCCCCCTACACAGGTTGAGGCGCAGGGAGACTATAACCAAAGTGGGGGACATAATCAGGTGAATAATTACTCACAAAGAGAATACTCACCAAATAATTGGTATCCGCGCAAGGGTAGATACAATAGACGGCGAAGATATTCTCAGGGTAACCAGACACCCCAGGTATATAATGCTCCCCAAAGTACTAATGCTGAACAAGCTGAACCCCAGGGGCAACCACGCCAGAATAGAAATAGTGGCCCTGATTCTGAGGGAACCCAATGGTCCAGGAATCAGTACAATGGGGCACCAAGAGATAGGCCCAGGGGTAGAGGTAACTTGTACAATCAGGTAGATATGCTGTTTACCCAATTAAATCGGTTGAGCGAACAAATCGCTAATATGAGTCAAAAATCTACGGCTCAGCAACCGAACAATACTTTTTTAGGGGTACAGCCAGTGGTCAGCAGTGGACCACAGGCACAGTCATAAATACTGCAGTATCACCTGAAGGGGAGGGGAGAGATATACAAAATGTAGTAATAAATATCAATGATACTAATCATGTTATCTCCCCACAGACCGGAAACGGACAAATTAGCTGTGACAATGAGCGATATCAGCCGGGAAAAATTAACCAAACTTTTCCTCTGCAGTGTTCTCTTAACATTATTTCCACAGATGCAGTACACAAGAACCCAGCTGACCTTGTCATAGGGGAAACAGGTAGGTATGAAATTTCCTCTGCATCGAATGACGCAGCGGATCCAGGTAAAACGTGGCGAAGCCCACAGATGTACAAGAATGCAAATTTTATGTGTGAAATGATAGAAACTGCAGGAAGATATTATGTACTAGTTGAGCTGCAAGATTCAGTCTCCAACCCTATCAGGGGATTAATTGACACTGGGTCACAGGCAACTATCTTATCCCACAGGTACTACACACAGCTAAATGAGCTAACACCCCACAAACCCAAAATAAGAGAATTTGACGGTTCTCTAATAGGTGTTGGGGGTGACTCCCTAAAAGTCTACGGTACTGCCTGGTTAAAATTTAAATTGGGGAACAGGGTCATAAGACACCCTGTCATTATAGTGGATCTGCCAACTGATCGTTTAATTATTGGTAGTGATCTCCTGAAACGATTAAGCACCATAATTGATTGCATAAATAATGTAATTTGGTCGCAAGTTAAACGGCCTATCAATTATGAAAAATCTGGTACATCTCGCACCCGACACAGCTGTCACGTGGTGGAAGAGAAACCAGATGCTGTGGAGATTCATTTCAGGAATAACTCTACACCTGAAATCACTATTCTACAAATAGATGATCAGACTCCTTTTAGTGGCTCTGATGGTAATACTTTTAAAATTTCGCCCGGAAAAATAGCGAATATCTCCCTAGATGGCGATATATTAACCATATCACTCCACAAGGGGGATCCTAAAATCCCTAAAGGGGGAGACCATGCTCAATACCTCACAGGGATTGAGAGAATTAAAGAGGATCTATTTATCCCTATACAAGTGCATGACCTTGGTAAAACCAAGTATGCTAAAATAAATTTAAAACAGGAAGCTAGCTATATAAGCGAAGGTTTATTAGCGCAAATAGCTGAACCTAAAGTGATTAAATATCTTTCTCCCCAAGACCACTGTGTCAACGGCCTGGATGACAGGTCTGAAAGCTATAACATCACAGCTAAGTGCTTATTATCTATCTCTCTTGGTAATAAGTCAGTGAAGCACCTGTTTTTAGTTTTAAATACTCCCCATAATCAAATATACATTGGCAATGATATCTTACATAGATATGCCATACAAATAGATCTGATTAATTCTTGCCTCTGGAGCAGGTTAAAGGGGGACCCTGAAGTATTTCAGGATGAAAATGCAGCCCTGAAATCAAACCAGCAATTGCCATATGCTGTGAATATGCAGGTATCTAGCGATGTTATAATTCCTGCTGGGGCTGATAAATTTCTGTTACCCTTACAGGTAAAGAGAGGTCAGAAATTAAAAACTTCTGAAACACTGATTTGCCTCTCCCATAGAATACAAAATCTGGGTGTCACAGTAACCTACACTCCTATGGTGAATATTGGAACTGTTCCAATACATATTATTGTGCATAACATGACCCCACAGGATATAACATTATCCAAGGGAACTACCTTAGGATATGCACTGGAATCAAGTTATTACACTTTTGGATTCCAGAATAATGTAATTGGGCTAATACCTGAAGGATACCTAACTGAAGAACAATTAATAGAACAATCCTTTGCATCTATGCCAGAGGGTCTATTTAATGTTCAATCTATTTATCCCTTCAGCTCAGAGGAAGGCATCTGTAAAATTGAAGAAGCCTCTCTAGTGTTTGATCAGCCAATCAAACAGCAAGATTACCCCAATACCCAGAGTCATGGGAGCAATGTAAATTATAATCAAGGGGATCTCACCTCTAGGTTAGAAGAAGCCTATGAAATAGGACAGCCTGAAATCTTTCCAGGATTTCAGCAAATAGTCGAAGAGCAAATATCCTTAGCTAATGGCTGTTCCAGCGATGATGAACGCCAACAGCTGCGAGAACTCCTAATGGAATACAAGGATATTTTCGCTAAGGACTCTTATGACTGTGGTACCACAGACTTGCACATTGCAAGAATACAAACAGATCCTAATGCGCCACCTGTATTTGTCAAACAATACAGACTTCCCTTAGCCTCATATGATTCTCTTGCAGAGATCATAAGGAATTTGGAAGAAAGAGGTATTATCAGACAGGTGCACAGCTCTTATAATAATCCTATTCTAGGTGTCCTTAAGCCCAATGGACAATGGCGTTTGTGTGCTGACTTAAGACAGCTAAACAAACGAGTATACATGTCTGGCTGGCCTGTACCATACATTGACCAGTGCCTAGCACAAATGCAGGGATCCAAAATATTCACTGCCATTGATTGTGCACAGGGATATTGGACCATAAAGGTACATGAAGAGGACCAATATAAGCTAGCATTCTCCTTCCAAAAGGTTCAGTATGCATTCCAGAGACTTCCATTTGGATACATAAATTCTGGACATGAATTTGCTGTATTCATGCATAAGGCTATGCCTGACGCACTGGAAAGGGGGACCTTATCTTATGTTGATGATGTTTTAATCAAAAGCACAGACTTTGAAAAACACATCACAGAACTTAAACACGTCCTCAGCCAACTTAAAAGGGCAGGTGTCAAATTATCCCTGCAAAAAGCTCAATGGTGCCGCACTCGTGTAAACTTCTTGGGGCATGAAGTTACCTCTGACGGATTAAATCCCCAGAAGAAAAAGGTGGAAGCTATAGTGAATTCTAAAAACCCAACTAACTTAAAGGAATTGAGATCATTCCTGGGTATGACGAATTATTCTCGCAAATTCATTGATAATTATGCGGAATTAGCTAAACCACTACTACTTCTTCTGAAGAAAGATGTGAAATGGCACTGGAGTGAGTCTCAAGAGACAGCCATCAGAGAGCTGAAGAGAAAACTCACTCAAGCACCTTGCTTAGCGTACCCTGAAGGTGGCAAACCTTTCTTCTTAGAGACAGGTTACACAGATATAAGCATGAGTGCTGTGTTATACCAAAAGCATGATAATTTGAACAAAGCCATTGCTTATGCGAACAAAAATCTATCCCCAGTAGAAATAAAGTTTAACGATTGCGAAAAAGCCCTCTTATCTACTGTATGGGCTCTACAAAATTTCCGCAGCTATATACAGGGCGAGAAAATTATTGTAGAAACGGCCCACCAGCCTTTGCTATATTTGCAAAGTGAGAGAATAAGAGATGGGAATTTGTCTAATAGCCGCATAACAGCGTGGACTCTTTCCTTACAAGGCTGGCCCTTAGAAATTCGCTACAAGCAGAATAAAAAGAATCCAGTCGCACAAGGGCTTGCTGAGCTCCACGACTGTACTGCTAGAGATCCTGGGGAAAAATTATCAGAAGATGATTTTCTGGAAGAACAATTGCTTTCCCCATATAAAATGTACAATGAAGACCATTGTCAAACATTACCTTGGGTATATGTTGATGGTTGTTCTTACCATGCCACTATTGATAATGAGCGCAGACTAGTCGCTGGCATTGGTATAACTGGGGCAAATGGATTCCCAAATATATCTATAGGTTTCAACATTGGACCAAGATCAAGTCAGGTTGCAGAACTAACTGCTGTTTTCAAAACCATTGAAATGGCTATTGAACATAGTATTAATGAATTTGTGATCATAACTGACTCAAATTATGTGCGTGACAGCTTTGTTGAATACCTGCCAACTTGGAAAAGAAATGGCATGCAGAAAAGCAATCACAAACCAGTCAAGCATGGCAAATTGTTCTGCGAGATTGATAATCTGGTAGTATCCAATGATTTAACCATACACTGGAAAAAGACCAAGGGTCATTCCAGAGTTCTAGGTCCTGATAAGGAAGGCAATGACCTTGCGGATTCATTAGCCAAACAAGGAGCCATAACTGGAGAACTCCTTAATATTGACCATTTAATGGGTGCAATTCAGGTAGAAGCCATTACCAGAAACCAGGCAAAACAACAGAGTGAGCCTAACTTGGTACAATGGAGTCAGGATTCTCCTAGTGAGGACCTGATCACTAGTCAAAAAGAAGACCCCATTGTAGGCATCTTCTATAAACACATAGAAGATCCTGAAAGCAACCCCATCTCAAAAGATGATTGTATTGGCAAAGAAGATCTGAGAATCTTAATAAAATCTAAATCACAATTCAAATTACAGGATGGTTTGTTAATTAGAACCTCCAAAACTGGCATCCAGCAGTGGGTAGTACCCACCAAGTTCAGAGGTCTAATGCTCCAACATGCCCATGATGCTCCCACATCTGGACATCGCGGTGCCAAACTCACGTATGAAATATTGCGTGATTATGCTTTTTGGCCACACATGTTGAAAGACGTTCAAACCTACTGTCAAGGGTGTTTAATCTGCCCACAGTTCCAACCCACTGCACCAATGCATAGAGCGCCATTGCAGAAAAGGGGGATGGTAATGCCATGGTCAGATATACAAATTGATTTTATTGGTCCAGTAACAAGGTCATCAAGAGGTAACAAATACATGTTAACAGTGACATGCCTGTTCACTAAATGGGTAGAGTGCATTAGTGCACCTAACAATAGTGCTGAAACATGTGCAGCATTGCTCATCAACCATGTATTTTCCAGATTTGGTTTGCCCCAAAGAATCGAATCAGATCGGGGGACCCACTTCACTAGCGAAGTGATGACAAAAATGTGGAAAATACTAGGGGTTAAAAGAAAGCTCCATATTGCTTATAGAGCTGCCTCAAGTGGTGGTGTAGAGCGTTACAACCAGTCTATTGTTAAAATCCTCAAAAAGTTTGTGAGTGAAACAGGTAAAGACTGGGATGTAAAACTACCTCTAGTCTTAATGGCATTAAGAGCAACTCCAAGTAGTGCTACCAAGATGTCACCTTTTGAGCTGATGACTGGTAGAAGAATGGTTCTACCTCAGCATCTGCTGTACCGTACATCAGACCAAAATTTGATAGACGCTGCCAATACACATCAATATGTGGAAAACTTAAGAAAGCACCTGCAATATGCCTTTGCATTTGCTCAAAGGAATTTAGAAAGAGCCGCAACTGCCACTAAAACCTATTATGATCTCAAAACATCCAAAAAGGAATATGAAATAAATGATAAAGTTTATCTTTATAACTTTGGAAGAGATCAGGTTAGGGAGAAGAAATTTCTTCCCTCATGGAAAGGTCCTTTTGTCATTACTGACAAAATATCTCCAGTGGCCTATAAAATACGGATCCCCAAAAAGGAAGGTTTCATAGATAAATGGGTACATATAAATCAACTGCGGGCATGTCATCCCAGGTCCCAACTACAAGTCATAGAGGGAGAATGAAGTGTCATATCCCCAAATGCACTAAAGACATACTGTAATTTAAAGATGCCTAACTGATAAACATGAAAGCTAAAAATAACAAACTTTCTTCATAAGAGACTGTCTATGAGGTATACGGTTGATCCTCATCAAATACCACTGACTTTAAGCCAATTCAAATACATGTGTCCTACATCTATTTGAAGTTGGAAGGGGGATTTATGTCAGAGTATATGAATATTATGATGAATATTACATATGTGTACATATATATATATATATATATATATATATATGTATATTTTATACACTGTATATGTTAGATGAGAACTCAGGATTAATTAAACATGAGTTTGTTGAACACAGCTTCTAATACACGTCTATCAGGATTGACGATCAGTAGAGCCTTTTTGAAACACAAACATTTCTTTTCTAAAGGAAATAGCTCAGTGACCCTATTCATTTGACTATATATGCAGATTTTTATAACCTCAGAACATTTGGTGAGGTGAGAAAAGAATGTGTTCAAGGACCCCTTTGGAATTTGACACGTGTGATACAACAGTTCTATCTCACTGAATCTCTATTTGAAGACTTACTGCAAAAACCCCTCTTGGGGGAAGGTGACACAAATAAAATCAAATACACATCTGCACTGCTGGCTAAACAGGAAATATGCTGTTTTAAAGACTCTTACAACTCCTCATGGATTGACCCCATGTGATGAGTATGAGACAAAAAGTCTGGCAACTGAAGTTACTGAAAAGTTAGAATGTTAGGATAATACAGTGAAGGCCCATGACTTACATTATGATTTCAAAACAACTATATATATTTTAATGGATATGAGATGTATATTTATGTGATATCAAACATTAACATCTAAATATATATATATATATGGAAAGTAAAAGATTGAATGATATATATATATATATATATATATATATTTTGAAGGCATGAATATCTTAGCCTCTGTGTGTTTAAGAACATGAATAGATGTTTATGGACCTGAAGAGAAGTGATTATTAACATTTATTTTTATTTCAGATCGACATAAACAGGATTTATGTATTCAGGAAGAAATACACAGAAATGTCACATACTATATCTGGGTGGATGCAAATATCAGGAGTTTTAAATACTACCAATCTGGAGATATAAAAATAAGCTGTTATTTGCAAAGAAATGCCAGAATACTGATAAAATTATAATGCATTTTAAGCTAATAATTAGCAGTGTTAAATTACCTTAATATAATAAAATGTTAATAATATAACATATTTGGTATCAGAATAATCAGAAAAAATAACCTAATATTAACCATCTGTAATTGGGGTTATATATGATTAATGCAGAGAGTGTGATCTGATTAAATAACCATTTTATAAAAAAAAAATTAACTTGCTTAAAAATGTCAGAAATGCTGTATTGTATTGCTATGTTGTACTGTATGCTGCCACCTGGTGTTATGTTGCGAGAACTACAGCCAGAAGGTTCTTTCTGGCTGTTAAAAATGAAATTTCCAAGGGCCAATCCGATTTAGACTTCCCAGATAACCAATGGGAAGGTCAGCTCCCGTAGTGCCACCCACATGATGTCATCAATGATTATATAATGGGAGTGTTGAATGCACAAGGGAGAGTTGTCTGTAACTTGTTGAAAATTAGTGATCTGATCTTGGCTGCGATATACCTGAAAAAAAAAAGTTCACTTCAGCAAGGAGCTTAAAACTTATCCTTGATTTGTGCAAAAACCTTCTTTCAAATGAGATGACCTAAAGACCGCTACGAATTGGTTCAAAATTGGTGAAGTATATTGTATTTTAAATTGGTAGTTATAAGCCTAGGTTTTGTTCAAATCTGTGTCTGAATTGGCTAAGTAACTCATCTATACAAGTTCTGATATTGTCGGTTAATTTTGTATTAGGATAAATTGCAGTTAAATAGCAGAATATATATTTTATCCTATTGTTTTATAAACACTGTTTAGAATTGTATTGCTTGGATGTTAAAGGTTTTTAGTCCCATTGTGTTAAATAAATAAGGCTGAATTGTGAAGGTATATTGTTCTGGGTTTTGTAAGAAGAATAGCATATCTTAAGAGTTGGTTCTAACGCATATAAACTTTTATTTAGTTTCCTTTTATTGCAAATATAGTTCAATATGTTTATGGATATTAACTAAATAAAAGAATTCAGATATTTATATTAATTGTATGGTCTAGTAGGTGCATGGTTGATAAGGGTTTCTATTTCTTTGTATTGTGTTTATAACCCTGCCATAAACTTATATATATTATTTGGATAGCACTGCTAAGATTTTCATAAATATACTGACAGAATGATGATTTGTAAGGAAGGTGGGGATCACGGAAAAGGGGTTGGTAGGGACGATAGATATGTGCAGGTGAGGAAGCTGGGGCCTGCTCAGGTGGGGGGTGGCATGTGGGTCCTGCTCCGGTGGGGCCTGCTCAGGTGGGGAGGGTGGGGCCTGGGCAGTTGGTGCCTGTGCAGGTGGGGCAGGAGCAGGACAGGGAAGACAGGGAGAGCGGCGAGGGGGAGCAGGGGGGGTGGGTTTGGGAAGGGGCAAGGGGGGGCAGGGGGGTATGAAACATTTACATTCATAAAATAAAGAAAAGCTTTATAAATAAAATGTTATATTCAAAATATATTTATGTATAATTAGATCAGTATAATGTCCCTTTAATAATGTATGTTCGAATGATGATTTGTAAGGAAGGTGGGGATCACGGAAAAGGGGTTGGTGGGGACGATAGATATGTGCAGGTGGGGAAGCTGGGGCCTGCTCAGGTGGGAGGTGGCATGTGGGTCCTTCTCCGGTGGGGCCTGCTTAGGTGGGGAGGGTGGGGCCTGGGCAGTTGGTGCCTGTGCAGGTGGGGCAGGAGCAGGACAGGGAAGACAGGGAGAGCGGTGAGGGGGAGCAGGGGGGGTGGGTTTGGGAAGGGGCAAGGGGGGGCAGGGGGGTATGAAACATTTACATTCATAAAATAAAGAAAAGCTTTATAAATAAAATGTTATATTCAAAATATATTTATGTATAATTAGATCAGTATAATGTCCCTTTAATAATGTATGTTCGAATGATGATTTGTAAGGAAGGTGGGGATCACGGAAAAGGGGTTGGTGGGGTCGATAGATATGTGCAGGTGGGGAAGCTGGGGCCTGCTCAAGTGGGAGGTGGCATGTCGGTCCTGCTCCGGTGGGGCCTGCTCAGGTGGGGAGGGTGGGGCCTGGGCAGTTGGTGCCTGTGCAGGTGGGGCAGGAGCAGGACAGGGAAGACAGGGAGAGCGGTGAGGGGGAGCAGGGGGGGTGGGTTTGGGAAGGGGCAAGGGGGGCAGGGGGGTGTGGCTGGGTGATCCCCAGAAGTGGAAGGTCCATCTGAAATATATAAGACAATGGTTTAAATACATATATTATATGAACATATAGTGTTTTCTTATAAAATAAATATTCAGCATTTTTTAAATCTGAAATATTTTTAATTTTAAAAATATTTTGACAAAGTCACAATAATGACTATGTTTAAAGGTATTCATTGATTTGGATAGAGTCTAATTTTGATTCATTTTTAATTGTTCATTGAAACTCTGTTTGCTCACTGGTATTTTTTATGGAACGTTTGATCAATACATTAAATAGCATATGTTTTTCAACAACATTATGTGCTAATCTTTAGGATGTGACATTTCTCTTTTTGATAATATATATATCAGTACACATGTATGCGTTTGATATTGAAAAGACATAGAGGTCAGTCTCTTATGTGATGTACTTGTCATTGAATCACATTTCGAGTGCATTATTAAATGTGAACAACATAGAGTTCTTATAGACACATACCCGTGGATTGACTTCGGAGAGTCCACCAATTGGATAATATGGGAGTGTGTCATATAAGCAAATAATGCATGTGACATCATGATGTTATTCATGACAATTTATACATAAATAAGCAAATAAATTCATAATTTCTATGTTCATGCTGCATGATATAGAAAGGGGGGCAGTAGTGTATTTGAAACTTAATGGGATAATATTTTTGAACAGGACCAAGCTGTAGACTTTATTTGTATTCAAAAGTATGATTTTGAAACAATACATGTTGTTATATATATATATATTTGACGTACCTTCAGACTCCAAGGGAACCACATTCTTCTCTGTCACACATATAACATCAATATCTGTAAAACATAATATGTTGTGTACACGTTAAAATAAATATTTTAAAAATGTGTTACTGGTGCTCAAGGACACACATCAATGTTACATTAAAGAGATACTGAACAAAAGTAATTAATTTCATAATTTAGATGGAGCATGCAATTGAAATAACATAGATAATGCTTGATGATTGATATTTAAATGTGATTGTCTGTATTTTGTAAATCAGGAAAAAAAGCATAGTACATGGAACATTTAATGCTTATCATGTGTGTATCGCTTGATGATACAAGATATAACCATGTGCTATCCATTTTCTGAAGCTCAAAGGTGTAGACTAAGAAGCTTTGAGATTTTACTATTAAACGAATACAATAAATATATCTAATTAGAGGAGTACATTATAAGGTTTATTCAAATTGAATGCTTCATCATAATCATGATCAGAAAGGTTTTTGTTAAGATACCTTTAATGATGTATGAATGAATAAATGGACTTACCATCATCCTACAAAGGCAGGTCTGGATTAGTGCTGGATCCCTCCGGCCTTGTCAAATTAACTTCAACTATTAATGATAGAAATAAAAATTATGTAACACAATTTGTACATCTGCTTTAAAAATTCATATTTTGCACGAATCAAAAATTATTCGAAACAATTTAGTATAATATCTTTTGAAATGTGAAGACTAGACCACTAATATGAAAATTAAATTCATTAGTTCATCAAGGTGAATGGAAAGAAAATTACGTCTTTCACAGATGTACGATTTCTTTAAATATTAGACATCCGATTCTTATCATTTTCATCTATTGCAAATCCTAAAATATCTATTGGTCCCTGTTTCAAAATAAATCCAGACAATTAAACACTTTGAATAACAACTGTTGACAACTAAAGCATAATACATGTGGGACATATAGATAACTTTGTGCAATGTACAGTAATCTGGTTTCTGACACAACACATATTGATCACAATGCAAGACATAAGATATATTTAAAACTATGTCATCATGGTGCTGTTAGAATATGCTTATATATAAAGCTAATCTGAGAGGGAAAGATGTTATTTAAATCACAGTATTGTTTCATCAAAACAGTGTAATGGGTAAGAAAGATATTTTGTATCTTTAGATAAATACAATATCAATATTTGAGACTGTCCCTCTAAAGGAATAGTCTATTACATATGTTAATGTAATGAATCGGATAGAGCATGCTATTTCAATCAAATATATAATTTCCTCCTATCATCATGAATATTTCATTCTCCATCTATCTTAATTAGAAGAATAAAATATCTAAGCATAGGAGATGTTTCTTTTTATATTCATCAAAGCATCACCTGTGTAAAATGTGTTGTTGTCTAAATGTAGCCACCAACTGTCAAGAACTACCCAGGTGCTTAATCCAAAATGGGCAAGACCCTAAAATTACATTCAACTAAAGATAGGAAGATTCTGAAAAATATCTTAGACTACTAATAAATTCAGATTTTGATTACAATGGAATTGGAGCTCTGAATCATGATTTTTCTTTTTAAATACACTTGACATTGAATTAGAGGATCCAGGTTAATATAGATCAATGTGAATGTATTAGGCAATGTTATGTCCACATTTGTAAGCCAAAAGTAAAGTATAATGAGACATACCAGACTGGGACAAACCCAAGGTTGAGGATCCAGCACCAACATCCATTTCTGTAAACAAATCTTGGGAAAATGGTATATATGTTTAGGAATGATTTATATTTATGATTCCAATCATATATTATTTGATATTTGATATTTATGATTTCAATTTTTTATTTTTATTTTTATTTATTGTTTTTATTAGTGATATACAAGCCAAGAAGCATTAACCATAAAATGTTACATCGTTATAATCACATATGGTATAGAGTTCAATGTTACAAAGAATCCTCTTTCCCTGTAAGGTGCTTCAGGTTTCCTAGTGTTGAGACACACTAGGTTCCAACATTCGACAGGTCAAATAGGCAAGAGACTCTTTCTGTGTCCAGTTGAGCATCACTTAAATAAATGAGTTTATCAAATATCTAAAATAATCTTAACAAAAAAGGGAAATTAAATATAAGAATCATTTAAACTTTAACGAATGTCCTCTGGTCTTAGATTATGTCTAGTAAAGTAAACATCTCTTACTTGAAACGAGTGATGAAAACAGTTGTAGCGGTCTGGCACTCCTCATCTCCCAGAATGGTGGTCTTATTATTGGCACAGGTCCTAAACTAGCTATCTTTATATCTACAGAACGGGTCGTTTGTTAGCCATGGGTAAGTAATATGTTGCATGTATATGTTATAAAGGGTGGCTAGTCTCATAAGTATTCCTGCCACAGAAGCCTGGCGTTTAGGATAGTATCCGTTTTATTATGGCACAAATAACTATATTTTTCTAAGGAGAATTGTTCCTCTACTTCCTCTACCCACATAGCTTTACTCAGAGT
This sequence comes from Bombina bombina, assembly GCF_027579735.1. Taxonomy (NCBI): domain Eukaryota; kingdom Metazoa; phylum Chordata; class Amphibia; order Anura; family Bombinatoridae; genus Bombina; species Bombina bombina. Next base: position 982,348,151 of record NC_069499.1, on the reverse strand, counting down.
ACTAGGTTTTTTCCAGTGGCGGGCTATTAGTTTCCTTGCGCTATTGAGGCCAATCTGTAGGACTAATAATCTCAGGCGGCAAGCTATCTTAGGTAAGTCATTTAATAGGGCTGTGTGTTGAGTTAATGTGAAATCAGCGGTGTTACTTTGTTTAAAATATTATTCGACTGCGTCCCATAGTGGACGGACTTTTGGGCATTGCCACCACATGTGGATCAAATTACTGTGCTCTCCGCAGCCTCTCCAACACAGACTAGACGTGTTGGGGTATATGCTAGCTAGTCTCGATGGGGTTAGATACCACCGGAGAAGGATTTTAAAGTTTAACTCTAATATCTCGGGGGAAGTCGAGGATTTTTTGAGTGAGCTAAAGATTTTATTTCATTTTTCTGTGTCTATATTTTCTGTAAGATCTAGGTTCCATTTGACTGTGTAGGGTGGTAAGGTGTCTGCGAGGGTGTGTATAAGAAGTTTACGCGATATAGAGAGCGTTCCTTTTGTTTTTGTTTTTTTTGTTTTTTTTATTGGAGGAGAAATTATAAACAAGAATTCAATAACACAATACACATTGACCGTGAAATATTTGATACATCAAAAACTTAACCATTTATACCAAACTAACAGAGTACATTTCTCGATCACTTGAACTTTCTGTGTATCTACAAACAACTTATTATAAATAATTAACATTCCTTTTTAACAGGATGGCTTAACTGTACCCTCCAATCTTTATTGTCAAACCACTTATTAAATATGCCGGAACAGATATGTAAGGTCTCTGGTCCTTGTCCCAATTTGATCTGTTCCTTATCCTGAATCCTGAGTTCATCTAACTTGTCTGATTCTTGGACCTGTCGTGGCCTTTTTTGCATACTGTGCAGATCCTTTCCTGTCTACTCTGCCCTGTACTCAAGATTTTCTTTCGCAAATTATAAAAATTAAAATACTCTTACCATTCAGGGAAACAAAGGGGGGGGGGGGAGAGGGAGGAAAAGAAAGAAAAAAAAGAAGAAGAAGAAGAAAAAAAAAACAAAAAAAAAACCTGCCGGTAAGTTCCAGGTTGATTATACCAGTCTACTGACCCCACCTTAACGACGGTATGCCCAGCTTGACGGTAATGATCCGTCTAGGATTAATTCTAAGAAAGGTGTGGTGCCTTGGAATGACGAGAGAATATACTGTTGGACTATTATAGGTTCTCCCTGAATATACTTTTTCCATTTCTTAAAGAATAACTGAACCTGTTTGGCTGCTCCTTTGTCTAAACCTATTATCTCTATCAAAATCTGACTTCTCATGGCATTTATGAATTCAGTAATTGAGGGAGCGTCTTTTTGCTTCCACCTTTTGCATAGCTGGTTCCTTACAATCAAAATTGCTAAGTTTATGAGAAGTCTGTCTCCTATATTCTGTGATGGATACAAAAAGAATATATGTTGTGCCTCGAATTCTAGCTTGACTCTAACTTTCCTGTTAATCCAATATTGGATTCTACTCCAATATTGCGAAGTTTTCGGGCAAGACCAGAAATAATGCAACAAGTCCGCGTTTACTTTCTGGCATTTAGGGCACCCAACCTGTGATTGAGACCATTTGGCAATTCTGGCTGGGGTTAGGTAGAAATTGTTTATTACCTTGGCTTGTGATTCTCTTAAGTTAGTTCTGCCTGTAGCTTCTCTTGCTCTCTCGAGACTATCCATTATATCCTCGTCTTGAAGTTCGGGAAAGAAAGGTACATATCTCTGTTTGCATTGATTGATATGCAGCTCTCCTTCTTTATTCATTATGTATTGGTACCAAATCGATAAGGCTCTGAAACCCGCTTTGTATAGGGATATCCCTGCCTCCATCTTTAGTTGTGCCCAGTGCATACTGAACCTTTTATCATAGTCATTTATAAAGTGACGTACCTGAAGATATGCATAAAAGTGCTGGGATGGTAAACTGTATTCATGAGCCAGATTCTCAAATGTTCTGATATGCCCAGTGAGTGGATCTTTCAGCTGAGATAGATATGTCAGAGCTTTGGTTTCCCAGATTTGAAATATACTGTTGCTATGTCCTGGTGGGAAGACTGGGTTACCAATGATCGGTAGAAGTCTAGACGTCTGAAATTCTATCCCCAATGTTTTACAATATTTCTGCCAAGCAATCACTACATTTGTGATTGTTACTAGTCTAGTTATATTACTTGGGAGTTTTCTGTATGGGCAGTGAAGTATTGCCTGTAGGTTAAAGAGTTTAATTAATTCTGTTTCATATTCAGAATAAGTAACATGGTCTGATTTGCTGAGCCAGTCTACCCCAAATTTAGCCACAGAGACCAAGTTGTAGTATTTTATATTCGGGCATGAAAAGCCTCCAAACCGTTTTTCCTGGGACAATTTATTAAAAGCGATACGTGAGGTCTTTTTCCCCCAAATAAAAAAAGCGCAAGCCTTATTATAATTATCAATGTCTTTTTTGTGTAATAAAAGGGGTAAATTTTGTAACAGGAATAGGAATTTAGGGAAGATGATAGTCTTAATGACATTAATACGGGCAGAAATGGATAGATAGTATAAATTCCATTTTGCAAGGTCGTGTTGCAGATTCTGAAATGGTTCTTTGAAATTAAGCTGATACCAGGATGCTGGGTTCTTACTAATCTTAATGCCAAGATAATTAATACTCTGAACTTCTTTAAAATTGTCAGAGTAACTATCTCTGTTTTTCCTGATCCAGAGGATTTCTGATTTACTGATATTTATTTTATATCCCGAGAAGGAACTGAAGGTGTTTAATATCTGCATAAAACAAGGTATGGATTGCTTTGTATGTTGTAAAAAAACCAAAAGATCATCTGCGTAAAGTGTCACCGACACTTTCTGATTACCTACCAGTATTGGTGGGAGGGTCTTCCTAAGATATATGGCAAGGGGTTCTAGTGCGATATCGAATAGTAATGGCGAGAGTGGGCATCCCTGGCGTGTCCCCTTGCCTAGAGTGATGCTTTGTAGTAATTCACCGTTAATGAGGAGTTGAGACCTTGGTTTTTTGTATACTAACCCGATCAGGTCGACCAGGGCGCCGGAGAAACCGAACTTCTCCAGTGAATTTGTTAAATGGTCCCAGATGATTGAATCAAAGGCCTTCTCGGCGTCTACGGTGAGTAGGGCTACGTCTTCTCCCTGAGTTCTCTCCCCGGCGTCCTGGTCGACCCGATGGAGAAAGTCCACTGTAGTAAGAACTCTACGCATGTTCCTAACTGCATTTCTTCCTGCGATAAACCCTGCCTGGTCAGGATGGATAATTTCTGTAATAAATCTCTTTAACCTTTCTGCAATAAGAGACATTAATATTTTGTAGTCCTGGTTAAGTAGCGAAATCGGGCGATATGACGCTACATTAGTTGGATCCGTCGCTTTCTTGTGAATCAAGGTAACTACGGAGTCAGAGAAATAGATTGATTTCATGTCTTTCTGCAGATAATACTGATTGAACAATTTAGTAAGGGTACCCGCTATTTCAACCGCCGTGATTTTGTAAAACTCTGCAGTGAGTCCGTCCGGCCCTGCCGCTTTACAGAGTTTGGACTTTTTTATTATTTCTAATATTTCTATTTCAGTTATCGGAGCATTAATTAACTGTAGGGCTTCTTGCGATATTTGGGGGACTTCTAACCCATGCCAGAATTGCTCTTTTTGCTTCTCATTCACTTCTACCCTTGCATAGAGATTACGATAGTACTCAAGAAAAATTTTGCTGATTTCCTCTTTATTACTATAGAGTTTCCCTTCAGACCTAATTGAGAATATCTGATTTGATTTTCTCCTAAATTTAACCAGCCTGGCCAGATGTTTAGCCGAAATTCCCTGACTACCCTGAAATGTCGCCCTGTTCCTCAGTTCTTCATGTGCCCCAATCTTTATTAGATAGTATTCTCTTTCCGTTCTTGCTGCTTTATATGAATCCCAGTTCTCTTTATTGGGCGTTCTGAGATACTTCGTGTATTTGTTTTTAAGTTGGTTTGATAATTGTATCTCTCTAGCTTTATTTTCTTTATTTCTTTTAATCATGTAGGCTCTTACTTCCCCGCGCATGACCGCTTTCCCTGCTTCCCAGAACACCTCCACTTTATTTATGTAATCCCTATTTTGTGTGGAGTATTCTCCCCATTTTTGCTGAAGCCAGTTTACAAACTTAACATTACTATACATATATTGAGGAAAACGAAAGGTATTCACAGTTTTTTTGGAGAGAGTACTCCACACAATTCTTAGGCCAATTATCGCATGATCTGACAAAATAATTTCTGAAATCTGCGACTCAATATTATTTCTCATAATATACTCATCTACCAGAAACATATCAATTCGGGAGAAATTTTTATGGGCACCTGATTCACAGGTGAATTCCCGAGTGTCTGGATGTTGGATTCGCCAGGCATCGTGAAGTTTTAGGTTGCGTGCAAAACTCTGCAGGTATTTGGCTTCCCTGTTATTGGCCGCTCTGCTCTTAATTCTAAGCCTATCTAGCTCAGGGCTCATGGTGTTGTTAAAATCTCCTGCTACTATCAAATTCTGCCCAATATATGGAACTATAGCCTTTGTCAATTTCTCCCAGAACTGAAAGTCCCAGCTGTTCGGAGCATATATGTTACATAATGTCCAAATCTTTTGGTCTATGTTCAGTTGTAATATTATGTATCTCCCCCCTGGGTCTAATTCCTGCTTCAATATCGTATATGCTAAATCCCTGCCCAACATAATTGCTACGCCTTTTTTGCGTTTTTCACATGGTGTAGCAATTATTTCAGCAATCCAGTTAGTTTTCAATTTTCCTATTTCTACTTTCTTAAGATGTAACTCTTGGAGTAAAATAATATCTGGGTGTTGTTTCTTTGCTAGCTTGAGAACATTCTTACGTTTACTTGGAGATGTTATTCCCCCTACATTCCAGGAGATTATGTTTAATGAATTACTCATTTATTCTAAATAAAAAACCCTTAGTATGAATCAATTCAGAGAAAGAGGAAAAAACAAAAAAAACAAACAAAAAATAAATAAATAAATAAATAAAAAAAATAAAAATAAAAAATAAAAAGAGAAAGCCAAAAAGACAAAGAACCCAATCCCTCCCCCCCCTACCCTTAAGTCCTAACAAAGTCACCAATATGGTCTCCAGGGCCATAGATTACCCTGTTCTTTGATAACTGCTTATACCTCTGTTATTGTCCCTGCAGAACTCCTTAGCCTCCTCAATTGTGTTTAAAGCAATGACACCATCCATGCCCAGTACCGTGATTTTTGCTGGGTACTTCATAGTTGCCTTCAACCCTGCCTTAATTAGGCCTGAGCAGAATGGTGCCATTGCGCGTCTTTTTGTCGAGGTTTCTATTGAGTAGTCCTGGAATAACAAAATCTGTTTGTTGTCTATAGTGAACGTCTGGATCTGTCTGTATTTCTGCATAATTTTAACTTTGTCTTGAAAATTTAAGTATTTTATCATGACCATTCTTGGTCGCATACTACCATCTTTTAACTGTCTTGACGCGCCTACCCTGTGTGCTCTCTCTACCTGGAGTTCGCCTTCTGCGCCTTGTAAACCTAGTAATTTAGGTAAAGTCTGGGAACTGAACAGTAGGAGGTCTTCGAATTCTCTGGACTCTGGTAATCCTATGACACGCACATTACTCCTCCTGGACCTATCTTCTAGATCCTCAATCTTAGCTTTTAATGCGTTTATCTCATCTGAGTGTGTGTCAATAGTAGATTCCTGCTTGAAATGTCTGTCCTCAATACTCGAAATTCGATTTTCTACTTCTACCAGTCTACTTGCAAATTGCTTTATTTCGCTCGAGATCTCTGAGATCTCGCCCTTTATTATCTCAAATTGGGGCAGTATTAAATCTGCCAACTGATTCGTGGTGAGTTGTTTTTCTATATTCAAGTCTGGGCTTCTAAAAGAAACTTCTTGTGAAGTCTCCTGTAGATTTTTTTGTTTTTTATCCCTCCTCGGAGGCATGGCTGGAGATTTGTTTTTGGGATTTGTAATGTATTTCTCCATTTATGCAAAAACAAGCTTCCCTGATTAGCCCCTAGATGGATGTAAGGAGAAGTTTAACTGGTTCAGTGGTCCCTAATCTTAAGACAGAAAAAGGCCTATACTGTGGTGAACCACTAGACCCCTGTTGAAATACAGCAATGGACCCTCCCTAATCTGCAGCCTACCCTTTATATACAACTTAATCCATACAGATTTTTTATATGTAAGGTTACACAGTCGAAATTAGTTTTGTAGGGGACAAAACCAGGGCCTAGATTAGCCTTCCAGTTTAGCCTATCAACTATTCAGATACGATATGACATTTAACTGTCCTAGATTGCTGATATCAGAACCTATATGCAACAAATATAAATGCAAAACAGCTCCTCTCTTTCATACGTAGCACAATTTCACAATATCAAAACATATGACCCTCTTAAGTCTCCCTTAATCACATATTCATAGAGAAATTTTACGCTGTGTAGATTAAAATTGCTAGACTATGCCAATATAATACATGGCCCATATAGTTACTTTGTACAGCCTGCTGTCTCTAGCATCCAGGTACGTTTCTATTTAGCAGCAAGTTCTATGGACTCGTAAGGGCAAGAGCCCACAGCCTACCCTTTATATACAACTTAATCCAAACAAATTTTTTACATGTAAGGTTACACAGTCGAAATTAGTTTTGTAGGGGACAAAACCAGGGCCTGGATTAGCCTTTCAGTTTAGCCTATCAACTAATCAGATACAATATGGCTTTTAACTGTCCTAGATAGCTGGTATCAGAACCTATATGCAACAAATATAAATGCTAAACAGCTCTTCTCTTTCATACGTAGCACAATTTCACGATATCAACATATAAACATTTGACCCTCTTAAGTCTCCCTTAACCACATATTCATAGAGAGATTTTACACTGTGCAGATTAAAATTACTAGACTACGCCAATATAACACATGGCCCATATAGTTTGCTTTGTACAGCCTGCTATCTCTAGCATCCAGGTACGTTTCTATTTAGCAGCAAGTTCTATGGACTCGTAAGGGCAAGAGCCCACACCACTAAATATAACGTGATTCTCTGGCTGATACTAGCAAGCAGAGGATGGCACCAATGAGATTGGTAGTGTTCTGTCCTCTCTTTTTTCACGGACACAGATATGGATGGCAGTCCTTTCCAGTTTCCAAATATCTCCCTTGAGTTGTGAAGAATTACTGATGTCAAAAACTGTATGGCTCAGTTTATATGCAAAACAGCTCCTATCTCTCAGGAATAACACGATTCACTGCATCAATATATAAGCCTTTAACCTTCTCATATCTCCTTTAACCAGATCTACAAAGAGAGATTTTACGCTATGCAGATAGGCTTTACCAGACTGGCCCAGTATAGTGTTTGACCCATTTAGTTTGCTTTGTACAGCCTGCTGTCTCTGGACTCCAGGTGCGCTTCTCTTAAAATATAAAAAATAGCGGGTTTTTCTGGTTGATACAAGCCAGCAGGGGATAACACCCGTAACCTTGGTAGTATTCTGTCCTCTGTGTTTCCACGGACACAGTTATAAGTGACTGTAATTTCCAGATATCCCCCTTGCGATATGCTGCGGACTGATACAACAGAAAATAGGAACAAACTTCCTCCAGACGTACAGATTAACTCTATCTAGAGGCTGTAACAGTTCCCAAGCTTAGACCCACTGTGAAATATCCCAGGGTGAATAATAACTTAGGCTTTAGTGTACTTACCCCCCCCTCGACTTCACGGCACGTCGTGTCAGCGCCTTGGTGGCTAGGTTTCACAGGGAGCTCTCTCTTCGAGCTCCAGGCGTTTCTGTCGACCCTGCAGCACTAGCCGAACACACCTGCAACACCCGCTTCTAGCGTCGCGCTCTGACGTCAGAGCAACTCGCCGACTTACTGGAGGGGGGGAGAGCGGTGTTCGAAAAGCTGATCCTCGGTGTCCGCCGGCCGCTTCCAGCTTGAATGTCTCGCTGCCCCTGTCTGTATTACGTCCCTCAGAGCAGGGCTGTACGGTAGACCTCGCAGGACTGTCCAATCTTTCCAGCCATGACACTTAGAGTATTTTTTCACAGTCTTAACAGTCTTAAGAGGTAGAGTACGAATGGCGACTTATAACAATGTAAAATGGCTGTTCCCAACCAGCCTTATGGGACTCAGAGAGTTTCCTAAAGCCCTGTTTCTGCCTCCGGCGAGGCTTGTTGCAAAACACCCTCGCAATAAGGCTCACTAGCTTGGGAGAAAGAAAGCTGTTATTGCTCACACCAGTCCATACAGGTGAGCTTGAGCGTGCACCTCCACCTTCACGCTCCTCCCACAGGAAACTCCTGCCGACCAAAAACTACTGAGAGCGTTCCTTTTGGTATAACACCACTAGAGAACATCTGTTCAAAAGCGGTAGGCTTTCTCAGCAAATCTGACTTAAATGGGGATGTGTGTATGTAATGATGTAATTGGGCATACTTTAGTCATTTGGTGAATCTACCGTCTGCTAAATCAGCTAATTTGTCTCTATCCAATAACTTGCCCGCTTCCGTGAATTTGAGTAGTGGAATGGTGTAGTCCCATTATGTTAGCCGTTTGAACCCTTTGTCTAAGCCTCCTATCATTTCAATATTTAACACAATTGGGAAGAGGAGGGATCTAAAAGTGGTAATGTGTGGTTTAGTGGCAATTATGTGGTCCCAGTTTTTAAATAATTGCTTATGGATTTCAAGATGTCGACATTGGGGGGGGGGGTCTAAGGTCTTTAGATACCCAACATAGGGCGTGTACCAATGGTGCTTTGAGTATGTGTGAGTCCAATGTAACTCATGCTTTGCGTTCTTGTGTCTTATGCCAATCTAATATTCTTTGCAGTGTCACTGCTTGGTAGTACTCCTCGATCTTAGGTAGTCCCAGCCCTCCACTTATATTTGTCCTATACATTGTGTTCCTATTGATTCTTGGTCTGCACTTACCCCAAAAAAATGTATTAAGGCATCTCTGAATCCTATTTATGTACCAATACGGGATATGGAGTGGAAGAGTTTGTAAAATGTATAGGATTCTAGGTAATGTAGTCATTTTAATTGCCTGAATCCTGCCCCACCAAGATAGCGGTTTGTTTGTCCACGTCTTCAAGTTGTGTGTTAAGTAATAGTGCATTGTAGTTTCTGTCAAACATTGTCGTCTGTCTGGGGGAGAGGTGAATCCCTAAATATTTGATGGTATCTGTTTTTAACCGAAGCGGGCAAATCGTCGACAGGGATTTAAATTTGGCATTTGGTAGTGTAATATTTAGGATCTCGGATTGTTGCTTATTAACAAGAAAGTTGGTATATCTCCAAACTCGTCTAGCTCTACGAGAATCTCTGGGATGGTTGTGAGCGGGGATGAGACAGTGAACAGCACATCGTCCGCATATAGCGCGACCTTATAGTCTTGTTGATCAATCAGAATCCCCTTAATAAGTTGATTCTGACGTACCTGCGAAGCGAACACTTCCATCATTAGAATGAAAAGAATCGGGGACAAGGGACAACCTTGTTGTGTGCCGTTATGTATTGGGAACGCATCTGATAAAATCCCATTTACTTTTACCTTAACGCTTGGGTGGGTATATAAGTTGAAAATTCTATTTATTATCTTTGGGCCAAATCCTATGTTTTTTAGGGTTAATTTAAGAAATTGCCAATCCGTCCGGTCGAATGCTTTTTCAGCGTCTATAGCCATAAGCACTGACTCGATGTTGTGATATTTTGTGTATTCTATGAGTGTCACCGCCCTAAGGGTGTTGTCCCTTGCCTCGTGACCAGGGACAAAACCCACCTGATCCGTGTGTACTATGTCATTAAGAACTAAGTTCAGACGATTTGCTATGATTTTCCCCAGTATCTTAATATCAGTGTTCAGAAGTGAGATTGGTCGGTAACTGGCTGGTTCGTCTGGGGGTTTGTTAGGTTTTAAAATCACCGATATGTGTGCTGCTAAGGAGTCGTTAATGAAGTGGGTAGTCTCATCTATAGCGTTGAAATGTTTCAATAAATGTGGGGCTAATGTGGTTTTAAATGTCTTGTAGTATAGATTAGTGAGACCGTCCGGGCCTGGGCTCTTCCCCACGGGAAGGTCTTTGATAGCTTTCAGTATCTCTGTTACTGTTATGGGTCTTTCTAAGTCCGATGTTTGTGTCTGCGTTAATTTATTTAGATTGGCTGAGTTTATGTAATCTATCATTTTTTGCGTGCGTGCTGGGGTGATATTAGTTTCTAGATTATATAGCTGATGGTAAAAGTTTTTAAAGTGTGCAGCTATGGCCTTGCTGTCATGTATATAATCTCCTTGTGGAGTTCTTAATCCATGAATGTGTGTATGGTAAGTTCTGTCTTTGAGGGTGTTTGCAAGGATTCTACCCGGGCGATTCCCTTCATTAAAATATCTCTTCCTAAGCTGTAGGGTTTTCCTCTGAGCCTCAGAATAAAGTAGTGTTCTAAGTTTGTTTCTAGTGTTCGTTAAAGCTTGTAGTACACCGAGGTCAGAGGGTGAGCTTTTATGTTGTAGCTCTAGTGTGTACAGCTTTGTTGTCAAAGAGTTTAGTTGTGTGTTATATTGCTTTTTGAGGTGTGCTTTATATTTAATGCATTCGCCTCGAAATACTGCCTTGTGGGCATCCCATACATAGAGGGGTCGAGTCTCCGAGATTGCGTTGATGTTAAAGTATTCTGTTAATGTGGACGCCAATTTTTGTGTTGTTGGTGGGTGGTGTAAGAGGTATGCATCTAATCTCTGAATAAAAGGGTGTATCGGGGAATCTGGCCAATCTAGTTTTATGGTTATCATAGAATGATCTGACCATGCCATTGGGACAATGTCGGAATCTAATAGTAAAGAGAGGTTTGCCTGATCTAAATAGAGGTGGTCTATTCTAGAGTACATTGCCCAAGGATAAGAGTAGAAAGTAAAGTTTCGTTGTGTGGGGTGTTGCATTCTCCAAGTGTCTACTAATCTCAAATGTCTAATACACTTAAATACTGAGTTAGGAGAGCGTGGTGATGTTTTAGTGTTAGAAGATGTTGTGTCTTGGGTGGGATCTAGTGTAGTGTTGAGGTCTCCTCCTAGAATTACAACGCCTTTACAAATATTGTGCACCATTGTTTTTAATTTATTAAAGAATTTAGTCTTATGCGTACTGGGAGCGTAGACATTCACTAGTGTGATGGGTCTGTTATATATGAGGCCTACTAATATAAGGATCCTGCCCTCCGTGTCTTGAGTGGAGTGGAGAAGTTTAAAAGGTAGAGAGCGGTGTATGAGGATCCCAACTCCATTTCTCTTCTGTTGTTGGGAGTTATAAAAACTGAGTGGAAAATTTCTATTATGGAATTTGGGTTTGTTTGCCTTGGTGAGGTGCGTTTCTTGTACAAATGCCACTGAGCTTTTTTGTTTGGCAAACCATTGTGAGGTGACCGACCTCTTTGTAGGTGAATTGAGTCCCTTAGCATTTTGTGAGGTTATCAATATTGATCTATGTGTCATGTTTATTCTTTATCTTGTGCTGAGCAGATGAAGTGTCTAGTGTGTTTCTTACCATGTCTTGTCGCTTTATTTTGCCGTGAGGACCTGCTATTACGGTGTGTTGTACATACCCAAGGGAGCGAGAAGAAGTGCCGGAACCGCTGTCTTGAGAGAGTGTAGACCTACAGAGCTGAACATATTGAGGATACTGAAATTAAACAACAAACAATAATATAAATAAAACAACAAACAGTAAACAAGTTTAACTAACATTTAAAAATTCAGTAGAAACTAATCCAGGAATGGGAGATAAACTCCGTGTCCTGATAATAGAGTAGTGGGGGAGTAGTAGTAGTAATGGAATACCACCATTGTTCCCCGTTGGCTAATGTAAATTAAGTTTCATGAAGGGGGTTTTCAAGGTATAAACATATCGCATGTTAAAACAAGGTAGTTATATATTTTTAGAGAAAGGAGTAAGTCAAAATACTTAATACTTATTCTTTTAACTTGGTAGGCAAATGCCATAGCATATTAACTGTTGGATCTTTGGAATTCACCATCGGGAGCCCAAATGCTCCTGTCAATCCCATTTTAGGGTATATAAATTTGAAGGTCCAGCTAGTTGTTATAGTCTTTCAGGGTGGTTCTGTAGTCGGTGCCCTTAAGTTGCAGGGTGTAGGGGATGTTGTTTTACGTTTCCTGTTTACTGTGATCCACTTCTGATGTTGTGGCTTTGATAGAGGGTGTTCTGTAGTTGGATTTTCCTCTGTTTGGTCTGACGCTTGGGGGATTTGTTTTGGTAGAGGAATGTTTAATTGAGAACAAAAAGAGTCCAAATCTTCTAGATCTTTGTATATGAATTCTTTGTTTTCCTTGACCACCCTAATGGCGAAGGGGAACCCCCAGCGATACGGTACATTGCACTCTCGTAAGTGTGTGGTGAGGAATTTTACTTCTCTCCGCCTGGAAAGGGTTAGTGGGCTGAGATCCGCAAATATTTGTATTGTGTCACCATCTTTACGGATTGGCACTTTCTTTCTGGCTGCGGATAACAGTTGTTCCTTGTATTTGAAATTATGACAGCGGAATATAATATCCCTAGGGGGTGCTTTGGCTGAATGTTTAGGCTTTAAGGCTCTGTGCATTCTGTCTATAGAGATGCTGGTCCCTTCTTTGATGTCAAGAAGAAAACCAAAACGATCTTGAATATACTGTGGAAGTGCGGCATTTAGGATGTTTTCTGACACTCCTCTTATCCTTAAGTTTTGACGTCTGCCGCGGTTATCCAAATCTTCTATTTGCATTTGCATTTGTCTTATTTCACTATTCTGGTGTTGGAGTTGCATGCTATGTAGGTTGATTGGTTCAGAAATTTCTTCTGCATGCTCTTCTAGTTGTAGTACCCTGTTGCCTAAGTCAGTGACGTCTCTTTTGACCTCCATTAGACTGTCTTTTATTTGCTGGCTGACTTGGTTCATAAAGGATGCAAAGTCCTCTTTTGTTGGGAGAGATCTCAGGTCTGCCTTTGTTATGGGGAGGCTAGGGTCATTTAAGGTGGCATCAGGATTTTCTTCCTGTATGTCATTGTCAAGTTGTGGAGGGTTAGGTGAAGTGATAACAGTGGTATCTACTGTTCTGAAGTATGAATTTAACTTAGTGGTTGTAGCTGCGGCTGGCTTGCTAGCCTTTTCCCCTTTAGGGGGGCGTTTGGATGCCATTAATGTGAGGTGAATCACAGAGCCAGATGCTCAGACAGAGTACAAATTAGTTAGCAAAGTACTTGGACTTTGTGGCACTTGTTAAAGTCATAACAACAGGTATGAATGGTGATCCCTCTGCACACTGTGCTATATGTAGGTATGAAGGGAACGCTATGATTATAGCTAGGTGCTTTGAAATGGACCCTTATGACACTGGTTTGTTTTTTTTCCTGATTGGAAATGTCTGTTTATGTCTAAAGTCCGCTTAGTATTGTGCAGGCTTTGTCTTTATCTTTACCTGGATTGTGTGCAACATAAGGTGTAAGTACTAAACCCCTCTGTCTCTTGTGTGTCTTTGTTAAATCTTTGTCCCATTTATTTAATTGCACCGGATTTATGATCAAGTCCTAAGGTCTTACCGGGAGTTGCTAGTTGTGCTCGTTTTTGGCTGATGTTGATTGCTTTTTGTTTTAGCAGGGCTCCGGTCGGGTTGCTGTGTCTTTTATGCCTCTGCTCGTTGCGCTGGTCCGCTCTGCTGTGCTGTGTCGCAGTTACTTAGGCCCAAGATGGCGCCGCCTCTTGTATGCTTGTGAGCATAATTAAGGTTTTGCTTTGTCGGCATTTACCTCTCCGAGTGTCCGATTCTTGCTTTACAGGTTCTCTGAGCGTTAAGCCACCTGTAGATGTATCAAGGATCTATTAAACTAGAAGGTTGAATCAATGACCCCATGTGTTAAATTGTCAGTGAATCAAGTAACACTATTTTAGAAAATACATTTTGTTTTTAATTCTTTATTTTCACTCACATTTTTCTTTATTATAATTATTTGGTATTAATGTTGTTATCATGAATTACTTGCATAATCTTCTGTAGTCTCACATGTTATCTTATTTTAATTTGAAGTGTGCCTCTTATGTTTAAGGGACAGTTTATTGTGAATCCAACCTTCATTCATTACATAGGGAAATAAATTGAGAGATAATTTGAAGTTCACTTGTAACACCAAATTGTGTTTGATCTCTTGTTATTCTCTGTTGAAATCTTTAAAATATTCTGATCATATGCTATTATCAATATCCTTGAAATGGAAGGATTATTTCAATGCATTTTTCCCTTTTCAACAGCTAGAGGGCTTAAGTTCATGTGTGCCATTCAGATAACATTAAGACCATGCCCATGGAATCACAAGGGAGAGGCCACTGATTGGCTAAATGCAAGTATGTCCAAAAGTAAAAATTAAGGGGTCAGTCTGCAATGGCTTATATACAAGCTATTCAAAGAGTTAAAATATTTTTGATTATAAACTTTATTTTATTAATCAAACTGTATTTAGAAATAAAGAGATCATGTATGTTTTTGAAAAAGCTTTTATGTTGTTGACTGTCCCTTTGAGTCATTTTATGTATTCTTGCATTGTCATCAATTGTTATACATTGATTGGTTATTTTTAAATTTTATATTGCTAGTATAGATATTTTTTATTTAATTTTTAAAATCATGATACTGTATTCTTAAAGGGAAAATCAAGTATAAATTAAACTTTCATTATTCAGATAGGACTTTTAATTTTAATTGACTTTCCAATTTACTTTTATCATCAAATTTGCTTTTTTCTCTTGGTATTCTTAGTTTAAACTAAACATAGGTAGGCTCATATGCTAATTTCTAAGCCTTTGAGGGCTGCCTCTTATCACATGCTTTTTAAATCTCTTTTCAACACAAAGAGACAGAAAGTACACGTGGGCCATATAGATAACACTGTGATCAGGCACAGGGGGTTATTTAAGATCTAGCACCAAACAATGCTAAATGCAAGACAATAGATAATAAACAGTCACAGTCATGTGATCAGGGGGCTGGAAGAAGGTTCCTAGATACAAGGTAATCACAAAGGTAAAAAGTACATTAATATAACTGTGTTGGTTTTGCAAAACTGGGGAATGAGTAATAAAGGGATTATCTATCTTTTAAAACAATAACAATTCTATGGTTGACTGTCCCTTTAACATTGATACAAATTAATGCATACATTTGACCAACATGTCTAAAGTAATGCCACTATAACAGCAAACCCATGTTCACGTCTCGGCGCAATTATATATTTTCCATGAGCATTGCACAATAATTAAAAGCGTAATTGCGCATCCGTGATTATGAATTTATTTTGCTCTAGTAGTGTGATGAGTATATTTTAGAAATCTTTCAAATATATATACAATTGTGTGTATCACAAAATTTGAATATAATCATTGTAAATATTTAATGATCCAAATAATAATTCAAAGTTATGTATGAATTTTTTATTCAATGGATAAAATTGCTGAGGATAGGGAGTTTACGGATGCGCACTTCCATTTTAGCTCTGTGACGCATAGTCGTGATTGTGCAAAATATAGCATTATTCCTATTTGATGTCTGATGAATCTAATTTCAGACGTATACCATCCTAGGTAACGTCTGTTGTTCAATCTATATATGTTGAATATATACACATTGCTTCAATATATACACAAATATTAAAATGTTATTTGAAGTCTGATCTTTACCTGGTTCAACATCTGTCCCGCTTTCTCCCAGGACACCGATTGGAGGTGCACTGGCCTCCGGGTTGGGAGTTTCATGGGCATCAGCTGGGGGCTGAGAGGGGATAGAGGACTTTGGGGCTGCAAATGCGCAGGGGAATCGGAGTCTGAGGAGGGCGCATAAACTCTCCTCATGATCTCTGAGGACAAGTTTCTGTGGGGGTGGGCCCGGATCCTCACCTCTCTGACGGGCACGAGTCCACTCCTTCATGAGACAGAATTTATTATGCAGCCGCAACCTCATATCCCCGAATCTCCTGCACATTTGCAATGCTGTCCTCTGGACATCTGCCACCCCATTAACAGAGATGGTGATAGAAGCCCAGATGGCTTTTTTTACTGGCCCAGTCATTGACCTCCTCTCAGCCCCATAAAGCTGTGGATAAAACTCCTCGACCGCGTACACCAGTGCAGCACTTTCCTTTCTGGTGAACCTGGGAGTAGACATCCTTTGTATTCAGGGATTAGAAAACTGACAAAAATGGCTACGTGTAATGGACTTTTATATGTGGAAGTAAACATGAGATACATCACGTTACTACATTTGGCATGTAGACTTCTATTTTGAAATTATGGAAATGTTATGCGTATGTGACGCATATATAATATATGGAATCCGTTAAATTTTAACCCCTTAATGACCACAGCACTTTTCCATTTTCTGTCCATTTGGGACCAAGGCTATTTTTACATTTTTGCAGTGTTTGTGTTTAGCTGTAATTTTCCTCTTACTCATTTACTGAACCCACACATATTATATACCGTTTTTGTCGCCATTAAATGGACTTTCTAAAGATACCATTATTTTCATCATATCTTATAATTTACTATAAAAAAATTACAAAATATGGAGGAATAAATAAAAATAAAAAAACTTTTTCTAATTTTGACCCCCATAATTTGTTACACATCTACAACCACCAAAAAACACCAATGCTAAATAGTTTCTAAATTTTGTCCTGAGTTTAAAAATACCCAATGTTTACATGTTCTTTGCTTTTTTTGCAAGTTATAGGGCAATAAATACAAGTAGCATTTTGCTATTTCCAAACCACTTATTTTTCAAAATTAGCAATAGTTAAATTGGGACACTGATATCTTTCAGGAATCCCTGAATATCCCTTGACATGTATACATTGTTTTTAGAAGACATCCAAAAGTATTGATCTAGGCCAATTTTGGTATATTTCATGCCACCATTTCACCGCCAAATGCAATCAAATAAAAAAAAAGTTAACTTTTTCAGAAATTTTTTCACAAACTTTAGGTTCCTAACTGAAATTATTTACAAACAACTTGTGCAATTATGGCATAAATGGTTGTAAATGCTTCTCTGTGATCCCTTTTGCTCAGAAATAGCAGCCATATATGGCTTTGGCGTTGTTTTTTGGTAATTAGAAGGCCGCTAAATGCCACTGCGCACCACACGTGTATTATGCCCAGCAGTGAAGGGGTTAATTAGGAAGCATGTAGGGAGCTTCTAGGGTTAATTTTAGCTTTACTGTAGTGTAGTAGACAACCCCAAGTATTGATCTAGGCCCATCTTGGTATATTTCATGCCACCATTTTACCGCCAAATGCGATCAAATTAAAGAAAAACTTTACATTTTTCACAATTTTAGGTTTCTCACTGAAATTATTTACAAACAGCTTGTGCAATTATGGCACAAATGGTTGTAAATGCTTCTCTGGGATCCCCTTTGTTCAGAAATAGCAGACATATATGGCTTTGGCGTTGCTTTTTGGTAAATAGAAGGTCGCTAAATGCCGCTGCGCACCACACGTGTATTATGCCCAGCAGTGAAAGGGTTAATTAGGGAGCTTGTAGGGTTAATTTTAGATTTAGTGTAGTGTAGTAGACAACCCAATGTATTGATCTAGGCCCATTTTGGTATATTTTATGCCACCATTTCAGCGCCAAATGCGAGCAAATAAATAAAATTGTTCCCTTTTTCACAAACTTTTTGTTTCTCACTGAAATTATTTACAAACAGCTTGTGCAATTATGGCAAAAAATGTTGTAAATGCTTCTCTGGGATCCCCTTTGTTCAGAAATAGCAGACATATATGGCTTTGGCGTTTCTTTTTGGTAATTAGAAGGCAGCTAAATGCCGCTGCGCATCACACGTTTTATTATGTCTAGCAGTGAAGGGGTTAATTAGGGAGCTTGTAGGGTTAATTTTAGCTTTAGTGTAGAGATCAGCCTCCCACCTGACACATCAGACCCCCTGATCCCTCCCAAATAGCTCTCTTCCCTCCCCCACCCCACAATTGTCCCCGCTATCTTAAGTACTGGCAGAAGGTCTGCCAGTACTAAAGTACTAAAATAAAAGGTATATTTCTTTTTTTTTAAAACATATTTACATATGCTGTTGTGTAGGATTCCCCCCTTAGCCCCCAACCTCCCTGATCCCCCCCAAACAGCTCTCTAACCCTCCCCTTCTACCTTATTGGGAGCCATCTTGGGTACTGGCAGCAGTCTACCAGTACTGACTTTACCAAAAGATAGATTTTTTAAATTTATTTTTTATGTTTGCCGTAGTGTAGCTTCCCCCCCAAAGACAACCCCCCCACCACCTCCCAGATCAGTTAGATGTAATTTTAATCAATTCCCTCCCCCCTCTCTCCCACTTCTAGCTACTCAATTTTTCTGTAGTGTAGCCGTTCCCACCCACTCCCTCCCTGTGCACGCACGCGCCCGCCGCCCCCCGTGCACGCGTGTGCATCCATGAGTGCCCCCGACGACCACGCCCCCGATCCCGACCCCCACTTCCTACTTGAAGCCATCGAAGGCCGCCCACCCGCCTCCCACCCACCAACGATATCGGCCATTGATGTCCGCTGCAGAGAGGGCCACAGAGTGGCTCTCTCTGCACCGTCTCTCTGCACCGGAGGGCTAAAAATGGTTATTGCAGGATGCCTCGATATTGAGGCATCACTGTAATAACCGGAAAGTGTCTGGAAGCGATCAGGATCGCTTCCACCTTACATTGGTGGGAGGTTGGGTAACAACAGGATTAACGGCAGAAACATTTTCTGTGCTGTTAGTGTTAACAACTTGTAAAAAATAATCCACTGGTGCTCTATCATAGAGAGATTGTAGAAGGCGTAGCCCTTAGTTTATGCCGGGGTTAGGTTCCAGAAGGAATGGTTGTAAATCGAAACCGTTGTAAATTAAAAACCCAGTTTATAATGTAAGTCAATGGGAAGTGAGGGAGTTAGGTTCCAAACCCCTCTCAAAATTGTCATAAGTAACACCTAATACATTATTTTTAAAGCTTTGAAATGAAGACTTTAAATGCTAAACAGCATTATAAACAGTATCAAATAATCACACAACACAGAATATATAATTAAATTAAGTTAAATGAACAAAAACATTTGCTAAACGACATTATAAACCTTATAAAATAATCACACAACACAGACTTTACTTGCATTTTTCTGCAAACAGTTCTTTCTATGCATTCCAATCTGGACTGATTTATAGATCTTGTTACTATGAAAGCTGCTCAATAGCTCATATCTAGCTAGACTAATTAATTCCAGCCTGTTTGTGTGCTTTACTTTGCATATCTTTACTACAACACAAGCAGACAGCTCCACCTACTGGCTATTTTAATCAATGCAATGCTTCTCAATGCTTTTCAATAGCAGTCACATGACTGAAAGAAAGGTTGTTATTCTGAAACGGCACAAATTGAACTGGCGTAAATCGAGGGCCACCAGTATACATTTAAAGGGACAGTCAACAAAAAATACATATTTACTTTAATAACCATTCCACATTTTGGCATACTCGACCCTGTTATATAAATAAACATTTGACCTGTGTGAGGACCTTGTATGTAAGCCAATGTAAACTGGCCACTTATCTCCATTCTTTGATGGAGCTTTTTAATGAATCAGTGCAGACTCTTAAAGGACAGTATACTATAATATTTGGTTCACTTAATGTGTTTACAATGCCTTATTATTTAACTAGCAGCAGAGTATATAATGTATGAAATTCTATTTTTACGGTTTGTATAAGAATACTTATTTTGTGTTTTGAAGCCAGACCCAAATAAAATGTTTGTAACTTGTCGATATAATCCGATCTCCTAACTTTATAACATTGTGTACATATAAATGCTTCTTTATCTTATATATGTGTGTAAACCAATCAACAAAAAATTAAATTAAACATTGTATTACCTTATCTCTGTATGCCCCACTGGGAGTGTAATTTCTTATGATGACTCTGTTTAAATAAATAGTTTGAGATATCACAAGAGAAATAAACTATTTTTAAAAAATTAATTAGGGTAACGGTAATACTTGTAAACAATTTTTTACACTACAGCTGGTAAAGTGTATAAATGTGAACAAATTGAATTTGAAACAAATATGAGTTAACTGTCCCTTCACATGACTCCACTAGAGTGGAAACTCATCAATATGGCATACAATAACTAACTCTGTCTAAAAGTGACAATAAACTTAGCTATCATGTTTTATTTTAAAATCATTTAATCTACCTATGTGATCTAGATTCTATGGTAACTAATGATACCATAATAACTAAGCTATACTAAAAACACGAATAAAAGATATTAGAATGGAAATAGAAAATTAAGCTAGACTGTCACTTTAATCTAGCATGTTCACCATACACATTTATTAAAGATGACATAACAGAAGTTGTTATGAAGACAACATATAATAATATGTACAGATATTAGTTTAAATTCTAAATTATACTGCATAGCCTCGTCATTAACATTTTATGATTTGTACATCTCTAAATCACACAAAGAAAAATAATTATATGGCTGTATCTAGTTCCACCTTCACTTTTTTTAAAATACAAAACTTTAACACTCATTATCTGCTGGAGCTATGTTGATGTTTCAAAGTAAATTATATATAATAGCAGGAATGTGCTTTTAAAATAGATAATTTAACAACCAGTCATGGGACTATTCTTTCTTTAGAAGGATGTGTGTGTGTGTATATATATATATATATATATAATATATATATAATATGATTTAAAAAAATATTTAAAAAAAATAAAACAATATATAGCATGTAAATATATTTATTTTATTTAAACAGAAATATAAATTGTTTTGTGAATTCAGCAAACTTGAAAATCTGAAAGAAAAAAAGAATAAAAATAATTATAATATGAAATCAATTATGTTATTTCATAACACATTACAAAACCAAAAATCTGTAAGTATAATAATTCTTAAAGGGATAGTCAAGTCCAAAAAAAACCTCATGATTTAAATAGGGCATGCAATTTTAAACAACTTCCCAATTTACTTTTATCACCAATTTTGCTTTGTTCTCTTGGTATTCTTAGTTGAAAGCTAAACCTAGGAGGTTCATATGCTAATTTCTAAGACCTTGAAGACTGCCTCTAATCTGAATACATTTTGACCACTAGAGGGCATTAGTTCACATGTTTCATATAGATAACATTGAGCTCATGCACGTAAAGTGACATAGGAGTGAGCACTGATTGGCTAAACTGCATGTCTGTCAAAAGAACTGAAATAAGGGGGCAGTCAGCAGAGGCTTAGATGCAAGATAATTACAGAGGTAAAACGTGTATTATTAGAACTGTGTTGGATATGCAAAACTGGGGAATGGGTAATAAAGGGATTATCTTTCTTTTTAAACAACAAAAATTCTGGTGTTGACTGTCCCTTTAAGTCATCTTCTGTCTATGCTCTAAACTTTAGTGTTTGTTCTGATATTAAAGCCAGGTTCAGACTGGATATCTATATATAGATAGTTTGAAATAAATCACATTAAATTGTGTAATCAAAAGTTGACTTACATATTAACATTTAAAATTAGACAAATTATTACTAAATATCCTTTTTTTTATATTACTAATTATTCAATTGTATGAGGGACATAATTGAATGCAATATTTCATGTCCTTTCAAAAACGATAATACCTAAATGTGTCCTATGAAATTATTTCAGATGAAATGTAACCCTTTATCTGTGTGATCGGTCACAATCTGAGTCCTCTCTAGCACAAAGTAGTGGGAATGTATATGAAATAAATTATATAAAAATAGGATATTGTGAACACTAATTGTTAGACACATTCAATATATTAATCAATAATTCCACCATTATTCCTCCTATGATTCTAAATAGCATGCATTGTGCAAACTAACATGATGTATGATCTTTAAAAGTCGATTCTATTCCAAATATCCTTTTATCTGCATTATCACATTCATCACTTTAAAAATAGAGGATTGTGAAATACCATCTAAAAGAAAAGAGAGGAAACATAAGTGTTTCCCATAGGATGTATCCTGCAGCTCCCAGTCTTGTTCCAGACATTGTGTACACTTACCATGTGAAGGTGTCTTTATATGTTGTAGAAGTCAGCACAGTTGAAAGACAATGCCACAGACATGATCATATAGGTATTCTTAATTTTCAGTCTGCAGATGAAGTCAATCTTCCTAATCGAAAATAAAGTGTAAATCAAATTTCTAATAAAATGGTACATAGTTCTGCATCCCTCCCCCTAACACTATTTCCTAAAATATTTATAGCAATAGCTTACTAAGCGTATGTAGCCTCTTTTGTTTTATGTTCTAACAATCAAGTGTGAAGCTGAGTCCCATACATTGTGCATACTTAATCTCTGATGTATGACTTTGGCAATACTAGGTGCTTCAAAGTATCCCTTTATCTGCTATCTGTGGCATTCATCTCTTTCAGAATATCTAAAATCTAATACTGTCTAAAATGTATAATACATGTAAACTAATTGTGTGCCACATGATGGATCAGTGGCTCCAATCTGCCTCTCCAGTCTTGGTCCATACATTGGGGCCTATTTATCAAAGGTCTTGTGGACCTGATCCGACAGTGCGGATCAGGTCCACAAGACCTCGCTGAATGTGGAGAGCAATACGCTCTCCGTATTCAGCATTGCACCAGCAGCTCACAAGAGCTGCTGGTGCAACGCCGCCCCCTGCAGACTCGCGGCCAATGGGCCGCCAGAAGGGGGGTGTCAATCAACCCGATCATACTCGATCGGGTTGATTTCCGGCGATTCCTGTCCGCCTCATCAGAGCAGGTGGACAGAGTTATGGAGCAGACCGCTGCTTCATAACTGCTGTTTCTGGTGAGTCTGAAGACTCGCCAGAAACAGGGTCCCACAAGCTCCGTTCGGAGCTTGATAAATGGGCCCCACTGTGTATACTTACCATCTGAAGTTGTCTTTAAAAATCAGGTGGCAAAGTCATCACAGGAGCCAATGACAGAGACATATGATGTATAAATTACCTATGATAATAAAATATATTTTAGATTTTTATATAGTCATTTCTTTAATTAATCCTAACATGTTTGCACGATTCTACTTTAATTTTAATAAAAGTCTCAGATTTTCGCAATGCTCCTATATATATATGTATAGTATTTACAGTCTGAAGTTGGGGTAAATGATGTTGTCTCTGACATTGACCCCCTTGTCCTGGAATGGCCCCTCGAACACTTCATCGTCCTCCTCATCTTGTTGGAGGTCTTGGAGCACCTGGACGTCTTGCAGCATCCCACCCTGCTGAGCTATGTTATGAAGGATGCTGCAGGTTATAATGATCTTCACCACCTTACTAGCGGCTAGATTTAGAGTTCTGCGGCCAAAGGGGTGCGTTAGCTACGCATGCTTTTTTTCTCCCGCACCTTTTAAATACCGCTGGTATTTAGAGTTCACAGAAGGGCTGCGTTAGGCTCCAAAAAAGGGAGCGTAGAGCATATTTACCGCCACTGCAACTCTAAATACCAGCGTTGCTTACGGACGCGGCCAGCTTCAAAAACGTGCTTGTGCACGATTCCCCCATAGAAAACAATGGGGCTGTTTGAGCTGAAAAAAAAACTAACACCTGCAAAAAAGCAGTGTTAGTCTAAACACCCCGAGTCTAAACACCCCTAGCCTTACACTTATTAACCCCTAATCTGCTGCCCCCGCTATCGCTGACCCCTGCATATTATTATTAACCCATAATATGCCGCTCCGTACACCGCCGCAACCTACGTTATCCCTATGTACCCCTAATCTGCTGCCCCTAACACCGCCGACCCCTATATTATATTTATTAACCCCTAATCTGCCGCCCCCAATGTCGCCTCCACCTACCTACAATAATTAACCCCTAATCTGCCGACCGGATCTCACCGCTACTCTAATAAATGTATTAACCCCTAAAGTTAAGTCTAACCCTAACACTAAAACCCCCCTAAGTTAAATATAATTTAAATCTAACTAAATAAATTAACTCTTATTAAATAAATGATTCCTATTTAAAGCTAAATACTTACCTGTAAAATAAACCCTAATATAGCTACAATATAAATTATAATTATATTGTAGCTATTTTAGGATTAATATTTATTTTACAGGCAACTTTGTAATTATTTTAACCAGGTACAATAGCTATTAAATAGTTAATAACTATTTAATAGTTACCTAGTTAAAATAATTACAAAATTACCTGTAAAATAAATCCTAACCTAAGTTACAATTAAACCTAACACTACACTATCAATAAATTAATTAAATAAAATACCTACAATTACCTACAATTAAACCTAACACTACACTATCAATAAATTAATTAAATATAATACCTACAAAGAAATACAATTAAATAAACTAACTAAACTACAAAAAATAAAAAAGAACTAAGTTACAAAAAATAAAAAAATATTTACAAACATTAGAAAAATATTACAACAATGTTAAACTAATTACACCTACTCTAAGCCCCCTAATAAAATAACAAAGACGCCCAAAATAAAAAAATGCCCTACCCTATTCTAAAATTAAAATAGAAAAGCTCTTTTACCTTACCAGCCCTGAAAAGGGCCCTTTGCGGGGCATGCTCCAAAGAATTCAGCTCTTTTGCCTGTAAAAAAAAACATACAATACCCCCCCCAACATTACAACCCACCACCCACATACCCCTAATCTAACCCAAACCCCCCTTAAATAAACCTAACACTAAGCCCCTGAAGATCTCCCTACCTTGTATTCACCACACCGGGTTCACCGATCGATCCAGAAGAGCCTCCGATGTCTTGATCCAAGCCAAAGCGGGGGCTGAAGATGTCCATGATCCGGATGAAGTCTTCATCCAAGCGGGAGCTGAAGAGGTCCATGATCCGGCTGAAGTCTTCTATCAAGCGGCATCTTCAATCTTCTTTCTTCCGGATCCATGTTCATCCCGCCGACGCGGAACATCCATCTTCACTGACGACTTCCCGACGAATGACGGTTCCTTTAAGGGACGTCATCCAAGATGGCGTCCCTCGAATTCCGATTGGCTGATAGGATTCTATCAGCCAATCGGAATTAAGGTAAGAAAATTCTGATTGGCTGATGGAATCAGCCAATCAGAATCAAGTTCAATCCGATTGGCTGATCCGATCAGCCAATCAGATTGAGCTAGCATTCTATTGGCTGTTCCGATCAGCCAATAGAATGCGTGGGGTATAGCAGTCGCAAAAACCACAGAGAAGGTACCCTGAGACAACCCAGATATGCACCCCTCTTGGGATTGAAAGCTTCTGGACGCCAGGACATGTATTCAGCAAAGCATCTTGGACATGCCAGGGATTGAAGTGCACATACGTTTGCGTGGCTCCAGATAAGGCTTAAGTACATCATACAGGCTCAAGAGCTGCTGTCTATTGAGCCTATATTTGTCAAAAACCTTAAAGTCGCTCATGTTATCCAAGGTAAGACTCACCCTGTGAACATGAGGACCCCTAATCCTCAGACGTTCCCTACGCCTCTATTGGAGACGTTGAGCCCGCCTGAGTCTGTTGTACATAACTTGTCCAACAGCACCTACAAAATCTAACTGCGGGTTATCCATATTTGCAAAGCCAAGCAGCACAAAGCCAAACAGCAGAGCAAACACACAAGGAGTAACAAGGTATGCAAGCACACAAAAGCGATTTGATACAATGTCGATCACAAGGGACGTATTTGCCATGGTGTTTAGGTAATATATAGTGCAAAATGTCCAATGGTAGAGTGATCTTTATGATTGCTGATTGTATACACTTGATTGTATCTGAGCAACGTTTCGAGTCAACACAGACCCTTAGCATGACTAAGGGTCTGTGTTGACTTGAAACGTTGCTGTTTTTATTTGTTTGTTACCTTAATAAAGAATGGATACTTTTACTAAAAAGTGCTGACGCTAACAGTTTGTTTCACTATATATATATATATATATATATATATAATTAGCTCTGATGTGAGTTCCTATACGTCTCTACTATCTATTTCTGGGTTTACCTGAGCCCTGGTAGTTATTTGTTTTTTTAGCAGCTAATGGGTGCTCTGCCATTAGTTTGCGGTATATTATTAACTAGGTTGGGGTTTGCAACTTTGAGTCACTTGTTCTGTGAATGTACATATCTTCCCTTGTCCAGTTATATGCGCTGTTTGTTACTCTCTATTACAGCTTTATTACAAGGTGGTTTGCCCTGAATGAGTAGTCATTTATATAGTATATGACACAGTACTGATTCTAGGTCATGTGGTGTTATGATTAACCACTTCGGTATTATAGATGGCTTGTCCTTATACACTGGTATGTTTGATGAATAGGTATATTTTTACAGATGCCGATTGGCTGGTATATTCTGGCAGTACGCTATAATTTCCGTTTGAATTCTGCAATTCTGTAATTCTAGTATTTTGATTTGCTGTGTGTGTTAGGCCTCTCGGCTGTATTGAGTTACAGTTTATCCATCAGTATTTTTAATCTGTATGTATGGTGCTAGGTGTTTCTGTTGTATGTCATCACTGACCATATATTGGTTTTTTTTCTAGATATGTTTTTGTCTTGAAGAAGGCTCATATAGGAGCCGAAACGTCGACTATGACTTTCTGTATATTAAATTCTGATACCATCAGAATAAACTCATTTATAGCTTGAAACAAATATCCTGAGAGTGCCCTTCTTTACCAAGGTCGGTACAACACCTAGGTTGGAGTGCTGGGCCACCGGCTAATTTACTTTATTTATATATATATATAAATATATATAAATATATAATACTGTATATATATATATATATATATATAATGTCATCAAATTAGCTACATGCCTGTCTACTTTCCAAATCTTCGTACTGTTGTTTTTTGGCAACATTCTTATTGTGTGATGATTAAAAATATCAATGTGTGTTTTGTTGTTAAGTGATGTGTGTTATGTACATATACAGTATGTATGTATTGTGATTCTCTCCCACATATGTTCATTTATATAAAGCAGTATAGCATTGTTGTTCCTTCCAAAAAAGCGACAACTAGAATATTTTCTAAGGATATCTTATAATTATACGGAATTCATAATGGTATATTATGTTTAAATCCTGATGTTAAAGGGAAACTAAAGCAATAATTTATCTTTTATGATTCAGAGAGAGAATAATTTTTTTTAGCAAACTTCCAATGTACTTCTATGATGTAAATCGGTTCATTGTTTATATATCGTTTGTTGAAGAAATAGCAATGTACATGGGTGAGGCAATCACAGAAGGCATCTGTGAGTCCCTTCACTGGCTCCCCATTCACAGCAGAATTAAATTCAAAATTCTCACTTTGACCTACAAAGCTCTTACCAATGCAGCCCCCCCCCCATACCTGTCCTCACTCATCAACAAATATACTCTAGCCCGTCCCCTAAGATCCAACAACGATCTACTCCTTGCCTCTTCTACCATCACCTCCTCTCATGCTAGACTACAGGACTTCACTCGTGCGGCACCAATCCTCTGGAACGCACTTCCTCGTGCTGTCAGACTTTCCCCCAACCTCTCCTCCTTTAAACGCTCCCTAAAGACCTTCTTGTTCAGGGAAGCCTATAACCAAATCAGTAGCTAATGAATTCCACTTGCCTAATAGTTGCCCTCATCTAACTTCACACTAACATCATTCCCACCTTTGCAGTCCCCACCTCCTGTTTCTCACCCTCCTACCCATTTAGATTGTAAGTTCCCACAGGAACAGGGCTCCCAATTCCTCCTGTATTTGTTTGTTAAATTTTGTCTGGTGTCTCATATTGTACTGTCCTTTTATCTTTGTTACCTATGAACAGCGCTGCGGAATCTGTTGGCGCTTTATAAATAAAGAATAATAATAATAATAATAATAATAATATGTGCAGCCACCAATCATCATCTACTGAGCTTATCTAGATATGCTGTTCATCAAAGTATATGAAGAGAATAAATTAAATTATATAATATATGTAAATGAGACAACTATTTAAAATTGCCTACTCTTTCTGAATAATGAAATCTAATTTTTTTTTA
Source organism: Bombina bombina (assembly GCF_027579735.1). Lineage (NCBI taxonomy): Eukaryota > Metazoa > Chordata > Amphibia > Anura > Bombinatoridae > Bombina > Bombina bombina. The sequence goes on along the minus strand of NC_069499.1, from coordinate 982,319,959 downwards.
TGTCTGTTTAAATGTGTAAATTCTTTAAACTGATTTCGTATTTGTGATGATACAATTGATTGTGATTTATAGTTGATGTAATGTAATTTCCTAAAAGATTTTGAGCTTGTACTGATGTTCACAGTAAAACCCATAACTCCAGTGCCAAATAGTATATTTTGTGATCTATTTGTCATTGCGGGAACTACGCAAGAATGAATGAGTTAGCGCAACCTGTATAACGCTGGTATTACGAGTTTAAAAAGAGAAAAATATTGCGTGCATTAAGGAAAGAGGCCGGTTGCGTGCACGAGCACGTATTCCCCGTAGAAGTCAATGGAGGAGAGAAATTGAAAGAAAAAAACTTCCAACACTCCTGTTGAGCGCGAAGTGAGTGACGTCATGTCATTCTGTGGAAAAAGTACAAGAAATTGTGATAATTTCATAATTAAAAAATGTTTTGTGCACGTAATCTGCTGTATATTGTTTGTATGTAGCGATTTATGTATGTATGTGATATTTGTACGTAGATGTAGCTAAATTAGTGTATGTTCATGTATGTCTATGTAAGTCAATGTAAAATGGGTTTGTGTGCATTTTTTTTCTAACACCCGAGAACTCGTGTCTTTGATCCGTTATGTTTTTACTTTTTTTTTTTTTTAAATAATTTATTGTAAAGTGTTTGTATGAGTGTAAGTGTAGTTTGTATAATATTTTTAAAGTTATTTGTGAAGGTTTTTGGCTGCGATATATCAATAACTACTGGTCTTGGATAGCTTTATGGATTTGTGCGTACATGGAGATTTTTGTGGCGCTATGGAGTTTTTTTCAAACTTGTAATGGCTGTGTTAGGGAAATTGATGCGTTATGGGCAATAATAATACAATTTGAGTCACAATGCAAACCTTGTAATCCAGCTGAATTTTAATATAATAACAAAGATAAATTGCATCCTGCTCAGACCTGCATCTTTCTAGAAAATAAAAAGAGAACATATCTACGGATTGAATGTTGTACAAAGGGCCTGTTTAATATATTGATAGTGTAAGCATTGTGGGTGTATTAGTGTCGGTGCTCGTTATTCGATCATTATAATGTGTTTGGCAATAAAAACTGTTACCAGGTCTATGGTTTTAAAATAGTAACTAGAACTACTGTATATCAGGTCAATAAACTTTTCTAACAGGAACGAACTTCAGAAAAAAAAATAACATAAATATTAAACTGTAAAGGAACACCCTATTTACACTGAGCACCAGTAAATGTCCCGCTTTTGTGGATCATGCCCCCATGGCATGGTGGTCTGTGTTTTCAGGGTATTGTTACCTTATAATCCCCAGGATTTGGTGTGTAAATAAGCGTAAGTCTCTATAAAAGTTGGAGGATTTCCTTGCGGGAATGTGTTGCGAAATTCTAATGTGAAAAAGCCTCCTGAGCTAGCTTCATGTGAGGCCCCTCTAGTACCACCCGTCGATTGTGAGTTACTGATCAGTTTATTAAAAGCCCCAGTTTGATTGCAGCACTCCACATACGCATCTGTCATGACAGCGGTACTGGCTTTGGAGATGTTAATTTTGTAATTGCGGTCTCCCGAGAGCCCCCCACAAACTCCCGCAAGGCCACATCCACTTGTAGTTGATATTCCGTCCATGGCCTTTTGAGTCGTCCGTCATTCACATGATGTTTAGCTCTAAACAGCTCATCTGTAGATGTGAGTGTTTCACTTATAGTGTCAGGCGAGGCACTGTTGGTATGTTTCTGATACATTGCCTTTTGGATTTTAGGTGCTTTAGTATTGCCTGGGGTATAAACTAGAGGGCCCATTTTCTGTTTGACCTGTTGCGCAACTTGTTTAACAGTGCTGGGTGTGTGGTTCTGACTACCGCAGTACTCATCTAGTGGGTTGCTTGTCGGTCGTATGGCTTCTGTGAGCTTAGCAAAATATGTTGTAGGAGTCTGTTTGTGGCACAGAAGCTGTATCAAATATTCCGATAGTGCTTTGTCCTGTAACCTCTGCGTGAGGGCCCTGATTTTCTGAAAGTGAGCATTGTGTCGTTGCCACATGGTTTCATCATCCATATTTGCCGTCAAGTGCTTTGCTGTAGTTGGCAATATCTTGGGTGCAGGTTAATGTTAAATCAATACTATGATGCTGCACTATTTAGTAGTGTCGTAACCAGTTGTGGTCAGTTACCTCGGTCTGAAAGCCAGTGATATGCTCACGGTAGAGCAAAGTAGTGTTATTATATCCAAGATTAGGTTTCCTGCTGTAAGAAGTAGACTATAATCTGCTGATTAAGGGTCAATCTAACGGAGCTCATGGAGAGTGAGACCGCTTAAGATCGCTGCTTGGACACACCTCCCTTTTTCAGTTCTTTTGACAGATTTGCATTTTAGCCAATCAGTGCTTATTCCTATGTAGCTTTACGTGCGTGAGCTCGATGTTATCTATATGACACACATGAACCAACGCCATCTAGTGGGGAAAAACTGTCAAAATGCATTCCGATTAGAGGCGGCCTTCAAGGTCTAAGAAATTAGTATATGAGCCTACTTAGGTTTAGCTTTCAACTAAGAATACCAAGAGAATAATGCAAAATTGATGATACAAGTAAATTGGAAAGTTGTTTAAAATTACATGCCCTATTTGAATCATGAACGTTTATGATGGACTTGAATGTCACTTTAAAGGAACAGTAAAGTCAACATTAAGCTATAATGATTCAGCTAGAGCATGTAATCTTTTTAAGATTTCCAATTTACTTCTATTATCTAATTGGCTCTCTTTTTTATAACCTTTCTTCAAAAACATACCTAGGTAGGTTCTGGAGCAACAATGCACCTCTGCTATCTGCTAGTTGCTAAATGATGGCTTCATCCATATATGTCTCATTCAACCCTTTATTATGTTTTGTTAACTAATGTTTTATTTTCTTGTTGGTGGAGGGATTTCCCTGTCCACCAACAGAATTGTGGGTGCTGTCTTTATCAGACTGACTGTTAGAAATATGTGATTGTGCCCAGCCCCAGTGGTGAGCTGAGCTGTGCCAAACATGCATTCCTCACAGTGTGATACACAAAAGTTGTTTGGTCACTGTCTTGGTTCAGTGAACGCATGCGCAAATGTCTCAGCTGCGAGGGGGGGTCAACTGCTTGTGTTTCCCGTGACATCACCACACCAGTAGCTGTATTGCAGAGACCCCGGAGCGCGACAGCTAATGGCGAAGGGATTCATGTGTTGAAGACTACTGATGAATTGAAGAAGGTTGACGACCACAGACGACAGCGATACACGGATCGGGCCGGTCTTCGGGTAATGGCGGGCGGTGGCTGGGGAAAATAATATATTGTACAGACCGGGTAATGGCGGGCGGTGATATAATCTATCTAGGCCCCAGAACCTCGCCGTATCAGATGAGGCGAATAAAGTAATAGTACTCGGTTACCGCGTACATAATTGGGGTGGAAGGAAGATTTAGAAAACATGACCTCCATGAGCTACGAAAAATGGCCGCCGCGGTTAGGTAACTTCTCCTGCTCATATCCTTAGCTAATGGCGACGGCGTTCCATTTTAGATAGTAAATACAATAAGCTTTTTTTTTAACTACAGTTAAAAGGTGGGTGAAATGTAACTGCTATATGCCAGGGTGTAAATCGTTTATACGTTGGAATAAGCGGCATTAGGGGAGTCAGACGACTTTGGAAAGGGTTCAACGGAATGAGATATTTTGTGCGCGGTATTATAGAGTGGGTAACTATATATATCATTATTGGGCTTCCTTGATTTAGGGACGTACACAGTCACTAGTGATGTGCGTACAGTATTGCGCTATCCGTGTGGAATTTCCAGCCCAGAACAGCAGCGCATGCTCTTCCGCAAGCTATCGCTCTGGAGACGGCCTTTCAAAGACAATCTGTTCCAGTCGGCTGGTATCTAGGTTGCCTGTTGCTGTGATTAGCAGAAACCAAGATTTAACAATACTATCAGTTCCAGCTCCCTCGTTTGTTTTATTCACTGCTCTAGTATATTAACATGTTAATGATGAGATCTGCATGACATAACCGATTTAATAGTATAATAATTTGTAAAATGGATTTTACATTTTATTGTTTTGGAAGGGTAAGTAGGACGATTTTTTTAGGGTATTTGCACGATCCAGGATAATGTGTATTGATTGAGTGGGTTGCAACGAATTGTTTACAATATTGTAGTACTGTTCAGCAACACGTTATTTTTATTTAATTATTTGCTCTTAACCCATTGGCTGCCAGATATAGTGCACTGCTATCCAGTGTGTTGCATTTATCTGGCTTAGCTACTTAAGACTATAATAAGGTTATTTTAAATGTTAGAGGACAGCATTTATATAATGGGTCAAAGCCTGTCTTTCAACAATACTTGGGTGGTTGCCCAACCTGCTCTTGCATTCTGGGAATTGGTTAAAGGGACACTGTACCCAAAAATTTTCTTTCATGATTCAGATTGAGCATGACATTTTAAGCAACTTTCCAATTTACTCCTATTATCACATTACCTTCATTCTCTTGGTATCTTTATTTAAAATGCAAGAATGTAAGTTTAGATGCCGGCCCATTTTTGGTGAACAACCTGGGTTGTCCTTGCCGATTGGTGGATAAATTCATCCACCAATAAAAAATTGCTGTCCAGAGTACTGAACCCAAAAAAAGCATAGATGCCTTCTTTTTCAAATAAAGATAGCAAGAGAACAAAGAAAAATTGATATTAGGAGTAAATTAGAAAGTTGCTTAAAATTGCGTGCTCTTTCTGAATTACAAAACAAAATTTTGGTTTCAGTGTCCCTTTAAGGAAGAACAATTAACTATGTGGTTGAGAGGTGGTGTTTATTTCTAGCCAGAAGCATTGTTTCAGTGTTTTATTGACAACCGCAGTAAAGTGTTTTATGAAACATCTGAAAAATACCTGCAGTCAACTATAGAATATGTGCAACAGCACACGGTTGTATTTTTATTAAACATTGACCCAGACACACACACACACACATTAAGGTATTTATGAAATATGGGTGTTAACATTTGATCCTCTACCTGAATCAAGATTGCCAAGAAATCATTTGCAAAAAAGACACATTTCACTTTTACTTAAAGTGACGGTAAATCTTAGAGTTTTTTTTTTTTTAAACGCTAGGATTTACCAGTGCTACAAATAAAGGGGCCTTTCAGTCACGAAATATAAAAAAAAATTATGCTGAAAGTACCTTTTAGTTGCAGCAAGTTTATGCCAGGCTGAGCGCCTTAGGCCACCCTCTACAAAATGCTTTTTTCTTTTTTTTTCCTATGAGGTGATGTTTCCACCTCTTAGCCAATAGCCATATGACTAGCAGTGTTCTCCACAGAAAATGTTGCATTGGCTAAGAGGACTCTTGACAAAAAAGGAATTTTGCAGTGGGCGGACGGAGGCACTCAGTTTGGGCATAAACTCGCTGCAAATAAACTTTCAGCATGAAGTTTTTTTTTTTTTTTTTTTTTAATACTTCGTGGCTGAAAATCCCCTTTTATTTGTTGCACTGGAAAATGCTAAGATTTACCATCACTTCAAATGTTTTTTTGTTTTTTTTAAAGCATAAACCTTTTACATAATTCGATTAATGATATAATTTTTTTCATACAAGGAAATATTAACTCGCTGACAGCTTAGCGCTCAAGTAGTCTACAGGTAGGTGATTCACTGACTAATAAATATTTGTGAGTGTGTATGTATATAATTATACATATACACACCCATAGAGTCAACAAATACCACTGTCTGGCTCCTAATTTTTGTGAAGCACTGCTATAAATTACTTCAGTTTCTATAAAGTAATGTTTGAACTATTTTTTCTATTTATCTCTGTGCAATCAAAGTTGTGTGGAATCCCTTTTAGACCATGGTTCGATCTTGCAACTAGTGCCGCTGATTGGATTGCCGTTGATTTCCACTCGGTAACAGCAGTGTGTTGTGGGTCCCAAGTAGTACTTTAACTATGTGTTTAACCCTTTTTGGTGGGGTGAAAACACTATTGAAGGGTTGGTAGTTTTAAAAATTGGACTTTTTATGGGCTTTTTAAATTTATACAAATGAAAATGTAATTTCAGCAGAATACCTTCTAGCTTCCCTTGAGCGTGTAGAATGTTACATTCTGTATTGCGTTTTTTTTAAATTATGCATTTTAATGGGGGATTGATATTTTATGCATAGTAATTTTTTATTTTTAAAGGGACATGAAACCCAATTTTTTTCTTTCAAGATTCAGATAGAGCATGCAATTTTAAGCAATATTCTAATTTACTCCTATTATCACATTTTATTTGTTGTCTTGGTATCTTTATTTGAAAAGCAGCAATGTAAGCTTTGGAACTGGACCATTTTTGGTTCAGAAACTGGGTAGCGCTTGCAATCAGCATAAAAAAATTGGTTTTATATCCCTTTAATACATACACATTTGAACTATAACTCTGGCTTGAAAAGCTGATACACAATTGCTGCTGTTAATATTTATATATTGAATGCAGTTTTGATTTATTACTTGTTCTGAAAAAACTAAAATTGTTTCTTGCCCCTAACCATGAACTTGATGTAAAATACATATTTTGAGTGGTGCTTTTTTATTAAAGGGACAAACACTAAATGCTAGATAAAATGATGCATTCAAAGAAACAATTAGTCTGAGAATAACATGTTGATGTATTTCTTAAAATTTCATTAGCTGTTTAAATACTGGCAAAATAAGTGTAAAGTTTTAGAGTCTATAAAACAATGGGAGGTGCCATATTGAAAATTAGGTTACCTTCTCTGCTGTGGCCAATTAGTTATAAATAAGTCACTAGTCTGTGCAGCCAATAACTGTTTGGGGCATAACCGTGTTCTGCTCTTCCATTTCTAACAGGAACTGAAAAACTCACAATTTTAGAGTGGCGTTATATATATATATATATATATATATATATATATATATATATATATATATATATATATATATATATATATATATATATATACACACACACAAGGTTTATCATTTTATGTTACCATCTCAAAGTGTTTTAATGTCTCCTTTTTTTAGGTGTAACATATTTTGTGCTGATGAAGTAAAGCAAATAATTATTTACAATTACATTTAATTAGTTACATTTAGGAGCTAATAATAATGTTTAGCAGTTAGACATACTTTTAGAAGAAAGGCAGTGTTATATGTATGCAGATACGTGGAGAATAACCAAAAAGGTTAGCAGCCGAGGGTAAAATTCTAGGAGCCAGTGGCTCCCCTGGTTTTGTCGAGCCTTGACATACACTGAATTACAACAATGAGAAATCAGTTTATATATTGCGTGTAGTTTTGCATGTATCTGTTTTCTGTCTTACTTTAAAAGTGAAGGACCTATTGTTGAGATAATGCATGTTTTGTAAAAGTGAAAAATATTGTTGCATTGAAAACCTTTGGTCTAACGAGGGTCACATCAGCATTGTCATATCTGTAAGCATCTTTGAATGGTGTTTTACTGTTGCATCTTTTACTAAATTTATACTGTGTAAATGCTTTTGATATTTCAGTCTTAGTTCAAATGTGCATATTAAAGGACCACTTAATACAGTAGAATTACATAATTAACAAGTGCATACTAAAAATACAATGCAATAACTCTAAATTTCAAATAAGCAGTAGATTTTTTTTCTTTCTGAAACACCCCTCCCCCCCATTTGGTAGCCCCCTTGTATTATGTTGTAGTTATCAGTTATCGCCCTGTAAAGGGTTCATATAAAAAGACTGCAACATTTTATTTTGAGTTTTGTGTGCATTAAAAGTTATACTTTTATTGTAGGTGCAGCAGAACTTAGTTGATTTCAGGTGAGCTGCTTTTTAAATTTGATTGCTATTTAAATGTAAGAATAATAATTATATTGAAAGAGTGACCAAGGGCTCAAAAGATTAGTCAAAAACATAACTAGTTAGTTGCCCAAATTTGTGTGTGTGTGTGTAAAGCCTCAAATTAAACACGGCAGAAAAAGACCAAGTAAATATACTTAAAGGGGCAGTCTACTTGAATTTGTTTGTTTAAAGGGTCAAGAAACCCCAAACAATTTTTTCTTGGTTTGGATAGAACATAACATTTCAAACAACTTTTATTTTTACTTCTATTATCAAATTTGCTTCATTCTTTTGTTATCCATTGCTAAAGGAACATAAGTATACTACTGTCAGCTACCTGAACACATCTAGTTAGCCAATCACAAGAGAAAAATATGTGTAGGCTCCAATCGGCAGCTAGCTCCCAATAGTGTAGGATATGTGTGTATTAGGGCTGGGCGATATGGGCAAAAAAATAATCGCAATTTGTTTGAAAAGAAAAAAAAAAAACAATTGAGATTTAATCACGATTTTCTTATAAATGATCAACACCTTTATTTTGCATTAAAAAGTTTATTTAACTTTACAGAATCTCAATGTACATGTTTCTCAATGTCCAACACACTCTTGGAGCATCAAAATACAAAACCCTGCTCCTGTGCAGGAATCCAATACAGTCATATATCAGTAGGGGTGGGGGGCTGCTCCTTTCAGAAATGCTGTGCCTTGCTGATAACATATAAATTGTAGATGCAGTTAAGTTAACCCAGCAGCAGAGGGGACTGCAGTTTTAGCCTTTTTGGCAGCCGTGGGGTTAACTGCATCTGCTATGTATTTGAGCCGTTTCTCAGAGAGCAGGAGATTGTGTGGGAGGTTCCATAATGTTTACATACCCTAAGTTTCAGACTGCAGACGTCCCTAGTGGGAAATATAAGTAAGTGACTTTCCCTCTTCATTCCTGCATGGGCTCTGCTTTTAGAGTTCTAGATTGGCCGGCTGCTACTGAGATCAGAAAGTGAAAGTAAAACAGCCATTTTACAAATCTGTGCTAAAAGCAACCACTAGATTGAGCTGGTTTGCAAAAAAATCACATACAAATCAATGCATTACAGCCACTTATGAGTATTATTTTTTTTAGCACAAAATCGCAACTTTCGTGTTTTTAAATCGCTGTGAGTAATCACGGTTTTAAATCGCATATGCTATTAATCGTGCAGCCCTAGTGTGTATTCACAAAAATGGATACCAAGACAACTAAGCAGATTTAAAGATAGAGAAGGGAATTGAAAAGTGTCTTAAAATGTCATGCTCTATATGAATAATGCAAGTTTAATTTTGACTTTCCTATCCCTTTAAAAAGATAATTCCTTCACTACGAATTCCCCAGTTTTGCATAACGAATACTGTTTATAATACACTTTATACCTCTGTAATTACCTTGTATCTAAGCCTCTGCAGACTACCCCTTAGTTCTTTTTATAGACATGCATTTTAGCCAATCATTGCTGACTCATAAATAACTCCATGGGAATGAGCATAATATCTATATGGCAGGCATGAACTAGCACTTCATAGGTGTGAAAAAACTGTCAAGATAAGAGGTGGCCTTCAAGGGCTTAGAAGTTAGCATATGAGCCTTCCTAGGTTTAGCTTTCAACAAAGAATACCAAGAGTAGAGAATAAAGCACATTTGATGATAAAAGTAAATTGGAAAGTTGTTTAAAATGACATGCCCTATCTGAATCATTAATGTTTAATTTTGACTAGAAGTCTAAATGAAACTTCCACTATTTAGACAGAGTATGCTATTGTAAAGGGCCTTTAAATACAGTAGAATTGCATTATAAACTATATAATAAAGAATGCATTAGCACTTACTCTGAATTTCAAGCAAGCAGTAGATTCTCCCCCGACAATAGTTTTTCCTCATTTGCTGGCGCCTTATATCATGTGACAGCCACTCCACTAGTATGTGTACACCGTAAACTTGTGCACATGCTAAGTAGGAGCTGTTGCCTCATTGTGCACTTAAAGACTGCAAAATGTGATAATAGGAGTAAATTGTAAAGTCTTAAAACTGCGTACTCTATCTGAATCATGAAAGTTTAATAATGTAAGAAAATTGGAATTTCTCTTAAAGGGATACTAAATTCAAAAATAAATTGCACCAACTTTTTATATATACACTTTTTGAGGCATGGGCTCCTACTGGGCATGTGCAAGAGTTTACAGTAGATGCGTGAGACTATGTGGCTGGCTGCTGTCAGTTGAAGGAAGTTTTGAAATTTGTCAAACCAAATCTGCTTGTTTAAATTTCGGAGTAAGTGCTATTGCATTGTCTTGGTATACACTTAATTGTGCAATTCTACTTTAAAGGGACATAAAAGCCTATTTCATGATTCCAAAAAACTTTCCAATTGACTTATTTTTAATGTTTTGTTCTCTTGGAAACGTTTGTTGAAAAGAATACCTAGTAAAGCTTAGGAGAAGCAATGTCCTACTGGAAGCTAGCTATTGATTGGTGGATGCACATATCTGTCTCTTATTGTTGTCTTACTGAAAATGTTTAGCTAGCTCCCAGTCGTGCATTTTTGCTCTTTCAGCAAAGAATACTAATAGAATGAAGCAAATGTAATAATTGGAATCAATAAAGGGAAAAATGGTTTTATGTTCTCAATTACTTATACTACCTTACATAGTTTGAAATGTATTGTAAATTGCTCCTTTCTTTCCTAAGATATGGAGTCTCCATGGCTAGAGTAATTACTGTTGAGAATGTCTCTCCTGTCCAGCAGTAGGAGGCAAAGAGCACCACAGTTAAACTGCTAAGTATCACTCCCTTACCCACAGCCCCCAGTCATTTCTTCGGTGCATGGAGGAGATGAAGTTTAGGTGTCTGAAGAAAAAAATTTGATTTCATCTACAAGCAAGTTTTGAGGTATAGCCGTATTCCTCATCATTGCTTGCAGTCGGGTAGTGGTGGGTTTAAAGCAGTTATGAACTTGTAAAGAGGTACTTAAAGTGAATGTAAATTTTGATGCTAAAGTGCCCGGTTTTTAAAACTTTGATTAAAAACAGGAGCACTCCTGTTGTGACAAAAAACTTACCTTTTAAACTTCACAGCAGCTCCAGCTTCCTCCGGTCTCACAAGCCATTTCTGATGTCAAATGATTGATAGGTCATCCTCCAATCACAGCTTCCCCCCCCGGGGGATTCAGTGTCTGATTCACTGCTGTGATTAGAGGAAGCCGGATGCCTCATTTTAGACCCAGGAAGAGGCTTTGAAAGGGTGGAGGAAGCTGGAGCTGCTGTGAACATTAAAAGGTAATTTTTTTTTTCACAACAGGAGTGAAATGAAAATTTTGAATAATTAAAGTGCCCCTGTTTTTAATCCAAGTTTTAAAAAACCGGGAACTTTAGCATCAACATTTACATTCACTTATTAATAACAATTGCCTCCCTAGTTTAGAAAGCCAGAGTTGGCTACTCTGTTCTTTCTTTTTCAAATGTCTCTGTGAAGAACTGTCTACTAATGCCTTCTAAACGTCTACATGCCGGGCAGCGGAGCAGGTAAGTGCTTTTTCTTCCAGTTGGGGAGACCATGCACTTAACAAATTAAAGGGATAGTAAACCTCAAAAATAAAGTTATATAATTCTGCACATAGTGCAGAATTATATAACATTATATTAGCCTTATCTTTATAAAACCTAATATTCCCTTTGATTATTTTTTATTTTTAAAAATGACTGTTTTCAGACCCGCTCTCTGTGCTCTTCTGAGCGGGTTTGTTTTTATAACACAGCGCATCGGGCCAGCTGTCTAGTCACAGCCCGGCCCGACCGTGCCATTATACTCAGTGCAGCTCGCTCCTGCTGTCAGACTAGACAGCTGGCCCGATGCGCTGTTATAAAAACAGACCCGCTCAGAAGAGCACAGAGAGCGGGTCTGAAAAAGTCATTTTTTTAAAAAAATCAAAGGGAATATTAGGTTTTATAAATATAAGGCTAACATGTTATATAATTCTGCCATATGTGCAGAATTATATAACACTGTTTTTGAGGTTTACTGACACTTTAAGGCACTGCTTTTTTTTGGGACATAGATAATCCTTTTGTATGGGTTACACTGGGACATTAAGCAGGCACTGTAGCATGTGTGAGACTAACATTTTAAACTCTTTTAAAAAGAAAGGGTAACATGTTTTTATTAGGCTTTATTTTCTGACACACATTATTTACTTGATAAAACAATACAAGTTTAAACTGAAAGTAAGGCTGAATTTTCTATTTCGGCAGCTTACTCTTTTCCCCGTTGCTTCAAATAAAACAATGCAACATTTTAAACTGTTTGGTTTGAAAAAACGGATATTTCTGGTACTCAATTTACCAGGAAGCTATTTTAGTGCCTCTCTGTGTCGCAGCAGTAATTTGAGCTTGGCAGTTGCGGTTACATGACCGGCTTTATTTAACAAAGTTTCTGAGGAAAAAGTAGTTTTTCTCCATTTCTGGGTGATCCGGTCTTAATTGGTAGTGGTAAGGCACCTCGGTAATTGAGGTGTGGGGTTGCCCGAGGCATATTTTAGAAGTTTGATATTTATTAAATGTTTTTTCTTAACTTTTCTCACATAATTTTAGCTGTGGATCGATCCTAATTTGGGATCAAATTTAAAGTGTATTTTTTTCTTGGCTTATTTTAATTGGATATTAAAAATTTTGAAACTTATCTGTACAAGTTTATTTACTGTTTCACAACATGTCTGATATGGAGCAAGAGCCTGCTCTCATGAATTCATGGTTATGCAATTTTGTTCTTCATGTGTCAAGAAAACCTTGCAAAATATTTAAAAGCAGAAATTGCTGCCCAGACATTTTCAGTGGGATCTGCAACATTAGCTGCCATTTACAGGGTAAATGCTAGAGAAAATTTAGAAATTCAGAAATAAAGGTGCCTGTCCTCAGTTCTGCTTCCCAAGTTGCCCTTTCTTATAAGTCTGATGAGGTAGATACATCGATAATTTCTGAGGGTGAAATCTCAGATTCGGACATAATTCCTTCTCCTAAAAATGAGGTGGTATTCTTCAGGTTTAAGCTTGAACATCCTTGTGTATTGTTAAAGGAGGTTTTAGCTACTTTAGATGACTCCGATACCTCGTCACTCCTAAGAAATTTAGTAAACTTAATAGTTTCTTTGATGAACCTACCACTTTGGAGGTTTTCCTGTGCCGAACCGTGCTAGGGAGGTTATCTCACAGGAATGGGAGAAACCAGGGGTATCTTCCCCCCCCCCCCCCGTCTCCCATTTTGAAGGAATTGTTTCCTGTCGAGGACTCCATTAAACACCCTTTTATACTGTACCCAAAGTTGAAGGGGGCATTTCCACTCTGGCTAAGAGAACCACTATTCCTATTGAGGATAGCTGCTCTTTTAAGGATCCGATGGACAAAAAGCTGGAGGCTTATTTGAAAAAGATATGTTAATCAAGGTCTCCAATGGTAGCCTGTGGTGTGTATTGCCACCGTGACTAGTGCAGCATCTTATTGGTTCGACGACTTGTCTTATTTTTTTTTTCAAGTAGAGACTTCCTTGGATAAAATTCAAGCTAGGATTAAAGCTCTTAAATTGGCCAATTCCTTTATTGCAGATGCGATTCTACAGGTTGTTGGACTAGGAGCTAAAACTTCTAGTTTCGCTGTCCTAGCCCGCAGGGCGTTATGGTTGAAATCCTGGTCTGTGGACGTTTCCTCTAAAATCAAGCTTCTGGCAATTCATTACAAGGGCCTTGTTTGTACCCAGTTTGGCAGAAATTATCTCTGATATTACAGGTGGAAAAGAGTCTTTTTGTACCATAAGTTAAGTAGAATTAGAATTCCTAGAATTTTATCTTTTCTTCAGGAAGGCCTGGAGAAGGGATTGTCAGTCAGTAACCCTAAAGGTCAGATTTCTGCTTTATCAGTTTTACTACATAAACGTTTGGATGTGCCAGATGTGCAATCTTTTTGTCAGGCCTTGGTCCAAATTAGGCCTTTCTTTAAGTCTGTTGCTCCTCCTTGGAGCCTTAACCTGGAACTTAGTTTTATAGATGGTTCCGTTTAAACTGTTGCATTCCGTAGACATTAAGTTGTTAAATATAATTTATTTGGCTTATGAAACTGCTGGACAACAGCCTTCTGAGAGAATTACGGCTCATTCCACAAGAGCTGTTTCCTCTTCTTGGGTTTACAAAAATGAAGCTTCTGTGGAACAAATTTGCAAGGCTGCAACTTGGTCTTCTCTACATACTTTTTTTTTTTTTTTTTTTTTTTTTTTTTCAAAATTTTCCAAATTTGATACTTTTGCCTCGGCTGAGGCTTCTTTTGGGAGAAAGGTTCTTCAAGCGGTGGTGCCTTCTGTTTAGGACTGCCAGTATTGTGTCTCCCTATTTATCTGTGTCCTCTAGCTTGGTTATTGGTTCCCAACAGTAATTACTCAAGCCGTGGACTCGCCATATCTTAGGAAAGAAAAACCAAATTTATGCTTGCTTGATAAATTTATTTAATTTCCGGATATGGTGAGCCCGCAGCCCCACCCTTTATTTTAAGACTTTTTTTATTATTATAACCTCAGGCACCTCTACATCCTGTGTTCCTCCTTTTTCTCCTTTTTCCCTTCGGTTGTATGACTGGGGGTTGTGGGTAAGGGAGTGATACTTAACAGTTTAACTATGGTGCTCTGTGCATCCTCCTGCTGGCCAGGAGTGATATTCTCAACAGTAATTACTCAAGCCGTGGACTCGCCAAACCTGGAAATAAATACATTTATCAGGTAAGCATACATTTAGTTTTTTTTTTCGGGTACTTTTCCCTGCAAGCAAGGATTTGGGTTTAGATGAGTCCACGTCAATCTCTTCAGTAGAGTAGTGGTGGCTTTTAAGAAATTAGGAAGTTGTGAAATAGTGCTTTTTTTTTTTTTTATATTTATTTAGCGCCAACAGAGGGTACAACGTATCAATCATACAGATAACGTCTCGCAGGACGTCGCAATAACAAAATACACCTAACTATATATGCTTTCAGTTCAAAAGGTAGTAACCTCACATTCATAAAACAAGCTGTATTACGTTTTCATGTAACCCGACTGTTGGAATTTTCTATTGAAAGTACACAATTCCAAATATAATATTTCAAAATGGAAATAAGCCTACCGATCATCTATATCAGCGGTCGCCAACCAGTGGTCCACGAGAAGATGTTGGTGGTCCTTGACACCATGAAGCAGGAATTCATCTCCTCTGATGGTGTCACCCTAGTCGTGCCGCAACTCCCTACAGTGCCTGGCTGCACATCAGTGAAAACTGACGGGGGAGGAGTTAAATTACAATCTCCCTACGCACGTTGCGTAGTACTGCACAACTTACGTAGCTAGATTGTATTTTTAATTCCTCTTGCCCGGCACACTGCTCAGAGGAAAATACTTCCATTCTAAAGCCAGCAGAGGTTGGTATAGTCTTGGCTTGAAATAGTGGAATTAAAGTATATATAAAAAGAATATCTTTAAAAAAACCTTTCTGCCTCTCTGTTTGCAGCACAAAAGATGGCACTCACCCTTCATCTGTCATTTGGAAGTATTTTCTCAGTTCTGTCATTCAATTAGTTAAATCCAAAAAAAAAATCTTAAAAATGTATGTGTGTATATATATATATATATATATATATATATATATATATATATATATATATATATATATATATATATATATATATAATGTAAACTTAGCTATGTTTATATATATATATATATATATATATATATATATATATATACACACACTATAGAGGTTTGTACCTTAAAAAAAAAAAAATCATGTTCGTGCGCCACAGGATTCAATACAAGAACGGAAGAATACAGGGAAAAAAAAGGGTAGGAAAGGGTTGGGAGAGAGGGGCACAGGAAAGGAAGTATTGGATAAATAGAGTGGAAGTGTCAGAATGGGTAAGAGGTAAAGTGAGGTGTTAGTTTAGATTCTTCAATCAAGAGTTTATTATTTTTAAAATGGTGCCAAAGTGTGCTATTTTACTATAGGGTGTAGCCGTATTCCTTGTCCGCCTCCTAGAGTAGAGCTACAGATGGCTTTAGAGAAATGGGAACTGGTAAGGTTTTATCCTCACTGCGCCTCCCATACTTGTGCTGCCCTTCTGGATTATGGTCTTAGCATATAGTAACTAAGGCCCTTCTGTGTCCACAGAGCTGCTGGAGGGAGAAGACCTCTTGATCCTGTGGGACGTTTCATGCTGTTACTCAGCATTGAGGTAAGTGCGGTCCTTATTTCTTCTACTAGATAAGACGAGTCCACGGATTCATCCTTGTGGGATATTATCCTCCTGCTAACAAGAAGGGGCAAAGAGCACCACAGCAGAGCTGTCTATATAGCTCCTCCCTTGACTCCACCCCCCAGTCATTCTCTGCCTATACTAGTAATAGGAAGAGGTAAAGTGAAAGAGGTGTTAAAATGATAATTTTTATTTTATTCAAGCAAGACTTTTTTATTTTAAATGGTACCGGTGAGTGCTATTTTTCCTGAGGCAGCAGATGGATGAAGATTTCTGCCTGGAGGCTGATGATCTTAGCAGTTGTCACTAAGATCCAGAGAAGTTCCCACAGAATGGCTGAGGAGTACTTGAGAAGCTTCAGTGTGGGGAACGTTTTTCATGCTACAAGCATTGAGGTATGTTTAGTCTTTTTTTTTTTTCTTTCTGTAGAGACTGTGGTATTTCAGAACTGGCTGACATAGTTCCCATAAGGGAAAGGGGTAAGCAGTAATCCTATTTCCTCTAGAGATTTATAGGAGACTAATATAGACCTTTTTAACGTATACACAACTATACTACCTGAGGAAAAGCCCGAGTAGTGCCACTGTTCATTTGGTGTGTTAGTAATCCTACATGTAATAGAAGGGGTATTACTGGAACCTGTATATTATGGGCTAAAAATTTGGTTGACACTGGTAACATAATGTTTTGATGGCAAAACGATTTTATGCTTAGGGGCAACATAACGTTTTTATATGCAAACATTTTTATGGCTGATGGCAATGGAGGGTTTCACATGGCTTACAATATAGATGGGGAATATGAAAAACCCACATGGCTAGTTTTCTAGACCGCTTTTACAGCGGATTTTTACTAGGCAGAGACATCAATATAGATGGGTGGGGCCTAATTTTGCGCCTCAGATGTGCAGTTGAAATGCTTTTGAAGGCAGCAAGCTCCAGCTCTGGTGGGCCTAAGCTGAAGATTTAGCCTAAACGAAGGAGATAGTGCAGGGGGTTGCTATATTATTTTTCATAACGTTTTTTTTCCATAAAGGTTTAAGTATACCTTACTTGTGGTGTAATCTTAGCTGGCAAGATAAAACCCATATATTCTAAAATTGTGATATTTATTACATTTTAAGGCAGTTTTGGAAAAATTGTATGCTTTTTTACGGCGCAGTACCGTTTTTTCAGATTTTTTTTTTTTTTCCACTAAATAAAGTGTTTTCAAGACTTTTTGTGGTTATTACTAGCCTGTTCAACATGTCTGACATTGAGGAAAGTCCATGCTCTATGTGTTTAGAAGCCATTGTGGTACCCCTACTTAAAATGTGTCCCTCATCTACTGAAAGGGCCTTACATTGCAAAGAACATATTTTAGGTGATAAAGTATGTCTAGGGATGATTCTCAGTCTGAAGAGAATCAGGTTATGCCATCCAATTCTTCCCAAGTGTCGCAACCTTTAACGCCCAGTTAAGCGACGCCAAGTACTTCTAGTGCGTCTAATTCTTTTACCCTGCAAGATATGGCTGCAGTTATGTCTACTACCCTTACAGAGGTATTATCTAAACTGCCAGGTTTACAGGGTAAGCGCAGTAGGTCTGGTATTAGAGTAAATGCTGTGCATGCTCAGACAGTGGAATGGGGATTATGCAGATTTATCTCCTCAGATAAATCTTGATCTAGAGACCAGGGACTCTCTTCTTTGGTGGTTGTCACAGGATCATCTGTCCCAGGGAATGTGCTTCCGCAGGCCAGCATGGGTCATAGTGACGACGGGCGCCAGCCTCTTGGGCTGGGGTGCAGTCTGGAATTTCCTGAAGGCTCAGGGTGTTTGGACTCAGGAGTCCCTACTACCAATAAATATTCTGGAACTGAGAGCAATATTCAACGCGCTTCAAGCGTGGCCTCAGTTGGCTTTGGCCAAATTCATAAGATTCCACTCGGTCAATATCACGACTGTAGCATATATCAATCATCAAGGGGGAACAAAGAGTTCTCTAGTGATGACAGAAGTTTCCAAGATAATTCGATCGGCAGAGACTCACTCTTGCCATCTATCAGCAATCTATATCCCAGGAGTAGAGAACTGGGAAGCAGATTTTTTAAGTCGTCATACTTTTCACCCGGGGGAGTGGGAGCTCCATCCGGAGGTGTTTGCGGCATTGATCCGTCACTGGGGCACACCGGAATTGGATCTGATGGCATCTCGTCAGAATGCCAAACTTCCTTGTTACGGGTCCAGATCAAGGGATCCCCAAGCAGTACTTATAGATGCTCTTGCAGTACCTTGGTTGTTCAATCTGGCTTATGTGTTTCCTCCTTTTCCTCTCCTACCTCGTCTGATTGCCAGAATGAAACAGGAGAGGGCTTCGGTAATTCTGATAGCGCCTGCGTGGCCACACAGGACTTGGTATGCAGATCTAGTGGAAATGTCATCTCTGCCACCGTGGAAACTGCCACTGAGACAGGACCTTCTAATCCAAGGTCCGTTCCAACATCCAAATCTAAATTCTCTGCAGCTGACTGCCTGGAGATTGAAGGCTTGATTTTATCTAAGCGTGGATTCTCGGAGCCGGTCATTGATGCCTTGATTCAGACTCGCAAGCCTGTCACTAGAAAGATTTACCATAAGATATGGCGTAAATATCTTTATTGGTGTGAATCCAAGGGCTACTCATGGGGTAGGGTTAGGATTCCTAGGATTTTGTCCTTTCTCCAAGAAGGATTGGAGAAGGGATTATCAGCTAGTTCCTTATAGGGACAAATTTCTGCTTTGTCAATTCTACTACACAGACGTCTGGCAGATGTCCCAGACATTCAGTCTTTTTGTCAGGCTGTAGTCAGAATCATGCCTGTGTTTAAACCTGTTGCTCCGCCATGGAGTTTGAATTTAGTTCTCAATGTTCTTCAAGGGGTTCCGTTTGAACCCATGCATTCCATAGATATTAAGCTTTTATGTTGGAAAGTTTTGTTTTTAGTTGCTATCTCTTCTGCTCGAAGAGTTACTGCGTTACATTATGATTCGCCTTATCTTATATTCCATTCTGATAAGGTGGTTTTGCGTACTAAACCTGGATTCCTTCCTAAGGTTATTTCAAATAAGAATATTAATCAGGAAATTGTTGTTCCTTCTTTGTGTCCTAATCCTTCTTCTAAGAAGTAGCGTCTGTTACATAACTTGGACGTGGTTCGTGCCTTGACGTTTTACTTATAAGCGACCAAGGATTTCCGTCAAACATCTTCTCTATTTGTTGTCCATTCTGGAAAGCGTAGGGGTCAAGCTACAGCTACCTATTTCTTTTTGGCTGAATAGCATCATCCGTTTGGCATACAAGACTGCTGGACAGCAGCCTCCTGAAAAAATTACAGCTCATTCTACTAGAGCGGTGGCTTCCACATGGGCTTTTAAAAATGATGCTTCTGTTGAACAGATTTGTAAGGCTGCAACTTGGTCCTCCCTTCATACCTTTTCAAAATTTTCCAAATTTGATACTTTTGCTTTTTCTGAGGCTATTTTTGGGAGAAAAGTTCTTCAAGCAGTGGTGCCTTCCGTTTAGGTATCTGTCTTGTCCCTCCCGTTCATCCGTGTCCTGTTGCTTTGGTATTGTATCCCACAAGTAAGGATGAATCTGTGGACTCGTCGTATCTAGTAGAAGAAAAGGAAATTTATGCTTACCTGATAAATTGATTTCTTCTACGATACGAGTCCACTGCCCTCCCTGTCATTTTAGACAGATTATATTTTTGTTTTCAAACTTCAGTCACCTCTGCACCTTTTTTAGTTTCTCCTTTTTCTTCATATACCTTCGGACGAATGACTGGGGGGTGGAGTCAAGGGAGGAGCTATATAGTCAGCTCTTCTGTGGTGCTCTTTGCCACTTCCTGTTAGCAGGATGATAATATCCCACAAGTAAGGATGAATCCGTGGACTCGTATCGTAGAAGAAATCAATTTATCAGGTAAGGATAAATTTCCTTTTTTCTGGGTGCAAAAATCTCAGATATTGCTGTACGTTTTTGTTCTGCTGGGGACAGATCATAGGCTCTCACAGGGCTCCTTGTCTAGAGTGTGGGTTCTCCTTAGGATTATGTAGCACCCACAATGTTATGTTACTCTCCCTAAAGCTGCGTGTTTCTTTAAAAATGACACGCTTACAGGACTCATAGTTATCTGATGGATATGCCTCAAGGTTTTTTTTTTTGGCTTACGCTGGGGAATGTAGTGTGCACTTTTTATTGCCTGAGCCTCCAGTTCACAATCTGGGCCAATTACAGTGTTTCCTATAGCGGAGACTCCACGACCGCGTGGGCTTTATTTATATTCTTGCCCCGGTCTGACAATTATGGCCGTATCGCAAATTTCTATGGGCTTAGATCACGCCCACTATAGGCGGGACTTCCTTGGTGCGCTGAGGCTGGAGAACAGCCGCGCAGCACTCCCGGAAGTCACGGTTACTGGTATGTGCTGTTAGTGAAAAGCTACAACCACATGGTTTCTAAGCAAGTGGTCTGCAGCGTCGTAGTGCTGATCCGGACCTGAAATTAAAGGCGGATTTGTCTGTTGGTCGATCGAGGGGGCAGGTAGACGGCCTCAGCAGAGCTGCTGAGGCGAGGTGCCGTTTTTTCCCCCCCATTGGCGTCTGTTACATAATTTGGACGTAGTCCGTGCCTTGAAGTTCTACTTACAGGCAACTAAATATTTTCGTCAATCGTCTTCCTTGTTTGTCCTTTTTTCTGGGAAACGTAGGTGTCAGAAAGCTACGGCTACCTCTCTTTCCTTTTAGCTGAGGAGTTTCATCCGTTTTACATATGAGACTGCTGGACAGCAGCCTCTTGAACGAATTACGGCTCATTCCACTAGGGCTGTGGCTTCCTCATGGGCATTCAAAAATGATGCTTCTGTTGAACAGATTTGCAAATCTGCAACTTGGTCGTCTCTTCACACTTTTTCCAAATTTTACAAATTCGATACTTTTGCCTCATCAGTGGCTGTTTTTGGGAGGAAAGTTCTTCAAGTAGTGGTCTCTTCCGTTTAGGTTCCCTGTCTTGTCCCTCCTGTTTCATCCATGTACTATAGGTTTGGTATTGTATTCCACAAGTAAGGATGAAATCTGTGGACTCATCGTCCTTCCTAAATACACTTCAATAAAGAACAATAAATATAATACCACAATAGATGTACTTCATGGATCCATGAGTAGGGATAAAAGCAAAAACAAATTGATGATAATGACAGATGGTACAAGTAAACAGAATAAAAAATCAATAAGAGTATAAAAACAATGCTGGGGAATAAATTCAGTAAGATAAAAACAGTGATGGCAGTCCTGAATAATCAATAGTTAAACATAGAAAATGTAGAAAAAGAAAAAAAGTCCACAAAAATCCAAAAAATGAAAGTAGTCAAAACAACAAGGTGTGAAATCCTGTAATAAGCTGATAAAGTATAAGTCCAATTGAGAATTGAATATAGTTCGATTCCAAAAGATAATTCAAATCCAAATATGTGTCAAAAGGTGTGGAAAACGAAATAAATTGCAATAAAAAAGGCGAAGTGAAAGGCAATCAAAAAAACGAAGTAAATAGCATTAAAAAAAAAACGTGATAATAAATAAACAGTCTTCAATCACTGTGCCAACAATCCTAAAAATGTGGTCCAAAAGTGAAAATAAATAAAAAGTAGCAGACGATCCACCTATGGGGAAAAAAGAACTTGAGAAAGGCCTAGCACGGGCCGAAACGCGTAGACCAGCACTGGTAAGCCTTATTCCATTATTGCCATTTTTTAGGACAATCTACACTATATTTGTTTTGTTCTTTTTTCCATAGGTGGATCGTCTGCTTCTTTTTATTTATTTTCACTTTTGGACCACGTTTTTAGGATTGTTGGCACAGTGATTGAAGACTGTTTATTTATTATCACGTTTTTTTTAATGCTATTTACTTTTTTTTTTATTGCCTTTCACTTCGTCTTTTTTATTGCAATTTATCTCGTTTTCCACACCTTTTGACACATATTTGGATTTGAATTATCTTTTGGAATCAAACTATATTCAATTCTCAATTGGACTTACACTTTATCAGCTTATTACAGGATTTCACTAACAGCCTGTTGTTTTGACTACTTTCATTTTTTTGGATTTTTGTGGACTTTTTTTCTTCTTTTTCTACATTTTCTATGTTTAACTATTGATTATTCAGGACTGCCATCACTGTTTTTATCTTACTGAATTTATTCCCCAGCATTGTTTTTATACTCTTATTGATTTCATATTCTGTTTACTTGTACCATCTGTCATTATCATCAATTTGTTTATGCTTTTATCCCTACTCATGGATCCATGAAGTACATCTATTGTGGTATTATATTTATTGTTCTTTATTGAAGTGTATTTATGCATGTTTTTAAGTGATTTTTGTGAAGAATCATTAAATTAGTTTTTAAGCGATTATCTGGTTTCTTAGACCTTAGCCTCCTTAGGGTAGGTGCCTGCCCCCCCCCCCCCATACTTTCTCACTCTATTTATTCTGGGTAACGGCTAGGAGTCACCCGCCCCCAGGCTCAGAGGTTCTCATCTGGCGCTTAGGCCAACCCCTAGCTATTTCTACTCTGGCTAAGAGAACTACAATGCCTATAGAGGATAGCTGCTCCTTTAAGGATCCCATGGACAAAAAGCTGGAGGCTTATTTTAAAAAGATGTATATTCATCAAGGTCTTCAATGGCAACCTTCAATTTGTATTGCCACAGTAGAAAGTGCAGCATCTTAATGGTGCAACGCCTTGTCTGAATCAGTTTTAGTAGAGACTCCGTTGGAGGAGATCCAAGATAGGATTATGGCTATCAAAATAGCCAATTACCTTATTTCTGATGCTAATATGCAAGTTATTACACTGGGAGCCAAGATGTCTGGCTACACTGTCTTAGCCCGCAGGGCTCTGTGGCTAAAATCTTGGTCAGCTGATGTTACCTCCAAGTCCAAGCTTCTGGCGCTTCCTTACAATAGTAAGACCTTGTTTGCACCTGGTCTGGCAGAAATAATTTCTGATATTACGGGTGGAAAGGTTCTTTTCAAAAAGAACAACAGACTCAAAGGACAACACAGTAATTTTCATTCCTTTCGTAACTTCAGAGGTCAAAAATCTTCCTCTCCCTCTTCCAAGCAGGAACAGTCCAAGTCTTTTTGGAAGCCCAATGAATCTTGGAATAAGGGGAAGCAAAAAAAAAAAACAACCTAAACTGAGTCTAAGTCATCAAGTGGGGGGCAGACTTTCCCTGTTTTGTCAAGTGTCGATATGAGATGTCCCAGATCCTTGGGCTGTGGACATAATATCTCAGGGTTACAAAATAAAATTCAAAACTTTCCCTCCCATGGGGCATATTCCTCCTCTCAAGGTTATCTGCAGAACAAGTAAAAAGAGAGGCATTCTTGAACTGCGTTCAGGACCTTTCCTCCCTGGGAGTGATAGTTCCAGTAAAGGAACAGGGTCTAGGATTCTATTCAAATCTGTTCATGATTCCCAAAAAAGAGGAAACCTTTCGACCCATTTTAGACCTAAATTGTCTCAACAAATTTCTTTGGTTTCCATTTTGAAGGACGGTACCCTTTTGTTGCATTCTTCCTTTGGTCCAAGAGGGTCACTTCATGACGACCATAGACCTGAAGGATGCGTATCTTCATGTTCCCATCCACAGGGATAATCACAAGTTCTTGATATTCGCCTTTCTAGACAAATACTTTCAGTTTGTGGTTTTTCTGTTTGGCCTTATCACAGCTCCCAGAATTTTCTCAAAGGTTCTGGGGGTTCTCTTGGCAGTGATCAGGTCTCGGGGAATTGCAGTGGCGCCCTCCCTGGACGACATATTGGTTCAGGTGCCATCTTTTCAACAAGCAAACTCTCATACAGAGATCTTGTCTTTTCTACATTTTCACGGATGGAAAGTGAATCTGGAGAAGAGTTCCCTTGTTTCAGCTACAAGGGTGGTTTTCTTAGGAACCATAATAGATTCCCTATCTAGGAAAATTTTTCTGACAGATGTTAGAAAATCCAAGATTCTTTCCTCTTGCCTCTCTTCAGTCTACTGTTTGTCAGTATCTCAATGTATGGAGGTAATTGGTCTGATGGTCGCTTCTGTGGACATCATTCCCTTTGCTCAATTCCATTTGAGAGCTCTGCAGTTATGCATGCTCAGACAATAGATCGGAGACCCTTCAGATCTGTCTCAGAGCATAGATTTACACCAGTCGACGAGAGACTCTCTCCCATGGTGGCTTGCTCAGGAGCATCTGTCTCAGGACACATGCTTCCGGATACCTTCCTGGGTGATTGTGACCACGGACGCTAGGCTGGGGAGCAGTCTGGGGCTCGTTAAAGGCTCAGTGACTATGGTCTCGGGAGGAGTCTGCTCTCCCAATAAATATCTTTGAGTTGAGCTATTTACAATGCTCTAATAGCTTGGCCTCAACTGTCCTTAGCCCGGTTTATCAGGTTTCAGTCGGACAACATCACCTCAGTGGCTTACATCAACCACCAGGGAGGAACCCGGAGTTCCTTAGCCATGAAGGAGGTGGCACGGATTATTCAGTGGGCGGAAGCTCACTATTGTCTGCCATCCACTTTCCTGGAGTGGACAACTGGGAAGCGGATTTCCTGAGCAGACAGACATTTCATCCCGGGGAATGGGATCTCCACCCGGAGTTGTTCTCCAGGTTAACTCTCAAATGGGGGGTGCAGGAGTTGGATATGATGGCGTCTCGGCAGAACGCCAAGCTTCCAAGGTACTGTTCAAGGTCAAGAGATCCTCAGGCCGCTCTGGTAGATGCTCTGGTGGTTCCTTTGGGATTTCGGTCTAGCATACCGGTTTCCTCCATTTGTGCTTCTTCCACGAGTTATTGATCATATCAAACGAGAGAGCATCAGTAATTCTAGTAGCTTTTGCTGGATCTGGTAGGTAGACTTAGTGAAGATGTTCTCTCCGCCGCCTTGGTGGTTGCCTCTGAGGAAGGACCTTCTAACTCGGGGTCCATTCCTCCATCCGAATCTCGTTTCTCTGAAGCCGAGTGCTTTGGAGATAGAACGCTTAGTTCTGTCTAAGCCTGGATTTCTGAGTCGGTCATTGAGACCATGATCCAGGCTCACAAACCTTTTACTCAAAAAAATTACCATAAGGTATGGCGTAAATACCTTTTTTATTGGTGTGAATCTAAGGGCTACTCTTGGAGTAGGGTCAGGATTCCGGAATTTCTGGAGAAAGGGTTGTCAGTTCTCCGAAAGGTCAGATTTAATCTATTTTGTTACATAAGTGTCTGGAGGATGTTGCCAGATGTTCAATCTTTTTGTCAGGCCCTGGTCAGAATCGGACCTGTATTTAAACCTGTTGCTCCTTCTTGGAGCTTTAATCTTGTTCTTAAAGTTTTGCAACAGGCTCAGTTTAAGCCAATGCATTCCATAGATATTAAGTTGTTATCGTGGAAGGTTTTGTTTCTTATTGCTATCTCTTCTGCTCATAGAGTTTCTGAACTCTCGGCTTTGCAGTGTGATTCGCCTTACCTTATCTTTCATGCGGATAAGGCGGTTCTTCGTACTAAATTAGAGTTTATTCCTAAAGTGGTTTCTCTATCTTATCAAAGATTCACTTTGGTCTCTGTCTTCCCATTAAGCATTGTACAGTTGTTTACTGCCTAGAACCCAGCATGGGGGAAACTTAAACACTAAATACAGTAGAATTGTATAGTTGAAAAGTGCATAATAAAAAGACAATGCAATAGCACTTACTCAGAAAAAAAATCCACTGCTTATTTGAAATTCATACAAATGTATTTTTCTACATTTGCCGGCCCCCAGTATCATGTAACAACCATCAGCCAACCACATACTAGTATATGTATACCCTGTGAGCTTGTGCACATGCTCGGTAAGAGCTGGTGAATCAAAGTGTGAATATTTAAAAAAAAAAAAAAAAAACGGTGGAGAATTTGATAATGGAAGTAAATAGGAAAATGTCTTAAAAGTGCATGATCTTTCCATCTGAAAGTTTATTTTATTTTAGACTTTAGTGTCCATTTAAGGGACAGTAAACACCTTGAGATTTTAATATGAAAATTGTAGATATTCTTAGAGCTGGAAATGCACCCTGCTCTTTTTTAAGTCCAATTCAGATTAGATTCAATTGTAGTAAAAGGATGTTATTTTGTTTTTAAAACCATTTAGACTTGGCTGATATATTGCGTTATTCTATAGCAAGATAACATAAATGTTTCATAGTTACAAGATGTTTATTCTCCCTTTAAGGCATGAGGAGCGACTCCAGTCTCTGAACAATCACTACACAGCAAGCAATATTTAAATATGAATATAACTCTTCGCTGAAAACATTAGCTCTCTCTAATCACTTTTTTAGGTGCTGGTAAAAGCAGTTATCCAGTGAGCCCAAATATACCCAGGGAGGGGGTAAGGTACTACATGGAAGATGCCAGCCAGTTTAACATCAAGAATATTATGACCTATTTTTTAATGTATTGGGCACTCTGTATGTACCTGGGTTGTTTGTCAGTTTCCCTAGGGCCAATATCCCCAATCCAACTGGCAAACAAGATCAGTGTGAGATACTGTAAATTGGGCAGTATCCGACTACCCCTTGATGGGGTTATTTGACCTGAACTGGACCTAAAATAGTGTGCGATTATTGTACTCTGAATTCCACTTTACAGCAAAAAGGAACACTAGGAGAATTTGGAAATCATTTACCATTTTTTCTTTGTAAGTTTAGGGTTTCTGTGTTCATTAATTTTTTATAATTGTTTGCAAATTGTGTCTGTTTAAACTGGGGTTTTATTATCATTCCCTAGTTTTATATAACTAACATTTATATTAATACACTTTATTACCTTGTATCTAAGACTCTGCAGTTTGCTTCATCATATCCGTTCTTTTGACAGGCTTGCATTTTAGCCAGTCAGTGCTGACTCATAAATAAATACACAAGAGTGAGTACAATGTTATCTATATGGCACACATGAACTATTAGTTTGTAACTGAAAAACTGTAAAAATCCACTGAGATAAGAGGTGGCCTTCATGGGATTAGAAATCCATTAATGAGCCTACCTAGATTTAGCTTTCAATAAAGAATACCAAGAGAACAAAGCAAGTTTGATAAAAGTAAATAGGTTATTTAAAATCGCATGCTCTATCTGAATCATGAAAGTTTAATTTTGACTTAGCTGTCCCTTTAATTTTTGGTTTAATGTGGGTTGGGTCTTATGCCCTGATAAGGATTTGGGATATGGCAGCTGGAGGCCCTGTGAGGGTAACCCCTTTATGCCGACTCTCCCTGTTGTCACACTTGGCACTGGCTTAGGTAGAGACCACATATCTGTAGTAACAAAACATGTAGAAGCGCCACTCCCAAAAAGATATAAGTGCAGTATGTAGTGTCATAAGTAGAACAGTTTTTAATCATAGCCAAAAACATACTCCCGAACCAAACCTTGGTTACAGCTGAGGTGCACTGTTAAGGAATAATCACAGTAAAACACAGGTACCGGTCTCCATGGGACAGTCTCTCCATTTAAAAACGTTAGTCCTCTCCTTCAGCTTCCTGTTGCTCCGATCCCGTATGCTGCCCCAGCTCCTGGAGTGTTTTTTCCATGTTCGCTTTTCTTCCGATAATCCCAGTGTGTCTTTCACTTTATTGGTCGAAGTCCATAAAGTCTTTTTATACAGTTATTCCATCAAACTTTCATTAACATTTACATTTAATACAATTACATGGTAGGTAAAAACCGCATAAAAGTACGAAAATACAGCGGACCATACGGCGGTTAGTTGGTGTGTGCTGATGCGTTTCACGGTAAACAACCCAATGCATCAGTGTGTGTATGTGTATATAAAATCATTGCAGAACTTTTTCCCACCTTTAATTTGACATATAAACTGTACAACTCAATTGAAAAACAAACAAATCTTTTAGGTAAAGGGAAATAAAAATAAAAAACAAAAATAATATGGTTGCATAAGTGTGAACACCCTTTTATAACTGGGGATGTAGCAGTGTTCAGAATTAAGAAATCACATTCAAAATCATATTAAATAGGAGTCAGTACACACCTGTCATTATTTAAAGTGCTTTTGATTAACCCCAAATAAAGTTCAGCTGTTCTAGTAGGTCTTTCCTGACATTTTGTTAGTCGCATCCTACAGCAAAAGCCATGGTACGCAGAGAGCTTCTAAAGCATCAGAGGGATCTCATTGTTAAAAGGTATCAGTCAGGGGAAGGGTACAAAAGAATTTCCAAGGCATTAGATATACCATGGAACACAGTGAAGAAAGTCATCATCAAGTGAAGAAAATATGGTGTAACAGTGACATTACCAAGAACTGGATGATGAAAAGACGAGAAGAAAACTGGTCTGGGAGGCTGGCAAGAGGTCTACAGCAATATTAAAGGAGCTGCAGGAATATCTGGCAAGTACTGGCTGTGTGGTACATGTGACAACAATCGCCCGTATTCTTCATATGTCTGGGCTATGGGGTAGAGTGGCAAGACGGAAACCTTTTCTTACAAAAAAAACATCCAAGCCCGGCTAAATTTTGCAAAAACACATCTGAAGTCTCCCAAAAGCATGTTGAAAAAGGTGTTCTGGTCTGATGAAACCAAAGTTTAACTTTTTGGCCATAATTCCAAAAGATATGTTTGTTGCAAAAACAACACTGCATATCACCAAAAGAACACCATACCCACAGTGAAGCACGGTGGTGGCAGCATCATGCTTTGGGGCTGTTTTTCTTCAGCCGGAACTGGGGCCTTAGTCAAGGTAGAGGGAATAATGAACAGTTCCAAATACCAAACAATAGTGGCACAAAACCTTCAGGCTTCTGCTAGAAAGCTGAACATGAAGAGGAAATTCATCTTTCAGCAGGACATCGACCCAAAGCATACATCCAAATCAACAAAGGACTGGCTTCACCAGAAGAAGATTAAAATTTTGGGATGGCCCAGCCAGAGCCCAGACCTGAATCCGATTGAAAATCTGTGGGGTGATCTGAAGAGGGCTGTGCACAGGAGATGCCCTCGCATTCTGACAGATTTAGAGTGTTTTTGCAAAGAAGAGTGGGCAAATCTTGCCAAGTCAAGATGTGCCATGCTGAAAAACTCATACCCAAAAAGACTTGAGTGCTGTAATAAAATCAAAAGGTGCTTCAATAAAGTATTAGTTTAAGGGTGTTTGCACTTATGCAATCATATTATTTTTTTTTTTATTTCCCTTTACCTAAAACATTTCAGTTTGTTTTTCAATTGAGTTGTACAGTTTATAGGTCACATTAAAGGTGGAAAAAGTTCTGAAATGATTTATCTTTGTCTCATTTTTTTTGTACATCACAGAAACCTGACATTTTAGGGGTGTGTAGTTTTTTTTATATCCACTATGTGTGTGTGTGTGTATGTGTGTGTATATATATATATATATATATATATATATATTTCATGTAATTGGCAAGAGTCCATGAGCTAGTGATATATGGGATATACAATCCTACCAGGAGGGGCAAAGTTTCCCAAACCTCAAAATGCCTATAAATACACCCCTCACCACACCCACAATTCAGTTTTACAAACTTTGCCTCCTATGGAGGTGGTGAAGTAAGTTTGTGCTAAGATTTCTACGTTGATATGCGCTTCTCAGCATTGATGAAGCCCGATTCCTCTCAGAGTACAGCGAATGTCAGAGGGACGTGAAGGGAGTATCACTTATTGAATACGATGATTTCCCTAACGGGGGTCTATTTCATGGGTTCTCTGTTATCGGTCGTAGAGATTCATCTCCTACCTCCCTTTTCAGATTGACGATATACTCTGTTTTCCATTACCTCTACTAATAACTGTTTTTAGTACTGGTTTGGCTATCTGCTATATGTGGATGGGTGTCTTTTGGTAAGTATGTTTTTATTACTTAAGACACTCTCAGCTATGGTTTGGCACTTTATGCTATTGTATAAAGTTCTAAATATATGTATTGTACTTATATTTGCCATGAGTCAGGTTCATGTATTTCCTTCTGCAGACTGTCAGTTTTATATTTGGGAATGTAAACACTTTAAGAATTTTATTTCTTACCTGGGGTTTAGTCTTTTTTTTCAATTTGACTACTTTTTTGCAATTGCGGGTGTTAGGCCCGCAGGTGCGTCAAATGCTAGACTTTATTGCGTCATTTTTGGCGCAAACTTTTTTTGGCGCGAAAAGATACTTTTATGACGCAACTTCGTCATTTCCGGCGTCATACGTGACGCCGAGACTTTTCACACGGCGTCATTAGTGACGCAAGTGTGTCATTTCCGGTCATTTTTGGCTTCAAAAAAGTTTACGTTACGTTGTGCGTCATACTTGGCGCCAATTTTTTTAAATTATTTCAATACCCCATTGAAATTTGCCTCCTGCTTTCTTCTCTATCAAGAGGCCTATGCTTTTGCATTTTTTCCCATTCCTGAAACTGTCATTTAAGGAAATAGATAATTTTGCTTTATATGTTGTTTTTTCTCTTACATTGAGCAAGATGTCCCAATCTGATCCTGTCTCTGAAGTTTCTGCTGGAACATTGTTGCCTGGCATCGGTTCTACCAAAGCTAAGTGCATTTGTTGAAAAATTGTAGAAATTATTCCAACGAATGTCATTTGTAATAGTTGTCATGATAAACTTTTACATGCAGATAGTGTTTCCATCAGTAATAGTACATTGCCAGTTGCAGTTCCTTCAACTTCTAATGTGCATGATATACCTGTAAGTTTTAAAGAATTTGTTTCTGATTCTATTATAAAGGCTTTGTCTGCATTTCCACCTTCTAATAAACGTAAAAGGTCTTTTAAAACTTCTCATTTAGCTGATGAAATTTCAAATGACCAACAACATAATTCATCCTCTTCTGATGAGGATCTATCTGAAACAGAAGATCCTTCCTCAGATATTGACACTGACAAATCTACTTATTTATTTAAAATAGAGTATATGCGTTCTTTATTAAAAGAAGTGTTAATTACTTTGGATATTGAGGTAACCAGTCCTCTTGACGTTCAGTCTAATAAACATTTAAATGCTGTTTTTAAACCTCCTGTGGTTTCCCCAGGGGTTTTTCCCATTCCTGAGGCTATTTCTGATATGATTTCTATGGAATGGAATAAGCCAGGTCTCTTCCTTTATTTCTTATTCAAGGTTTAAGAGATTGTATCCTTTACCAGCAAAATCTATAGAGTTTTGGGAAAAGATCCCGAAAGTTGATGGGGCTATTTCTACTCTTGCTAAACGTACCACTATTCCTATGGAAGATAGCACTTCCTTTAAGGATCCTTTAGATAGGAAGCTTGAATCTTATCTAAGGAAGGCCTATTTATATTCAGGTCATCTTCTCAGACCTGCTATTTCTTTGGGTGATGTTGCGGCTGCATCAACTTTCTGGTTGGAAAATTTAGCGCAACGTGAATTGGATTTTTGAAATATCTAGCATTGTTCGCCTACTGCAACATGCTAATCATTTTATTTGTGATGCCATTTTTGATATTATCAAAATTGATGTTAGATCCATGTCTTTAGCTGTATTAGCTAGAAGAGCTTTGTGGCTTAAATCTTGGAATGCTGATATGACATCTAAATCTAGATTACTATCTCTTTCTTTCCAAGGTAATAATTTATTTGGTTCTCAGTTGGATTCTATTATTTCAACTATCACTGGAGGAAAAGGAGTTTTTTTGCCTCAGAATAAAAAACCTAAGGGTAAATCTAAGGCTTCTAACCGTTTTCGTTCCTTTCGTCAGAATAAGGAACAAAAACTCAATCCTCCTCCCAAGGAATCTGCTTCCAGTTGGAAGCCTTCCTCAAATTGGAATAAATCCAAGCCATTTAGGAAACCAAAGTCTGCCCCTAAGTCCGCATGAAGGGGCGGCCCTCATTTCAGCTCAGCTGGTAGGGGGCAGATTAAGGTTTTTCAAGGATTTTTGGATAAAATCATTGGATTCAGAGCATTGTCTCTCAAGGGTATCAAATAGGATTCAAAGTAAGACCTCCTGTGAGAAGATTTTTTCTCTCACACATCCCTGTAAATCCAGTAAAAGCTCAGGCTTTTCTGAAGTGTGTTTCAGACCTGGAGTCTTCAGGGTTTATAATGCCAGTTCCTCTTCAGGAACAAGGTTTGGGGTTTTATTCAAACCTATTCATTGTACCAAAGAGATGGATCTGAAAATTTTGAATCGTTATGTAAGAGTACCAACTTTCAAGATGGTGACTATAAGGACTATTCTGCCTTTTGTTCAGCAAGGACATTATATGTCCACAATAGACTTGCAGGATGCATACCTTCATATTCCGATTCATCCAGAACACTATCAGTTTCTGAGATTCTCTTTTCTAGACAAGCATTACCAGTTTGTTGCTCTTCCATTTGGCCTAGCAACAGCTCCAAGAATCTTTTCAAAGGTTCTGGGTGCCCTACTATCTGTAATCAGAGAACAGGGTATTGCGTTGTTTCCTTATTTGGACGATATCTTGGTACTAGCTCAGTCTTTACATACTGCAGAATCTCACACAAATCAACTAGTGTTTCTTCGGAAACATGGTTGGAGGATCAATTTACCAAAAAGTTTCTTGATTCCTCAGACAAGGGTCACCTTTTTAGGTTTCCAGATAGATTCAGTGTCCAATTGGTCGCAGCATGCCGGCACCTTCAGTCTCAGTCATTCCCTTCAGTGGCTATGTGCATGGAAGTTTTAGGTCTCATGACTGTAGCATCGGACACGATCCCCTTTGCTCGTTTTCATATGAGACCTCTACAGCTTTGCATGCTGAATCAATGGTGCAGGGATTATACAAAGATATCACAATTAATATCCTTGAATCCCAATGTACGACACTCTCTGACATGGTGGAAAGATCACCATCTTTTGGTTCAGGGGGCCTCTTTTGTTCGGCCATCCTGGACTGTGAGCTCAACAGATGCGAGTCTTTCAGGTTGGGGAGCTCTTACAGCACAAGGGGTTTGGAAATCTCAAGAGGCGAGATTACCAATAAATATTTTAGAACTCTGTGCAATTCTCAGGGCTCTTCAGTCTTGGCCTCTGCTAAAGAGAGAACCGTTCATTTGTTTTCAGACAGACAATATCACAACCGTGGCTTATGTCAATCATCATGGTGGGACTCACAGTCCCCAAGCTATGAAAGAAGTATCTCGGATACTTGCTTGGGCGGAATCCAGCTCCTGTCTAATCTCTGCGGTGCATATCCCAGGTGTAGACAATTGGGAGGCGGATTATCTCAGCCGCCAGACTTTACATCCAGGGGTAGTGGTCTCTCCATCCAGATGTGTTTTCTCAGATTGTTCAGATGTGGGGTCTTCCAGAGAGGGATCTCATGGCCTCTCATCTAAACAAGAAACTTCCCAGATACCTGTCCAGGTCCAGGGATGTTCAGGCGGAAGCAGTGGATGCACTGACACTTCCTTGGTGTTATCATTTTGCTTACATCTTCCCGCCTCTACTTCTCCTTCCAAGAGTGATCTCCAAAATCATCATGGAACAGTCTTCTGTGTTGCTGGTGGCTCCAACATGGCCACACAGGTTTTGGTATGCGGATCTGGTGCGAATGTCCAGTTGCCCGCCTTGGCCACTTCAGTTACGGCCGGATCTACTATCTCAAGGTCCGTTTTTCCATCAGGATCTCAAATCATTAAATTTGAAGGTATGGAAATTGAACGTTTAGTTCTAAGTCATAGAGGTTTCTCTGACTCAGTGATTAATACTATGTTACAAGCTCGTAAATCTGTCTCTAGAAAGATTTATTATAGAGTTTGGAAGACTTATATTTCATGGTGTTCTTCTCATAAATTCTCCTGGCATTCTTTTTTAGAATTCCTAGAATTTTACAGTTCCTTCAGGATGGTTTGGATAAAGGTTTGTCTGCAAGTTCCTTGAAAGGACAAATCTCCGCTCTTTCTGTCTTATTTCACAGAAAGATTGATATACTTCCTGATATTCACTGTTTTGTACAGGCTTTAGTTCGTATTAAGCCTGTCTTTCAATCAATTTCTCCTCCTTGGAGTCTTAATTTGGTTCTGAAGGCGTTACAGGCTCCTCCATTTGAGCCTATGCATTCTTTGGACATCAAACTACTTTCCTGGAAAGTGTTGTTCCTTTTGGCTATCTCTTCTGCTAGAAGAGTTTCTGAGCTATCTGTTCTTTCTTGTGAGTCTCCTTTTCTGATTTTTCATCAGGATAAGGCAGTTTTGTGGACTTCTTTTAAATTTTTATCTAAGGTTGTGAATGCTAACAACATTAGTAGAGAAATTGTTGTCCCTTCCTTATGTCCTAATCCTAAGAATTCTTTGGAGAGATCTTTACATTCTTTGGATGTGGTAAGAGCTTTGAAATATTATGTGGAAGCTATTAAAAATTTCAGGAAGACTTCCAGTCTATTTGTTTTATTTTCTGGTCCTAGGAAAGGTCAGAAAGCTTCTGCTATTTCCTTGGCTTCTTGGTTGAAACTTTTGATTCATCAAGCTTATTTGGAGTCGGGTCAAACCCCGCCTCAGAGAATTACAGCTCATTCTACTAGATCAGTCTCCACTTCGTGGGCTTTTAAGAATGAAGCTTCAGTTGATCAGATTTGCAAAGCAGCAACTTGGTCCTCTTTGCATACATTTACTAAATTCTACTGTTTTGATGTACTTGCTTCCTCGGAAGCAGTTTTTGGTAGAAAAGTTCTTCAGGCAGCTGTTTCAGTTTGATTCTTCTGCTTTTGATTTAAGTTTTTTTCTTTCAAATATGAAATAAACTTATTTTTTTGGGTTGTGGACTAATATTTTCAGCGGAATATGGCTGTTTTTATTTTTATTCCCTCCCTCTCTAGTGACTCTTGAGTGGAAGACTCCACATCTTGGGTATTGATATCCCATATGTCACTAGCTCATGGACTCTTGCCAATTACATGAAAGAAAACATAATTTATGTAAGAACTTACCTGATAAATCCCTTTCATATTGGCAAGAGTCCATGAGGCCCAGCCTTTTTATGGTGGTTATGATTTTTTGTATAAAGCACAATTTTTTCCAAATTTCCTTTGTTGATGCTTTCTACTCCTTTCTTTATCACCCCACTGCTTGGCTATTCGTTAAGCTGAATTGTGGGTGTAGTGAGGGGTGTATTTATAGGCATTTTGAGGTTTGGGAAACTTTGCCCCTCCTAGTAGGATTGTATATCCCATATGTCACTAGCTCATGGACTCTTGCCAATATGAAAGAAATGAATTTATCAGGTGGTAAGTTCTTACATAAATTGTTTATATATATATATATATATATATATATATATATATATATATATATGTGTGTGTGTATACACTGTATATATCTCACACATGTGAGTATATAATTTATTTTTGTAATCATTTCTTTAAATATGAATTAGATACATAATTTAGAAATAACTACATTTATCTGTGTTCTCCACATAGAAATAGTTGCCAGCTGGGTGGCATTATGAAGTAGACAGGTGGTGGCATTGTAATATTTTCTAATATAACATTTTCTTCTATCCAAAGCACACATTAATTGCATAATTTAACATGTTTTTAATGATAATTGGTGTTAATAAGGAATAAAGAAAAAACGCTAAAAGCATTAAGGGTTAATACCTTGGAGAAGTGTTTCAGATACTAGGTACTTTTAACCTTATGTCTTATTCATCAAATTGCATATATGCAAACATTAATACAAAAAACATACATAGAAATGTATGAAATGGTTTATTTATTAAAAAGATTCTAAAAGCAAATATTTCTGAGGATGTCTCCTCCATGTAAAGTCCAATGTCATATAATGGTAGCTACCAGTCTCTTAAAATACACATAAATACCACCTTATTGTAAAAGTTAGGTGCTTGACTTCTCTTATGTTGCAATATCCTCTTATACAAAGTATCAACTGATTGTGGTTGGGTATGTCACCTTTATGTATCTGTTTTAGATACTTTACAAGTCTCTGCGTTTGTGATTAGCAGTGTTGGAGACCTGAACCTACGTTGTTCAATCCGGCCTGAGGTAGCGTACCAAACTTATGATACGCGCTGCTTGCAGTGGATCTCTTTCCTCTACATAGCCGGCCTGTCTGGAGTGTCTACCCGTTCTCTCACATTACTTCTCACGTTACTGTGCTTTAAGCCAATCCCATACACACGCCAGTTGAATTGGGCTACCGTCTTCTTGTCGTATCTTTTGCTGTGTTTCTATGTTTGGAGATAATTTCCTTATACTCTGCGCAGGTTGAGATAAGCTGGTCTAATTGGTATAGACCCCCTTTAAAATATTGATGTGTTTCGTCTGTTAATAGGCTTTTTCAAGAGTCTTGAAAAAACCTATTAACAGACGAAACACATCAATATTTTAAAGGGGGTCTATACCAATTAGACCAGCTTATCTCACTCTGCGCAGAGTATAAGGAAATTATCTCCAAACATAGAAACACAGCAAAATATATGTCAAAAAGACGATAGCCCAATTCATCTACCGAGTGTGTAGCATTAAAGCACAGTCATGTGAGAGACCGGGTAAACACTCCAGACAGGCCAGGTACGTAGAGGAAAGGGATCCACTGCACGCAGCGCGTATCACAAGTTTGGTACGCTACCCCAGACTGCACTTACCAGATTGATCAACGGAGGTTCAGGTTTCCAAAACTGCTAATCGCCAACGGCAAAGGGACTGGTAAAGTATCTAAAACGGATACATAAAGGTAACATACCCAACCACAATCAGTTGATACTTTGTATAAGAGGATATTGCAACATAAGAGGAGCCAAGCACCCAACTTTAACATTAAGGTGATAATTATGTGTATTTGGAGAGACCGGTAGCTACCATTATATGACGTTGGAGTTTATATGGAGGAGACGTTCTCAGAATAATTTGCTTTTAGAATCTTTCTTCTATAAGGTACGATGAGTCCACGGATTCATCCTTTACTTGTGGGATATTATCCTCCTGCTAATAGGAAGTGGCAAAGAGCACCACAGCAGAGCTGTCTATATAGCTCCTCCATTATCTCCACCCCCAGTCATTCTCTTTGCCTACTCTAAGTACTAGTAAGGATAAAGTGAAAGAGGTGATAAAATATTAGTTTTTAATTTCTTAAAGCAAGAGTTTTTTGTTTTTAAATGGTACCAGTGTGTATTATTTACTCTCAGGCAGCAGATGGATGAAGACTTCTGCCTGGAGGATGATGATCTTAGCATTTGTCACTAAAATCCAGTGCAGTTCCCTCAGAGGCTGAGGAGTACAGGAAACTTCAGTGTGAGGAATGTTTTCATTCTATAGAGCAGTGAGGTATGTTCTCTCATTTTTTCAGGAGAGACTGTATTTCAGAAAGGCTGACAGTATCCCCATGAAGGTAAGGGTAAGCAGTAATCCTAAGAGCTATCAAAGGGCATTACTAAGCTTGCATAAGGGACTATTTAAAAAATGTTTGACACTGAGTTTTTGAATGTATGTGGGCAAACGTTTTGTTAACTGGGAGTACTGTTAACGTTTCTTCTGTTATGTGTGATCAGTCCACGGGTCATCATTACTTCTGGGATATAACTCCTCCCCAACAGGAAATGCAAGAGGATTCACCCAGCAGAGCTGCATATAGCTCCTCCCCTCTACGTCAGTCCCAGTCATTCTCTTGCACCCAACGACTAGATAGGATGTGTGAGAGGACTATGGTGATTATACTTAGTTTTTATGACTTCAATCAAAAGTTTGTTATTTTACAATAGCACCGGAGCGTGTTATTACTTCTCTGGCAGAGTTTGAGGAAGAATCTACCAGAGTTTTTTACTATGATTTTAACCGGAGTAGTTAAGATCATATTGCTGTTCTCGGCCATCTGAGGGAGGTAAAAGCTTCAGATCAGGGGACAGCGGGCAGATGAATCTGCATTGAGGTATGTAGCAGTTTTTATTTTCTGAATGGAATTGATGAGAAAATCCTGCCATACCGTTATAATGACATGTATGTATACAACAGTATTCTGGGGATGGTATTTCACCGGAACTACTCTGTTAAAAGTCACTAATCCTTTTAATAAGTATTTATCATGTTAAACGTTTTTGCTGGAATGTAGAATCGTTTACATTTCTGAGGTACTGAGTGAATAAATATTTGGGCATTATTTTCCACTTGGCAGTTGTTTGGTTTTAATTGTGACAGTTTCGTTTCTCTTCACTCCTGTGTGTGAGGGAGGGGCCGTTTTTGGCGCTCTTTGCTACGCATC
The DNA here is from genome assembly GCF_027579735.1 of Bombina bombina. NCBI lineage: Eukaryota > Metazoa > Chordata > Amphibia > Anura > Bombinatoridae > Bombina > Bombina bombina. The sequence continues at coordinate 982,281,537 of NC_069499.1, read as the reverse complement.
AAAAATTTCCAGTCAGTTACTCTTATATTTCCTGCATGATCCGGTTCATCTCCGACAGATCTCAGGGGTCTTAAAACTTCTTTAGAGGGAGGTAGATTCTCTCAGCAGAGCTGTGAGAATTTTATATTGACTGTGAATAAAAACGTTGCTCTGTAATTTTTATGTCAAATTTAATTATTGTTATTTTACTATGGGAACAAACCTTTGCTAAAAGTTGTGTTGTTTTAAAGTTTGATGCTATAACTGTTTTTTTTTTTTTTTTCAGTTCATTATTTCAACTGTCATTTAATCGTTTAGTACCTCTTTGAGGCACAGTACGTTTTTGCTAAAAAAGATTATAACCAAGTTGCAAGTTTATTGCTAGTGTGTTAAACATGTCTGACTCAGAGGAAGATATCTGTGTCATTTGTTCCAATGCCAAGGTGGAGCCCAATAGAAATTTATGTACTAACTGTATTGATGCTACTTTAAATAAAAGTCAATCTGTACAATTTGAACAAATTTCACCAAACAGCGAGGGGAGAGTTATGCCGACTAACTCGCCTCACGCGGCAGTACCTGCATCTCCCGCCCGGGAGGTGCGTGATATTATGGCGCCTTGTACATCTGGGCGGCCATTACAGATAACATTACAAGATATGGCTACTGTTATGACTGAAGTTTTGTCTAAATTACCAGAACTAAGAGGCAAGCGTGATCACTCTGGGGTGAGAACAGAGTGCGCTGACAATACTAGGGCCATGTCTGATACTGCGTCACAGCTTGCAGAGCATGAGGACGGAGAGCTTCATTCTGTGGGTGACGGTTCTGATCCAAACAGATTGGATTCAGATATTTCAAATTTTAAATTTAAATTGGAGAACCTCCGTGTATTACTAGGGGAGGTTTTAGCAGCTCTCAATGATTGTAACACCGTTGCAATACCAGAGAAACTGTGTAGGTTGGATAAATACTTTGCGGTACCGGCGAGTACTGACGTTTTTCCTATACCTAAGAGACTAACTGAAATTGTTACTAAGGAGTGGGATAGACCCGGTGTGCCGTTCTCACCCCCTCCAATATTTAGAAAGATGTTTCCAATAGACGCCACCACTCGGGACTTATGGCAAACGGTCCCTAAGGTGGAGGGAGCAGTTTCTACTTTAGCTAAGCGTACCACTATCCCGGTGGAGGATAGCTGTGCTTTTTCAGATCCAATGGATAAAAAATTAGAGGGTTACCTTAAGAAAATGTTTGTTCAACAAGGTTTTATATTGCAACCCCTTGCATGTATCGCGCCGATTACGGCTGCGGCAGCATTTTGGATTGATTCTCTGGAAGAGAACCTTAGTTCATCTACGCTAGACGACATTACGGACAGGCTTAGAGTCCTTAAACTAGCTAATTCATTCATTTCGGAGGCCGTAGTACATTTAACCAAACTTACGGCTAAGAACTCAGGATTCGCCATCCAGGCACGTAGGGCGCTGTGGCTAAAATCCTGGTCAGCTGATGTTACTTCTAAGTCCAAATTACTTAATATACCTTTCAAGGGGCAGTCTTTATTTGGGCCCGGTTTGAAAGAAATTATCGCTGACATTACAGGAGGTAAGGGCCACGCCCTACCTCAAGACAAAGCCAAAGCTAAGGCTAGTCAGTCTAATTTTCGTCCCTTTCGGAATTTCAAAACAGGAGCAGCATCAACCTCCACTGCACCAAAACAGGAGGGAGCTGTTGCTCGTTACAGGCAAGGCTGGAAGCCTAACCAGTCCTGGAACAAGGGCAAGCAGGCCAGGAAACCTGCTGCTGCCCCAAAGACAGCATGAACCGAGAGCCCCCGATCCGGGACCGGATCTAGTGGGGGGCAGACTTTCTCTCTTCGCCCAGGCCTGGGCAAGAGATGTTCAGGATCCCTGGGCGCTAGAGATCATATCTCAGGGATACCTTCTAGACTTCAAATTATCTCCCCCAAGAGGGAGATTTCATCTGTCAAGGTTGACAACAAACCAGATAAAGAAAGAAGCGTTTCTACGCTGTGTACAAGATCTGTTATTAATGGGAGTGATCCATCCGGTTCCGCGGTCGGAACAAGGACAAGGGTTCTACTCAAACCTGTTTGTGGTTCCCAAAAAAGAGGGAACTTTCAGGCCAATCTTAGATTTAAAGATTCTAAACAAATTCCTAAGAGTTCCATCGTTCAAAATGGAAACTATTCGGACAATCTTACCCATGATCCAAAAGGGTCAGTACATGACCACAGTGGATTTAAAAGATGCTTACCTTCACATACCGATTCACAAAGATCATCACCGGTATCTACGGTTTGCCTTCCTAGACAGGCACTACCAGTTTGTAGCTCTTCCATTCGGATTGGCTACGGCTCCAAGAATCTTCACAAAGGTTCTGGGTGCCCTTCTGGCGGTACTAAGACCGCGAGGGATTTCGGTAGCTCCGTACCTAGACGACATTCTAATACAAGCTTCAAGCTTTCAAACTGCCAAGTCTCATACAGAGTTAGTTCTGGCATTTCTAAGGTCGCATGGATGGAAAGTGAACGAAAAGAAGAGTTCTCTTTTTCCTCTCACAAGAGTTCCATTCTTGGGGACTCTTATAGATTCTGTAGAAATGAAGATTTACCTGACAGAAGACAGGTTAACAAAGCTCACTCTTGCCACCTGTCAGCAATCCACATCCCGGGAGTGGAGAACTGGGAGGCGGATTTCTTGAGTCGCCAGACTTTTCATCCGGGGGAGTGGGAACTTCATCCGGAGGTCTTTGCCCAAATACTTCGACGTTGGGGCAAACCAGAGATAGATCTCATGGCGTCTCGCCAGAACGCCAAACTTCCTCACTACGGGTCCAGATCCAGGGATCCGGGAGCGGTTCTGATAGATGCTTTGACAGCACCTTGGAACTTCGGGATGGCTTATGTGTTTCCACCCTTCCCGCTGCTTCCTCGATTGATTGCCAAAATCAAACAGGAGAGAGCATCAGTGATTCTAATAGCGCCTGCATGGCCACGCAGGACTTGGTATGCAGATCTAGTGGACATGTCATCCTGTCCGCCTTGGTCTCTACCTCTAAGACAGGACCTTCTGATACAGGGTCCATTCAAACATCAAAATCTAACTTCTCTGAAGCTGACTGCTTGGAAATTGAACGCTTGATTTTATCAAAACGTGGTTTTTCTGAGTCGGTTATTGATACCCTGATACAGGCTAGGAAGCCTGTTACCAGAAAGATTTACCATAAAATATGGCGTAAATACCTATACTGGTGCGAATCCAAACGTTACTCCTGGAGTAAGGTTAGGATCCCTAGGATATTGTCCTTTCTACAAGAAGGTTTAGAAAAGGGTTTATCAGCTAGTTCATTAAAGGGACAGATTTCAGCTCTGTCCATCTTGTTACACAGGCGTCTGTCAGAAAATCCAGACGTCCAGGCCTTTTGTCAGGCTTTAGCTAGGATCAAGCCTGTGTTTAAAGCTGTTGCTCCGCCATGGAGTTTAAACTTAGTTCTTAACGTTTTACAGGGTGTTCCGTTTGAACCCCTTCATTCCATTGATATAAAATTGTTATCTTGGAAAGTTCTGTTTTTAATGGCTATTTCCTCGGCTCGAAGAGTCTCTGAGTTATCAGCCTTACATTGTGATTCTCCTTATCTGATTTTTCACTCAGACAAGGTAGTTCTGCGTACTAAACCTGGGTTCTTACCTAAGGTAGTCACTAACAGGAATATCAATCAAGAGATTGTTGTTCCATCCTTGTGTCCAAATCCTTCTTCAAAGAAGGAACGTCTTCTACACAATCTGGATGTAGTTCGTGCCCTCAAGTTCTACTTGCAGGCAACTAAAGATTTTCGCCAAACTTCTTCCCTGTTTGTCGTTTATTCTGGACAGAGGAGAGGTCAAAAAGCTTCTGCTACCTCTCTCTCTTTTTGGCTTCGTAGCATAATACGTTTAGCCTATGAGACTGCTGGACAGCAGCCTCCTGAAAGAATTACAGCTCACTCCACTAGAGCTGTGGCTTCCACTTGGGCCTTTAAGAATGAGGCCTCTGTTGAACAGATTTGCAAGGCTGCAACTTGGTCTTCGCTTCATACTTTTTCCAAATTTTACAAATTTGACACTTTTGCTTCTTCGGAGGCTATTTTTGGGAGAAAGGTTCTTCAGGCAGTGGTTCCTTCTGTATAATGAGCCTGCCTATCCCTCCCGTCATCCGTGTACTTTTGCTTTGGTATTGGTATCCCAGAAGTAATGATGACCCGTGGACTGATCACACATAACAGAAGAAAACATAATTTATGCTTACCTGATAAATTCCTTTCTTCTGTTGTGTGATCAGTCCACGGCCCGCCCTGTTTTAAGGCAGGTAAATATCTTTTAAATTATACTCCAGTCACCACTTCACCCTTGGTTACTCCTTTCTCGTTGATTCTTGGTCGAATGACTGGGACTGACGTAGAGGGGAGGAGCTATATGCAGCTCTGCTGGGTGAATCCTCTTGCATTTCCTGTTGGGGAGGAGTTATATCCCAGAAGTAATGATGACCCGTGGACTGATCACACAACAGAAGAAAGGAATTTATCAGGTAAGCATAAATTATGTTTTTTTTGGGCAATAACGTTTTGTGACAACTTTATTGAGGGTACACTTGGCTTTTTTTTGGGTCTCAGAACCCACATGGCTAGTTTAATACCGCTCTTGTGCGGTTCTTTGAGGCTGTAAAGACATCAAGTGAGATGGGCGGGCCTATTTTCGGGCCTCAGATGCGCAGTTGTTTTCACTTGGCAAGCAGCAAGCTCCAACTCCTGAGGGACCTTGTGGAAGTTTTGGGCCAAATCGAAGCTTTAACCCCATTTTTACAATCCCTGAGGGCAGGTAGACGCCACAGCAGGGATGTGGCAAGGTGCTGGGGGTGTTTTTTTTCCGTATTTAGGCCTTCTTATCAATCCGGTTTGCACAATAAAGGATTAAATGTTAAATTTTCTTGTGGGGCAAACGTAACTACACATTGAGTCTGCTATCAAAAATTTGGTGTATTTTAAAGCAGTTTTGCAGAACGTGTATGCTTTTTTTCTCTTAAAGGCGCAGTACCGTTTTTTAAAGATTGTTATTTTTTCACTAAAGTGTTTTCATGCTTGTTTGTAGTCATTACTAGCCTGTTCAACATATCTGACATTGAGGAAAGTCAATGTTCAATATGTTTAAAAGCCATTGTGGAACCCCCACTTAGAATGTGTCCCTCATGCACTGAAAGTTCAATAAATTGTAAAGAACATATGTTAGCTACTAAAAGTATGTCGCAAGATGATTCTCAGTCAGAAGGGAATCAGGTTATGCCATCTAATTCTCCCCAAGTGTCACAACCATTAACACCCGCACAAGCGACGCCAAGTACTTCTTCTACTGCGTCTAATTCTTTCACCCTGCAAGATATGGCCGCAGTTATGAATACTACCCTCACAGAGGTTTTATCTAAGTTGCCTGGGTTGCAGGGGAAGCGCAGTAGGTCTGGTGTGAGCCCTGACGCTTTATTAGCCATATCCGATGTACCCTCACAATGTTCTGAGTTGGGGGTGAGGGATTTGCTGTCTGAGGGAGAGATTTCTGATTCAGGAAAGATGTTCCCTCAGACTCAGATATGACGTCTTTTTTAAATTTAAGCTAGAACACCTCCGCTTGTTGCTCAGGGAGGTTTTAGCGACTCTGGATGATTGTGACCCTATTGTAGTTCCAGCGAAATTGTGTAACATGGACAGATTTCTAGAGGTTCCTGTCTACACTGATGTGTTTCCGGTCCTTAAGAGGATTTCGGACATTGTCATTAAGGAGTGGGATAGACCAGGTATTCCGTTCGCTCCCCCTCCTACTTTTAAGATAATTTTTCCCATATCAGACACAATGCGGGACTCGTGGGAGACGGTCCCTAAGGTGGAGGGAGCTATTTCTACCCTGGCTAAGCGTACAACTATACCTATTGAGGACAGTTGTGCTTTCAAAGATCCTATGGATAAAAAATTTAGAGGGTCTCCTAAAGAAAATATTTGTCCATTAGGGTTTTCTTCTCCAAATATTTCCGTGCATTGTTCCTGTAAATACTGCAGCTGCTTTTTGGTTTGAGGCTCTGAAGGAGGCTCTTCAGGTTGAGACCCCATTAGATGATATTCTGGATATAATTAGGGCACTCAAGCTAGCTAATTCTTTCATTACAGATGCCGCTTTTCAACTGGCTAAATTAGCAGCAAATAATTCAGGTTTTGCCATTTTAGCGCGTAGAGCGTTATGGCTTAAGTCCTGGTCTGCTGATGTGTCATCAAAATCTAAGCTTTTAGCCATCCCTTTCAAAGGTAAGACCCTTTTCGGGCCTGAACTGAAAGAGCTCATTTGAGACATCACTGGAGGGAAAGGCCATGCCCTTCCTCAGGATAAGACAAAAAAGATGAGGACCAAACAAAATAATTTTCGTTCCTTTCGAAACTTCAAAGGTGGCCCCTCTACCTCTTCCCCTGCTGCAAATCAAGAGGGGAATTTTGCTCAATCCAAGTCAGTCTGGAGACCTAACCAGACTTGGAACAAAGGTAAACAGGCCAAGAAGCCCGCTGCTGCCACCAAGACAGCATGAAGGGGTAGCCCCCTATCCGGGACCGGATCTAGTAGGGGACAGACTTTCTCTCTTTGCTCAGGCTTGGGCAAGAGACGTTCAGGACTCCTGGGCTTTAGAAAATGTAACCGAGGGGTATCTTCTAGATTTCAAAGATTCTCCTCCAAGGGGGAGATTCCATCTTTCTCAATTGTCTGCAAACCAGACAAAAAGAAATGCGTTCTTACGCTGTGTAGAAGACATATACCATGGGAGTGATCCGCTCAGTTCCGAAAGCAGAACAGGGGCAGGGGTTTTACGCCAATCTGTTTGTGGTTCCCAAAAAAGAGGGAACCTTCAGACCAATTTTAGATCTCAAGATGGAGACCATTCTGACTATTTTACCAATGATCCAGGAGGGTCAATATATGACCACCGTGGACTTAAAGGATACGTATCTACATATCCCTATCCACAAAGATCATCACGAGTTCCTCAGGTTCGCCTTTCTGGACAAGCATTACCAGTTTGTGGCTCTTCCCTTCGGGTTGGCCACAGCTCCCAGAATTTTCACAAAGGTGCTAGGGTCCCTTCTGGCGGTTCTAAGGCCGCGGGGCATAGCAGTGGCGCCTTATCTAGACGATATCTTAATTCAGGCGTCGACTTACCAACTAGCCAAGTCTCACACGGACATCGTGTTGGCTTTTCTAAGATCTCACAGGTGGAAGGTGAACGTAAAAAAGGGTTCACTTATCCCTCTCACAAGAGTTCCATTCCTGGGAACTCTGATTAGATTCGGTGGACATGAAAAATTTTCTGACTGAGGTCAGGAAATCAAAGATTCTAACCACCTTCCGAGCTCTTCATTCCATTCGTCGTCCGTCAGTGGCTCAGTGTATGGAGGTAATCGGACTAATGGTAGCGGCAATGGACATAGTTTCGTTTGCTTGCTTGCATCTCAGACCACTGCAACTATGCATGCTCAAACAGTGGAATGGGGATTATGCAGATTTATCTTCTCAGATAAATCTGGATCACGAGACCAGAGACTCTTCTTTGGTGGTCGTCGCAGGATCATCTGTTCCAGGGAATGTGTTTCCACAGGCCAGCGTGGGTCATAGTGACGACGAACACCAGCCTATTGGGCTGGGGTGCAGTCTGGAATTCCCTGAAAGCACAGGGTTTGTGGACTCAGGAGGAGGCTCTCCTCCCGGTAAATATTCTAGAACTGAGAGCGATATTAAACGTGCTTCAGGCGTGGCCTCAGCTGGCTTCTGCCAGATTCATAAGATTCCAGTCGGACAATATCAGGACTGTAGCATATATCAATCATCAGGGAGGATCAAAGAGTTCTCTAGCGATGATAGAGGTTACCAAAATAATTTGATGTGCAGAGACTCACTCTTGCCATCTATCAGCAATCTATCTCCCAGGAGTGGAGAACTGGGAAGCGGATTTTCTAAGTCGTCAGACTTTTCATCCGGGGGAGTGGGAACTCCATCCGGAGGTGTTTGCACAATTGATTCATCAATGGGGCACACCAGAATTGGATCGCCAAACTTCCTTGTTATGGGTCCAGGTCAAGGGATCCTCTAGCAGTACCCTGGTCGTTAAACCTGGCTTATGTGTTTCCACCATTTCCTCTCCTTCCTAGTTTGATCGCCAGAATCAAACAGTAGAGAGCTTCAGTGATTTTGATAGCACCTGCGTGGCCACGCAGGACTTGTTATGCAGACCTGGTGGACATGTCATCTCTTCCACCATGAACTCTGCCACTGAGAGAGGACCTTCTGATTCAAGGTCCGTTCCAGCATCCAAATCTAGTTCCCCTGCGGCTTATTGCTTGGAGATTGAACGCTTGATTCTGTCCAAGCGCGGTTTCTCTGAGTCGGTCATAGATACCTTGATCCAGACTCGAAAGCCTGTCACTAGGAAAATTTATCATAAGATATGGCGTAAATATCTTTATTGGTGCGAATCCAAAGGCTACTCATGGAGTAAGATCAGGATTCCTAGGATTTTGTCTTTTCTCCAAGAAGGATTGGAGAAGGGGCTATCAGCTAGTTCCTTAAAGGGACAGATATCTGCTTTATCAATTCTACTGCACAAGCGTCTGGCAGATGTTCCAGACGTTCAGTCGTTCTGTCAGGCTTTAGTTAGAATCAAGCCTGTGTTTAAACCTGTTGCTCCGTCATGGAGTTTGATTTTAGTTCTTAAAGTTCTTCAAGGGGTTCCGTTTGAACCTATGCATTCCATAGATATTAAGCTTCTATCTTGGAAAGTTCTGTTTTTAGTTGCTATCTCTTCGGCTAGAAGAGTTTCTGAACTATCTGCATTGCAATGTGACTCGCCTTATCTTGTTTTCCATGCTGATAAGGTGGTTTTGCGTACCAAACCTGGATTCCTTCCTAAGGTTGTTACTAATAGGAATATCAATCAGGAAATTGTTGTTCCTTCTCTGTGTCTTAATCCTTCCTCTAAGAAGGAGCGTTTGTTGCACAACTTGGACGTGGTTCGTGTTTTGAAGTTTTACTTACAAGCAACCAAATATTTCCGTCAAACATCTTCTTTGTTTGTTGTCTGTTCTGGAAAACGTAGAGGTCAAAAAGCTACGGCTACCTCTTTCTTTTTGGCTGAAAAGCATCATCCGTTTGGCATACGAGACTGCTGGACAGCAGCCTCCTGAAAGGATTACAGCTCACTCTACTAGAGCGGTGGCTTCCACATGGGCTCTTAAAAATGATGCTTCTGTTGAACAGATTTGTAAGGCTGCGACTTGGTCTGCGCTTCATACCTTTTCCAAATTTTAGAAATTTGATACTTTTGCTTCTTCGGAGGCTATTTTTGGGAGAAAAGTTCTTCAAGCAGTGGTGCCTTCTGTTTAACCATCTGTCCTGTAGCTTTGGTATTGTATCCCACAAGTAAAAGATGAATCCGTGGACTCGTCGTACCTTATAGAAGAAAAGTAAATTTATGCTTACCTGATAAATTGATTTCTTCTATGGTACGACGAGTCCACGGCCCGCCCTGTCATTTTAAGACAGATTATTTTTTGGGTTTTAAACTTCAGTCACCTCTGCACCTTTTAGTTTCTCTTTTTGTGTGTTTTTATTAATGTTTGCATATATGCAATTTGAGAAATAAGACATAAGGTTAAAAGTACCTAGTATCTGCAACACACACTTCTCCAAGGTAATAAACCCTTTATGCTTTTAGCATTCTTTATTCCTCATTAAAGGGACACTGAACCCAATTTTTTTTTCTTTTGGGATTCAGATAGAGCATGTAATTTTAAGCAACTTTCTAATTTACTCATTATTAATTTTTCTTGATTTGAAAAGGGCATTTGGGCTAAGGAGCCAGCCAATTTTTGGTTTAGAGCGCTGGACAGCACTTGTTTATTGGTATGTGTGTGAATTTATCCAGCAATCGGCAAGAACAACCCAGGTTGTTCACCAAAAATGGGCCGGCACCTAAGCTTACATTCTTGCTTTTCAAATAAGGATACCAAAAGAATGAAGAAAATGTGATAATAGGAGTACATTAGAAAGTTGCTTAAAATTGCATGCTCTATCTGATTCACTAAAGAGAAATTTTTGGGTTCAGTGTCCCTTTAACACTGTCACCTGACTGAGAGACCAGCTTAAACAATAGCTCTTGAAGGGTTAATTGTGTAGCGCTCTAAAAGTTTGCACCTTTTTCCTACTCTTTTTAATGATTATTGCAATAAAAATTTAATGTTTTTTTTTTTATATCTAATTTTAGCTAATAAAACTTTAGCCGGCTGGTCAGTAAAGTTAGGCGGGTGGTGCACCTGCTAAAAAGGTCCTTTGGTGAACACACACATCTGTTTTTGGAAAGGGAATATAATCCACAGCTAATCTATTAAACGTTACATTTCTGAAAATGTATACCATATGACTGACTTTGTTGCATTATATGTAATTTTGTAAGGTGTTTTATTTTTCTCGTATTCAGCTGTATTCTTGAAATTGTTAGTTTCAGCTAGTAATAGGTACGAGGATACCAAATCCCTTTATAATGTAGGGCCACCCAGAACATTAAGGCATGCAATTCTCAGGAGCCATAACTTCTTTGTTGCTGGGGTTTATCATACCCTAGCAAAAGAGAGAAAATATATAAAGTATAATATATACAGTTGTATGAAAAAGTTTAGTCACCGCTGACAATTTCCATAATTTTCATTTATAAATAAGTGGGTGATTGGATCAGCAATTTCATTTTGATCTATCAAATAACTGAAGGACCTTGTAATATTTCAGTAGTGAAATGAGGTTTATTGGATTAACAGAAAATGTGCAAGATGCATCAAAACGAAATTAGACAGGTGCATACAGTTGTGTCCCCTTGTCATTTTGTTAATTTGAATACCTGTAACTACCTAGCACTGATTAATTGGAACACACAATTTGTTTGGTGAGCCCATTAAGCCTTGAACTTCATAGATAGGTGCATCCAATCATGAGAAAAAGGTATTAAAGGTGGCTAATTGCAAGTTATTGTTCTGACTCTCCTCTGAAGAGTGGCAACATGGGGGCCTCAAAACAACTCTCAAATGACCTGAAAACAAAGATTATTCAACATTAGGGTTTAAGGGAAGGCTGCAATGAAATGAAAGACCACAGGCACAGTTCTTGTTAAGGCCAGAAGTTGCAGGCCAAGTAAAATATCGGAGAGGCAAAGGATGGTGAGAACGGTCAAAAACAGCCTAGAGGCCACCTCCAAAGACCAACATCATCTTGCTGCAGATGGTGTCACTGTACATCGTTCAACAATTTAGCGCACTTTGCACAAGGAGAAGCTGTATGGGAGAGTGATGTGATTAAAGCCTTTTCTATACACACGCCACAAACAGTTGCTTGAGGTATGCAAACTTACATTTGGACAAGCCAGCTTCATTTTAAAAGAAGGTGCTGTGGACTGATGAAACAAACATTGAGTTTTTTGGTCATAACAAGGGGCGTTATGCATGGCAGCAAAAGAACTCAGCGTTCCAAGACAAACACTTGCTACCCACAGTAAAATTTGGTGGATGTTCCATCATGCTGTGGGGCTGTGTGGCCAGTGCCGGTACTGGGAACTTGTTAAAGTTGAGGGTTGCATGGATTGCACTCAATATCAGCAGATACTTGAGAATAATTTTGAGGAATCAGTCACAAAGTTGAAGTTACGCCGGCGATAGATAATTCAACAAGACAACGACCCAAAACACTGCTCAAAATCTACTCTGGCATTTATGCAGAGGAACAAGTACAATGTTCTGGAATGGCCATCCCAGTCCCCAGACCTGAATATCATTACAAATCTGTGGGTTGATTTGAAGCGGGCTGTCCATGCTCGGCAACCATCAAACCTAACTGAACTGGAGATATTTTTCAATGAGGAATGGTCCAAAATACCTTCATCCAGAATCTAGACACTCATTACAGGCTATAGGAAGCGTCTAGAGGCTGTTATTTCTGCTAAAGGAGGCTCTACTAAATATTGATGCAATATTTCTGTTGGGGTGCCCAAATTTATGCACCTGTCTAATCTCGTTTTGATGCATATTGCACATTTTCTGTTAATCCAATAAACCTCATTTCACTACTGAAATATTATTGCGTCTTTCAGTTATTTGATGGATCAAAATGATATTGCTGATCCAAACACCCAATTATTTATAAATGAAAATCATGGAAGTTGTCAGGGGTGCCTAAACATTTGCATACAACTGTATCTGTGTCATCTATGTATATCTAAAAAACCCTGCTCTATATTTATATATCTCTCTATCTCTATCTATCTCTATCTCTATCTATCTCTATCTATTTCTATCTATCTATCTCTATCTATCTATCTGTATCTATCTGTATCTATCTGTATCTATCTCTATCTATCTCTATCTATCTCTATCTATCTCTATTCTCTATCCTCTATCTCACACACGAAATGTGGCTGAATGTAGCGAGACATTGTGGGAGGAAGGGATATTTTGTTGTTGACTACTAACATGTTATTTGATATTAAAATCATCATTTATCTTTGTAGGCCCCCTATTTGAGAAGAAACAATTGTAGGAGGTTCATGTGTTTTTAAAAAGCTTTTTCGAATATAAAATTAAATCAAGAGGTCAAGATACATTTCTCTGGTTTTTCATCCCAATCAAAAACATATATTAGCTTTCTTATAATGTGGCTCAACTGTTAAGTGTTAAAGCTTGCTTTATAAAGCCTGGCTACAGCTGCTCTTACAATACTGCATATTTATTTTCAGAAATGCAGTGTGGGAGCAAAATCATCACTGCAATGGATGAAGTTGCAAGTTCTCAGTCTCCAGTGACTTATGAATCTGAAACCCACCATGAAAACATGGAGAGCAGTTCTCCTGGTATGCTGTAGTTTATGTACTTCTTATAAGGAGCATTGTCTAGCACTAATAAAGATGTAGAAAAAGCTTCCATATCTGGAACAAGATATAAGTGTTTCCAGCTATCATTTTTTTAAATAAATGGTACTGTCTAATGTAACCTAAACCCATGACAATTGCCACAATGCCTTGTAACTGTATTAAAGGGACAGGAAATACAAACTTTTCTTCATGATTTGCATAGAACATACAATTTTTCATGATTTGCATAGAACATACAATTTTAAACAACATTCCAATTCCATTATCAAATTTGCTTCATTTCCTTGTTATCCTTTCCTGAAGAAACAGCATTACGCTACTTGCAGCTAGCTAAAGCTATCTAGTTAGCCAATCACAAAAGACAAATGTGTGCAAGCACCAATTAGCAGCAGCCCCCAATAGTGTAGGATATGTGCGTATTTTTCAACATGGGATACCAAGAGAACGAAGCACATTTGGAAATAGAAGTGAATTTTAAAGTGGCAAGTTTAATTTTGACTTTCTAATGACACGGTGAGTCCACGGATCATCATCAATTACTGCTGAGAATATCACTCCTGGCCAGCAGGAGGCGGCAAAGAGCACCACAGAAAGCTGTTAAATATCACTCCCCTACCCACAATCCCCAAGTCATTCTCTCTGCCTGTAGTGTAGAGTTGAAGTTGAGGTGTCTGAGAAGTTTAATTCAATCAAGATTTTTTTTTTCTTTTTTGCATAGTAAGCTTACACTGTTCCTCTCTTGGGTCTAGCCTAGTCCACACCAGTCTCTTCAGTAGGTAAGTGGTGGCTTTTGAGCACTTGAGAACTTGTGAGGTACAATCTCACTGCGTTTTCTCAAGAATCTGCTGCCCTTACTAGAAACCCTGAGTAGGTCTACTCAGGTTTTTCTCTCTTCACAGGTCCATGTGAGGTACTGCACCCTCTCAAACCAGATGAGCTGTCCTGCTGCCGGACAGCACTTTCAGGTAAGTGCCATTTTAATTTTCTTTTGTAAGGAGATTTCTGGCACTTGTTACAGCTAAAAGCTGTCTTATTTAATATGGGACTTTATTAAACCTTTATGTTTGGGGTTTCTTTTTGGCAGTTTGGGCATTAAGACTGTGAGGTGATTTATGGTGGCTCAGTGTGTTATTGTAGTTTTTATACTTTATCTTTTGGTCATGGAGATTACTGTTGTAAACCTGAGGTCTAGTTGCGCTAACACACATTTCTATTTAAAGACACAGTACACATTTTTTTTATTTTCAAATAAAGAATTTTTAAACTTTATCCTTATTTATTACATAAGATGGATCAAGATGCTTTTCAAACCATTATCCCAAGCGAAGTTGCTGCTTGTCAGTTATGTTTTGATGCTCAGGTGGAACCCCCAGTTCCTTTTTGTTCCTCATGCATTGAGAGAACTTTAAAGGGACACTGAACCCAAATTTTTTCTTTCATGATTCAGATAGAGCATGCAATTTTAAGCAACTTTATGTTCACTGTCCCTTTTAAGCTAGAACACCTTTGCTTTTTACTTAAGGAGGTTTTGGCTACTTTGAACGACTCCGACACAACTATCGCAGTCAATCCTAAAAAATCTATTAAATTGATCAATTACTTTGATGTTCCCTCCGCAGTGGAGGTTTTTCCGGTTCCTGTCCGTGCTGCAGAGATTATTGCTCAAGAATGGGAAGACCTGGTATTCCCTTTTCTCCATCTCCTATTTTTAATATGCTTCCTATAGCGGTTTCTATTAAGGAGTTGAAGCATACGGTTCCTAAGGTAGAAGGAGCAATCTCCACTTTGGCCAAAAGGACTACTATTCGCATAGAGCATAGTTGTTCTTTTAAAGATCCAATGGATAAAATTTTTTAGGCTTTACTAAAAAAGATGTATGTCCACCAGGCTCTACAATGGCAACCTGCGGTGTGTATCGCCACTTTTACCAGCACTGCAGCTTACTAGTTTGATTTGATACCCCTTTTGATGAGATCCAGGACGGGCTTAAGGCTCTCAAGTTAGCCAATTCCTTCATTACAGATGGTGTAATGGTTACTAAACTGGGAGCCAAAATTTCTTGTTTTGCGGTCCTAGCCCGCAGAGCCTTGTGGTTGAAGTCCTGGTCTGTGGATGTTTCATTTAAATCTAACTCATGGCTATTCCTTAAAAAGGGTAAGGCATTGTTTGGACCTGGTTTGGTTCTTTTCTTCCTCAAGATAAAAAGAATTAGCTGAGTAATTTTCGTTCCTTTCGTAACTTTAAAGGCAAATCTTCCTCCCCTTCCTCCACGCAAGATCAAGCCTTCCTGGAAGCCCAACCATTCCTGGAATAAGGGAAAGCAATCTAAAAAGCCGGGAGCGGATCTTGTAGGGGGCAGGCTCTCTTTTTTTTTTTTTTTTTTCTCCCCGGCTTGTATAAGGGATGTACAAAAAATAGGAAAAAAGCGCCAAAAAGTCCAATATAAAAAGTTGAAACAATTTATTGGGACAAAAGGTAAAAACAAATAATGTGTCCTAGAAAGAACTTTAAAATTTCCATGTTGTATTGCAGGTGCACACAGCAGACATGTTTCGTGCTGCAAACAGCACTTGTTCACTACTCACCTGTGCACCTGCAAAGCCCTGCCTTATAATCACAAACTCCCTTAAAGGGATATATACATTTTACAACAATGGATTCTTTAAGCCTACTCTATGTTTAAACCAAATCAATAGAAAAACATATAGGAATTACATTGTAATCATAGCAAATAAATTTAACACTATAGGAATATGTTATATTTTATATATCAAGAAAAATAATAAATGGTGGATTTGTTTAAGACTTACATGATTGCCGATAAGACTATATTATAAATAGAAATAACTTAAACGTTCAATAATAGTAGAATGATGCACTTAAATAATAGAAAGCTAGGTTCAAGATTATTTTAAAGATTTTTTTTATTTTTTATAATCCTTATGCTGTTTGATATAAGCGAGTATAAAAAGAATTTGAGAGATACCCAAAAAGAACTATATACTATCAGACAAATAGGTCAAGATCTCGCCTTTTGTTAATTCCTAGGGGATAACAGGTTTGTAGGGTAAAAATCCAAGACTTCTCTTTTGTCTAAATGGATTTCTCTATTTCCTCCTCTGTTTGATAAAGGAATGAAATCAATGCCTTGAACACTAAGCGTATTGATATCTGAATTATGAAGCTCTCTAAAGTGCCTAGCTATAGACGTATCTGATTCCTCGTCTTCAATACTTCTAAGATGTTCTAAGAATCTTTCTTTTAGAGGCCTTTTGATTTTACCTGTATATTGTTTTAAGCACAATTTGCATGTGAGAAGGTATACAACGTGTGTGGTGGCACAATTGATGTTAAAGTTGATTTTATATAGATTATTAGTTGTGGATGAAGTTAGTGTCCCCTTCAGTGACTAAATTGCATGTCCTGCAAATAGGTCTTCTACATTTGAAAAAGCCTTTTTTTCTTTTTTGTTGTAGACAGTTTTTACTATTTTTTGACTTAATATCTGAAGGAGATAAGTAATTTGAAAGGTTCTTACCTTTTTTGGATATGAAATTACAGCCCTCTTTCATAATTTCCTTTAGTACAGGATCTGAATACTGTATTGGAATAGATTCCCTCACTATATTACAAATTTTATTGTACTCTAGACTATAATTGGTAATAAATTTCGGTCTCTTGTCTGCTGTTGACCACTTACAGCTTTGTTATACAGTAGTAGTTTGTCCCTGGGGATACCATCCACTGTGCATTTAGTTTTAAGAAGTACCTCTTCTGTGTAGCCTCTATCTTTTAATCTTTGTAATGCTAGATTAGCTTCTTGTTGATAATCTCTCTCTGTAGAGCAGTTCCTCTTTATTCTTATTAATTCCCCTTTGGGAATGGCCTTAACCACGTGTCTTGGATGACAAGAGTCATACTTTAAAATGGTGTTGCCTGCTGTAGGCTTCCTAAATAGAGTTGTTTTAATAATATTCTGCTCTTCATCTACAAAAATTGTAAGGTCATGAAAGTTGATACTAGTTGAACTATGCTCACTGGTAAAAATAATACCACACTTCTTAGTATTTAGATATTCAACAAATTTGTCTGCTTGTATAGAGTCTCCTTCAAAGATAAACAGAAGATAATCTATGTAACGAAGAAAGGCAATAATTTGTTGCTTGAAGGGATTAACATCTCCAAAGACGTGGGACAGCTCCCACCAACCCATAAATAGGTTGGCATAGGAAGGGGCAAACTTGGCCCCCATAGCTGTCCCACGCCTTTGGAGAAAAAAAAATCCCCTCCAAACTTGAAAAAATTGTGAGTTAACAAATATTCTATAGCATATGTCAAAAAGTAGTTGGTAGCTGAATCGTAATTGCTATAGTTTTCAAGGAAAAATTCAATAGCTGTTATACCTAGCTTGTGTTGTATAGAGGTATATAGGGATGATACATCCACAGAAATTATTCTGTAAGTAGATTTTCATTAAATATTATTAAGTTTTCTTAGCAATGCAGAGGTGTCCTGTATGTAACTAGGTAAATTTTTGACTATAGGCTGTAGGAAGGAATCAATGAGTTCAGAAAGTGGTTCATTGAGAGAATTGATGCCCGCTATTATCGGCCTTCCGGGAGGAGATTTTTAGGCTTTTATGGACTTTCGGGAAGTAGTGAAATATGGGCACAACGGGAAAAGTAACCGTCAGTGCTTCTTGTACAGTATCATTGATAATATTGTTGTATCTAGCATATTTCACTATTTCCACAAATTCCCTGTTAAATTTGTTAGTTGGATTCTCTTTCAATTTTGTATACACCTCGGTGTCATTTAATTGCCTCATGGCTTCACTGATGTAGTTTTTTCTATCTAGAACAACTACGTTCCCTCCCTTATCAGATTGCCTGATAATGAGATCCTCACTATCTGTCAAGGATTTTAAGGCCTCTTTCTCTGCATAAGTCAAGTTATTATATTTATGTCTGTATTTAGTTTTGTTCTTTTATTTGCTTCATCTAGGTTTATCCTCAACTGTTTTCTGAAAGATATCTAATATTTTAGGTCTTGTTTGTACTGGATAGAACTAACTTTTGTTTTTTAGGTGTTTCAAAGAAATATTTTCCCTACCCGGTAAGCCTGACTTGTCTCCAAAATTTTCTGTTTCTAATTTTTCCAAGTCATAGGTACTACACCATTCTGAAAATTGTAAAGAATCTACTACCGCTTCACCTGTGTTGTCCTTATTCTCACTAGTAATATCTTGCTGTTCTTGGTCTAGATTTTCATTGGCAAAAAAATGTTTACGCAAAGTAATTTTGCGCACTTGTTTAACATCTACTATGGTCTCAAAAACATTGAAATGACTAGTTCGAACATAATTAAGGCCCTTAGATAATACTGCAATTTCTGATTTACTTAGAACTTTAGAGGATAGATTAATAACATCAGAGTTCATGCATATTTCTTTTGAAAGTTCTGGGACCTCGTTGCATAGGTCCTGCGCATTGCTCCCCTCTTGGTTTTGTTTGTTCCCAAATTGATGATGTTGCTTGCTCCTCCCTTTTCCTCTTGACCCTCTATGGTTTTTTTTCTTCCTGGTGCCAGTGCCAGATGCAATTCGTTTTTTGAGACCTGGGACATAGATTCTGGTTCAGATGTCACGCCTGTTGCTCTTAATACAGATGGTACATTAGTTTCTTCAGCATAGTCCCCATCTGAGGATTCAATTTCATATTCAGTGTCCGAAAAGGTTACTGTTTTGATTTTTTTTATCATTCTTTTTATTTTTATTATAGCTGTGAAAGTGTTTCGGTTTAGCTTTATCTTCCACACTCCATCTGTAAACTTGTTTTAATTCATAATCTTTTTTGTCACGTAGCATTTTTCGTGATTTAAACTGCCACAATTCTTGCTTGAATGTATTCATATTCTTTTCAAACATAAGGGATGTACCGGATCCCTGGGTGGTGGACATTTTCTCCCAGGAATACAAAATGGACTTCAAATCTTTTCCTCCCAGAAGCAGGTTTCTCCTCTACAGATTATCTGTAGACCACATAAAGAGAGGCGTTCTTACCTTGTGTCAAGGACCTTGCCGCCCTGGGGGTAATCGTTCCAGTTCCCTTTCAGGAAAGGGGTCTGGGATTTTACTCAAATCTGTTTGTAGTTCCCAAAAAGGAGGGAGCTTTTTGACCAATCCTAGATCTAAAATGTTTAAACAAGTTTCTCAGAGTGCCACCCTTCAAGATGGAGACTATATGCTCCATTCTTCCCTTGGTACAAGAGGGTCAGTTCATGACAACCATAGACCTAAAGGACGCATACCTTCATGTTCCCATTCACAAGGACCATCACAAGTTTCTGAGATTCGCCTTTTTGGACAATCATTTCCAGTTTGTGGCCCTTCCCATTCGGCCTTGCCACAGCTCTCAGGATTTTTTCAAAGGTTCTGGGGGCTTTTTTAGCTGTGGTTCGATCTCGGGGCATTGCAGTGGCACCTTATCTGGACGACATTCTGGTTCAGGCGCCATCTTTTCAACAAGCAGAATCTCATATGGAGATCTTGTTGTCTTTTCTTCGATCCCACGGATGGAAGGTGAATCTAGAAAAAAGTTCACTGGTTCCAGCTACAAGGTTCGTATTTTTGGGGACCATAATAAACTCCCTGTTAATGAAGATTATTCTGACGGAGGTCAGAAAAAAGATTTTCGACTCTTGTCTTGCCATTCAGTCCTCTCCACGGCCGTCAGTGGCTCAATGTATGGAGGTAATCGGTCTGATGGTGGCTTCCATGGACATCATTTCGTTTGCTCGGTTCCATCTCAGACCTCTGCAGTTATGCATGTTCAGACAATGGAATGGGAACTATACGGACCTGTCTCCGCATGTAGATCTAGATGAGGCGTCAATATACTTTCTTCCGTGGTGGCTTTCACAGGATCATCTCTCCCACGGGTGCTTGCTTCAGCAGACCCTCATGGGTGATTGTGACCACAGATGCCAGCCTTTTAGGTTGGGGAGCAGTATGGGGCAAGTTGACGGCTCAGGGCTTATGGACCCAGGAGGAATCAGTCCTGCCAATAAACATCTTGGAGCTGAGAGCAATCTTCAATGCTCGCCTGGCCTCAGTTAGCCTTAGCCCGGTTTATCAAAATTCCAGTCGGACAACGTAAGGGGGAACTCTGAGTTCCTTGGCCATGACAGAAGTGGCCTGAATTATTCAGTGGG
This sequence comes from Bombina bombina, assembly GCF_027579735.1. Classification (NCBI taxonomy): domain Eukaryota; kingdom Metazoa; phylum Chordata; class Amphibia; order Anura; family Bombinatoridae; genus Bombina; species Bombina bombina. Next base: position 982,261,354 of record NC_069499.1, on the reverse strand, counting down.
CAGAGACCCACAACTGCTGTCTTTCTGCGATCCACATCCCAAGAGTGGACAATTGGGAAGCAGATTTTCTGAGTAGACAGACTTTTCATTCCGGGGAGTGGGAACTTCATCCGGATGTGTTTTCCAGCTTGACCCTCAAGTGGGGGCAGCTGGAGTTGGATCTCATGGCTTCTTGTCAGAATGCCAAACTTCCGAGATACGGCTTGAGGTCGATATCCGCAGGCATTTCTGATCGATGCTCTAGCAGTTCCATGAAATTTCAGTCTAGAATACCTTTTTCCTCCGTTCGGTCTCCTTCCAAGAGTCAATGCTCGAATCAAGCAGGAGAGGGCGTCTGTAATTCTCATAGCCCCTCTCAGGATTTGGTATGCAGACCTAGTGGAAATGTCATCCTTTCCACCTTGGAAACGGCCTCTGAGGAAGGACCTTCTATTTCAGGGTCCCTTCCTTCATCCAAATTTCGTTTCTCTGAAGCTGACTGCTTGGAGATTAATCGCTTAGTTTTATCTAAGCGTGAATTTTCAGAATCAGTCATTGAGACCTTGATTCAGGCTCGTAAGCCTGTGACTCGCAGGATTTACCATAAGATCTGACGTAAATACTTGTATTGGTGTGAATCCAAAGGATTCTAAGATATTAAGATGTTATCTTGGAAAGTGTGTTTTGTTTTTGTTTTCTTGTTGCTATTTCCTCTGCTCGGAGTGTTTCTGAACCCTCTGCTTTACAGTGTGATTCAAAACAAACAATATACTTAGGAGCGCTTAAAGGTAAAGATAACTAATATGGGTTAACGTGAAAAATACGTATCTAAAAATAGCCAATATTGGTAATTTTAAAATTTATTACAACCTAACAAAGAATACTAAGGCAGTATATATAGATATAATAATAATGATAATAATAAAAGTAGCAACAGATTCGATAAAAAATATCAATCGGATATCTCCTAGTAAAAACAAAATGATAAACAATTGCCACCACTGAGTCAAAAATAGAAACACAGTGCACGTATTTCCAGATGAATAGTAGCACAGTTCCAGATAGTAGTTATAATTTAGACCACGTATTAGTGGGTTGCGTAAAAATATTCATATGCTACAATAAATAACACAGTACCTGGCTGTTGGAGTGTATAGTAAACACAGGAACAGAACTAGACTTACTAGCCTTTATGACCTCCGTGTATCTTGCGCCTCTATCCGTTAGGTCATGTGCATCGGATCTGTTAAGTTGCTCTGATCCTATTGGATGGTGTCACATTTGAACACTTCAGCTTATCCACTTGTCCACTCTCAGTTTAGGAGTGAAAGCTATCCGCTCTTAAGTGCAGTTGCACGCTGGATACTGGAAAATCCTTAGAAGTGTCCCTGATGAAATTCTGCCGGAACTTAAGATATTCTTTAGCACTATTCAGTGCGGACTTCACAAATGTTAGGTTTTTAACTATCCTGGTATATAGTATTAAGACCTGGATTAGTCTTCAATAAAGTCCCAATAAAATTCTGTTTTAGGAGAAGGTACTTAGCAAAAGTACAAGTAACAATAATAAAGGTTAATCTGGCTGCATTTAGCAAAACATCAACGCGTTTCTCCCTAACTGTTTTTTTCAAGACAGGGTGATTCCACTTATCTTATTTTTCACTCTGATAAGGTGGTTCTGCGTACTAAGTTTGGTTTTCTGCCCAAAGAATATTAATCAGGAAATCCTTGTACCTTCTTTGTGTCCTAATCCTCCTCCTCACAAGGAACGTTTGTTCTGGATGTTGTGCGAGCGCTAAAATTTTATTTGCAGGCAACTAAAAACTTTTGTCAGTCTTCTGCATTGTTTGCTTTTCTGGGAAACACAAGGGTCAGAAAGCTTCGGCTACTTCACTTTCCTTTTGGCTGAAAAGCGCTATTCGCTTATGAGACTGCTGGACAGCAACCTGAGAAAATCACAGCTCATTCCACAAGGGCTGTTTCTTCTTTCCGGGCCTTTTTTTCAAATTCTATAAATTCGATACTTTTGCCTCGGCTGAGGCTTCTTTTGGGCGAAAGGTTCTTCAAGCAGTGGTGCCTTCTGTTTAGGTTTCTGTCTTGTCCCTCCGTTATCTGTGTCCTCTAGCTTGGGTATTGATTCCCAACAGTAATTCATGATGATCCGTGGACTCTGTGCCATTAGAAAGAAAACACAATTTATGCTTACCTGGTAAATTTTATTTCTTGACACAGTGAGTCCACGGACCGCCCTGTATTCAGACAGTTTCTTTTTATATAAACCTCAGGAACCTCTGCACCTTGTGTTACTTCCTTTCCCTTTGGTCGAATGACTGGGGGATTGTGGGTAGGGGAGTGATATTTAACAGCTTTGCTGTGAGCTCTTTGCCTCCTCATGCTGGCCAGAAGTGATATTCCTAACAGTAATTGATTATGATCTGTGGACTCACCGTGTCAAGAAATAAATAAATTTATCAAGTAAGCGTAAATTTAGTTTTCCTATCTCTTCAAGCAGAATTTTGGATTTATGCATCTACTTTTCATCTCTGTATGTTCCGCCCTTTTATACCAAATGTGAAGGATTTGCCCATTTGAATCTTGATAGAGAAATTAGTGCAGTTTACGTACCATTTCGTTTTCCTTTTGAGTACCTTTTGGGTTGGCATTTTAAATCACAAACTTCATATTTACTCATTCACCTTTTTAATATCTTTAAATCCATAGTTAAAAAAAAAAATCTGCTTTTATTTTGAGATCATGTCTACTGTAAAACTAAATGCTCTTTCATTGGAGGATTTTATTTTTAAATTAATTTTCATTATAATGAATTTAACACATTAAAAAGCGTTAAACACAGTTAAAGTTGCACTCCTGGAATGCCCTATGCACACACTGCTCCAGATGAAGATATGGCCAGTGATTGGAGTATATGCATATGGTAATTCCCTTAGCTTTATCTAGAGTGGGGCGTAGGAGAGCGTTTTATTTGACTTAACTGTACCTTTTTAAAAGGGTATTCATTTTAATATCTCATTTCCACTCTCAGTATTTTACAATAGTTTTTTTGGGGGGGGGAAAGCATTTTTTTGTGCATTTAAAAAAAATAAGTTTTGTGTCATCAATAAAGGAGACTGTGCTGTAGCTATTCAGAATAAAAGCAAGTTTCCATCTGTCCCTTGTGGCTGGAGAGGTATATAGTATAAAATGGTGAACACTACTTTTAGCTGTCTTTGACTGTGGGTGAAGTTCCATATAAAATAAATGCTCATTCAAAATTACCCCAGGCTGTGTTTTTGTATCTAATTTTATCTTTACTTGCCTGCCTTGTGCTTGCTAACCTTCTAAATTTAAGTAGGACTGGAAGTAATGCTAGAAGTTAATTTTCATGCTTTAAAAAAAAAAAAAGAAAACAATGAAGGCTCCTCTTCTTTGTATGTAATCTAAAGCTGTTGAAAATCCTGCTGTTTTTTTCTAAAGACCATTGACTATTAGAATAGTTTATACATAGTTAAGTTATTGTGTTATTTCAGCTAAGAGTTAAGATTGCAGTGTATGCACCTTAAGGAAACAATAATAGTGTCTGGTTTATGTAGGTGGTTTAAAAGGACATTTAAACATTTTATATTACAATCTCAAGATGTTTTATTTATTCCAGTAAAAAAAATCTGCAGTGTTTATTTTGCCCCCTTTTTATTTAATTCTTATACAGGCAGTTCCCGAGTTAGACATCCGACTTAAGTACAACTCGTACTTAAACGGATAACATAGAGCTTTATCACCAATCCTTCTTTGCAGGATAACCCAAAATACTCAAAATAAAAAAAATTGATGTGAAATTTTCTGAACAGGGGCACATATAGCAAAATCAACTTTTCCCTATGCTATCCAAAACTAAAAAAATGTTTTGGCTAGAGTTTCGCCTAAAAAAGTGCCTGTTCCAACTTACATACAAATTCAACTTAAGAACAAACTTACAGAACCTATCTTGTTCGTAACCTGAGGATTCGAAGTGCACGTTGCTTATCCTTGACACATCTGTTGATTATTGCATCAACAGAAGTTATCCAATAAGGAACTACAAAAAAAAAATTCTCTTTTTATTTACTTTCAGAACCTCAATAAAATTATTAAAAACCATAAGCTGCACAGTATTCTGCAAACATTCACATTGTTGGTATATTAATGTGTTCCTAGGCAACAGTGATATATTGTAATTGCAAGTAGTTTTATATCACCAATGAAAAAAGGATGCTGTAATCCCTACATTCCTTATTTACAAAAGATTGATTTTAAACTTTTTTATCCTGCTGACTTGTGTAGCTTTGAATCTTTTGCAACCTTATTTTAATGTTACACGAGTTTATAACCCTGTCTATTTTACAGTCCACCAGAGAGGAACTTATAGTGTTTGATATTTAGTTTAAAGCTTTGCTTTTGTACTGGTTTTATGGTACAATTTATAATACAAAACAAATCTAGTTTAAAATATAAAACCACCTAGCAATGTGTATAATGGAAATAAAAAGAATTTGGCATAGATTAGGAATGTGGTCTACAATGAGCATTTTGCTTTCTTAGAAATGTTATATATTAAAGGGACAGTGTACACCAATTTTCATATAACTGCATGTAATGGACACTACAATAAAAAATAATATGCATATATACTGATCTAAAAATCCAGTATAAAACCTTTTAAAAACTTACTTAGAAGCTCCCAGTTTAGCTCTGTTGATTAAGTTACACTGGGACACTCATTGAAAGGGGCTGGGAAAGCAGAAAAAGCAGATTCCACCACCATCCTCCCCTACTTAAAAAAAGTAATTCAGAAACAGGAGGGAGAAAGACATTGTAGACTTTAGTCTAGATCTGATACTTTGGAGTTTGGTTAGGAGTCATCACAATGTTGGTTAAAAAAAAAAAAAAAAGCAACATTTTTACATTGTAAAAACACTCCCATATTGGCTATATAAATTGACTATCTACAAAACATTTATGCAAAGAAAAAGTGTACAATGTCCCTTTTAATTGGTTCAAAATCTATATGTAATTACAAGTGGAGCTAATACGGTTTCTTTACCTTTCTTTATATCAGCGTCTATTCTGGATGATAAAGACGATCATATTGGTGAAGATGCTATTAAAGTAGTTAGACCTACAAGTAAAGAATTCAAGAAGACTTGGGGTTTCCGCAAGACTACAATAGCTAAGCGTGAAGGAGCAGGGGACACAGATATGGAAGCAACAGAAACTACGCCGCTTAGGCGTAGTGGCAGACAGCCAAAGCGTACAGAGAGAGTAGAAGAGTTTCTGACAACAGTCAGAAGAAATAGGGGGCGAAAAAGTACAACTGTAGAGGATGCAAGTGACCGATCATGTCCAGTAACAGATGCAGAAACTGCCTCAGAAGGTAGTGTGGAGAGTACGTCTGAAGCAAAGTTAGATAATAAAAACATGGACTTGAAAGGGGATCTTGACATGGTATGTAAAACTGAGCCAAAAAATGAGGAGGATGATAGCTCAGATAGTGATGGGATGACTTTGAAAGAGCTGCAAAATCGGTTGAGGAGCAAGCGCTTTGAAAATGTAGTTGAAACCATTAATGAGCAGGCAGGCAGTTGCCTCAAGGAGGAGTCTCTCGGTTCTCCAGAGAGTTCTGTGCATCAACAGGGAGTTCAAATTTCTCCAGTAAAGCAGGAAGTACAAAGCCCCCCACCAACTGAAGATGGGAAGCCAGAGTTTGTCTTAAAAAGCAGGCCTGAGAGTGAAGTATATGATCCAAGTACTCTTTATTGCATCTGCCATCAACCTCACAACAACAGGTACACAACATTATTTAAAGCATGTATCTGTACACTCCATCAGTATTTTTGCCCTTTTCTTCATTACTTTTATTATCCACTGTTTCCAATGATATGCATTCTGTTGGGTATTTTGCACCGTGCTAAAGCTGATTCATGAAAGGGTGTAAAAAGAAAAAATGCTTTTGACCATTTGGATTTGCCCTGTTTGATCATCCTTTTTCTGTAACTTATAAAAAGGCATAAAAATGACTTCCCTAATGGATACAGTTAGATAAACTAATCAGCAGCACATCCCATCTATTTCCTTTTGTGGGAAAGCACAATTTTGCTCCAACCTTTTTATAAAAAAAAAATCACTATAGTAACGAGTGCATAAGATCTTTCCAAATATCAGATTGTACTATATTGCAGTATTTCTCCAATCCTAAAGTAATCTATGTTCGAAAAAAAGTTTACCTGTTCACAAGCGAGTCCGTTACAATAATTTAGCTATCTGTCTTGAGTCTTGACTCAACTTAACCCTACTACAGGGGGTTTGAAACCTGTCCTTGGACCTCCCTAACATGCCAGATTTTCAGGATATTTGAACTGGAGCAGAGGTTAAATCAGCCTATAAGTAAACATGGTTCTGAACATGCTCTCACTCAAGGCAATCCTGGAATTCTGGTTTGTTAGGGAGGCCCGAACACTTTTCAACAAAGTCTGGCTTTAAGTAGACAACAGACATTTACCTTTTTTTTTTTTTTTTAACCACTTTCTATGTTTGTCATTTCCATACCACTTTTTTTTTTTTTTTTTTTTCAAACAATAGTCTATTAAGTAAATATAAGTTTTCAATATAAGATTTCATATAGCTCTGTTAATACAAACAGGCAATCCTGTTTTACATAAACAGAACTGTTACTGCACTGGCCATTATTTGTGTAATTCTGGTCAGCTGTCATGGCAAATGTTGCTGTTATCCTTAAAGGGACATGAAACCCAAACATTTTCTTTCATGATTCAGATAAAGAATACAATTTTAATCAACTTTCTTATTTACTTCTATTATCTAATTTGTTTCATTCTCTTGGTATCATTTGTTGAAGGAGCAGCAATGCACTAATGGTTTCTAACTGAACACATGGGTGAGCCAATTACAATCAATATATATGCAGCCACCAATCAACAGCTAGAATCTAGGTTCTCTGCTGCTCCTGAGCTTGCCTATATACGCCTTTCAGCATAGGATAACAAGAGAATGAAGCAAATTAAATAGAAGTAAATTGGAAAGTTGTTTAAAATTGTATTCTCTATCTAAATTGTGAAAGAAAATTTCAGGGCCAGCATCCAATCAGCAGCGCTAGTTTGGCATTTGAGTCATGGTACTATTGCTGCTGCTTGGATCAGTGGTTCCCCTCGGGATTAGCAGTGCTCTATGGGTTCCGAGTGTAACTTTATTTAACTATGTGATTATTAAACTTTTTGCAGAGTTTAAACACACAGCATTACAATGACAATAAGTGTACCTTGCAAAATATTAAATTGGTACCTGAATTCTTATTATACAATAGCAAAACAATAGAGAGCCAGATCTTTTGTGTCCCCCCCCCCCCCGCAGTTTATACGTGTATGCCTTTATTTCTCCTCTGAGCACCGCCTTGGACGCCTCCCAGTATATTTCATGACTATCGACTGAGTTTTTAAATGTTGATATTAATGTAAAAAGATATTTGGGAAAAATATAAGATGATGTTCCCTGCTATGTATGCGCAGGGAGATTGGAGCATGATCTGAAATAATGATAGGTGAGATGTCTGCCTCCACATATCCTGCTATTCTCTCATTAACTAGTAAATAGTCTATACGAGAGTCTTGTGTTTTTGATTTACATGTGAATCCTTTTTCATCAGGGTTTTGTAGATTCCAAAACAAGTTGATTTTGGGTCGTCTTGGTGGGATCCCCTTCCCTTTTTAACTTAATTGCGCAATATCCATTAGATAGACTTTATTACAATCACCTGCCATTATCAATATACTGTCCGCAAACTGCAAAAGTTTCCTTTTAATTTTATCCTAAAAGTCCTTTTCTGGACTATTCGGGCCATAAATATTACGCAATACATACCTCTGTTCCATTATATCGAGCTGTGAAATTATAAACCTTCCTTCTTCATCTATTTCTGATTTTATAATCTCATATTTCAAATTTTTATGAAAAAGAATTGCAACACCTCTTTTCTTAGTCCTACCAAGTCTGTGTTAACCCCTTAACGACATACGTCGTACAGGGTACGTCTTGCACAAACTGGTCTTTAAAGACCAGCGACGTACACTGTACGACGTTGGGGTTGAATGCGGCTGGAAGCGATCCTGATCGCTTTCAGCCGCTTTTCGGTTATTGCAGTGATGCCTCCATATTGAGGCATCACTGCAATAACATTTTTACCCATCCGATGCAGAGAGAGCCACTCTGTGGCCCTCTCTGCACCGGACATCGATGGCCGCAGTCATTGGTGGGTGGGCGGCCATCGATGGCTTGGTGAGTGCAGAGGTGGGCGGGGTAGCTGGGGGTCGCGCACGGACGCGTACGCGTGAATGGGGGAGGCGGGCGGGCGTGTGCACGGGGAGGATGCCGGTGGGAACCATTACACTATGGAACAGTTTGTGTAAATTTAGAGGGAGAATAAAATTTTTATTATATATATAATCAGTTATCTGGGAGGGGGTGGGGAAAAAAATAAAATATATATATATTTTTTTTTTTAAACTGGGTACCGGCAGACAGCTGCCAGTACCCAAGATGGCTCACAATAATGTAGAGGGGGAGGGTTAAAGAGCTGTTGGGGGGGGGGGGGGGGATCAGGGAGGTTTAGGGCTAGGGGGGATACTACACAGCAGCATATGTAAATATGCTAAAAAATATAAAATAAGATACTTTTTATTTTAGTACTGGCAGACTTTCTGTCAGTACTTAAGATGGCGGGGACAATTGTGGGGTGGGGGAGGGAAGAGAGCTGTTTGGGAGGGATTATTGGGTCAGGTGGGAGGCTGATCTCTACACTAAGGCTAAAATTAACCCCTCAAGGTGGGGTTAAGTGCACACTATTTGTTTACAGTATGCATAGAACACATTGTGTGGTCTGAAATTTGAAATAGATGGAGGTTGTTCAAAAGTTTTCTTGTATTACATTGAAATCATAGTAAGACTTTAAATATTAGACAAAGGTTATGTAAGCCTAACAACGCTGAACAGGAAATGCACACTATTTGTTTGCATTGTGCATAGAACATCTTGTTTGGACTGTAATTTGATAGAGGTGGAGGCTGTTAAAAGTTTTCTTGTATTACATTGAAATTATAGTAAGACCTTAAATATTTGACAAAGGTTATGTTAACCTAATAAGGTTGAACAGGCTTTTTGATTATCTACAAAACATTTATTCATGTTTTGTAGGGAGCCAAGAATGTCACGTTTCTCCCCATAAACACAAGTTATTTTGAATATTCACTATATTAATCTTTGACCATTTAAACACATTTTAAGGTAATATTAGCTGAACATTTAATGTTCCTGGGAACATTAATAGACTCGGTAGAAATGAAAATATTTCTGACGGGGGTCAGAAAATTAAAGCTTTTAACCACCTGCCGAGTTCTTCATTCCATTCCTCGGCCATCTGTAGCTCAGTGCATGGAGATAATCGGATTAATGGTAGTGGCAATGGACGTAGTCCCTTTTGCTCGAATACATCTAAGACCACTGCATCTGTGCATGCTGAAACAGTGGAATGGAGATTATGCAGATTTGTCTCCTCAAATACAACTGGACCAGAAAACCAGAGACACTCTTCTCTGGTGGTTGTCTCAGGATCACCTGTCTCAGGGAATATGCTTCCGCAGACCGGAGTGGATCATTGTAACGACCGATGCCAGTCTGTTAGGCTGGGGGGCGGTCTGGGACTCCCTAAAAGCTCAGGGCTTATGGTCTCGGGAAGAGTCTCTTCTCCCGATAAACATTTTGGAACTGAGAGCGATATTCAACTCGCTTCAGACATGGCCTCAACTAGCGGCGGCCAAATTCATCAGATTTCAGTCGGACAACATCACGACTGTGGCGTATATCAATCATCAGGGGGGAACAAAGAGTTCCCTAGCGATGAAGGAAGTCTCCAAAATAATCAGGTGGTCGGAGGATCACTCCTGCCATCTATCTGCAATTCACATCCCAGGAGTAGACAAGTCGTCAGACTTTTCACCCGGGGGAGTGGGAACTCCACCCGGAGGTTTTTGCTCAGCTGACCCAGCTATGGGGCATTCCAGAATTGGATCTGATGACGTCCCGTCAGAACTCCAAACTTCCTCTCTACGGATCCAGGTCCAGGGACCCCCAGGCGGCATTGATAGATGCTCTAGTAGCGCCTTGGTCCTTCAATCTGGCTTATGTCTTTCCACCGTTTCCCCTTCTCCCTCGTCTGGTAGCCAGAATCAAGCAGGAGAAGGCCTCAGTAATTCTGATAGCGCCTGCTTGGCCACGCAGGACTTGGTATGCAGACCTAGTGGACATGTCATCTGTCCCGCCATGGACACTGCCAATGAGGCAGGATCTTCTAATACAGGGTCCATTCAAGCATCCAAATCTAGTTTCTCTGCGGCTGACTGCTTGGAGATTGAACGCTTAATTCTATCTAAGCGTGGTTTCTCGGAATCAGTTATAGATACTCTGATTCAGGCTAGAAAGCCTGTCACCAGGAAAATTTACCATAAGATATGGCGGAAATATCTTTGTTGGTGTGAATCTAAGGGCTACTTGTGGAGTAAGATTAGGATTCCAAGGATATTGTCCTTTCTCCAAGAAGGATTGGAGAAAGGTTTGTCAGCTAGTTCCTTAAAGGGACAGATATCTGCTCTGTCTATTCTTTTACACAAGCGTCTGGCGGAGGTACCAGACAGTCAAGCGTTTGCTCAGGCTTTAGTCAGAATCAAGCCTGTCTATAAACCTGTGGCTCCGCCATGGAGTCTAAATTTAGTTCTTTCAGTTCTTCAATGGGTTCCGTTTGAACCTTTACATTCCATAGATATAAAGTTATTATCTTGGAAAGTTTTGTTTTTGGTAGCTATATCTTCTGCTCGAAGAGTTTCTGAATTGTCTGCTTTGCAGTGTAATTCACCCTATAAGGTGTTCCATGCAGATAAGGTAGTTTTACGTACCAAACCTGGTTTTCTTCCTAAGGTTGTTTCTAATAAGAATATTAACCAGGAAATCATTGTTCCTTCCCTGTGTCCTAATCCAACTTCTAAGAAGGAACGGCTATTACACAATCTTGATGTGGTTCGTGCTTTGAAATGCTATTTACAAGCAACTAAAGATTTCAGACAAACATCATCCTTGTTTGTTGTTTATTCTGGTAAGAGGAGAGGTCAGAAAGCGACTGCTACCTCTCTGGCTGAAAAGCATCATCCGATTGGCTTATGAGACTGCTGGGCAGCAGCCTCCTGAACGAATTACAGCTCATTCCACCAGAGCTGTGGCTTCCACATGGGCTTTCAAGAATGAGGCTTCTGTTGAACAGATTTGTAAGGCAGCGACTTGGTCTTCACTGCATACTTTTGCCAAATTTTACAAATTCGATACTTTTGCTTCTTCGGAGGCTATTTTCGGGAGAGAGGTTTTGCAAGCAGTGGTGCCTTCCGTTTAGGTTACCTGTCTTGTTCCCTCCCTTCATCCGTGTCCTAAAGCTTTGGTATTGGTATCCCACAAGTAAGGATGAATCCGTGGACTGGGTACACCTTGCAAGAGAAAACAGAATTTCTGCTTACCTGATAAATTACTTTCTCTTGCGGTGTATCTAGTCCACGGCCCGCCCTGGCAATTATGTCAGGTTAAAATTGTTTTGTTTAAACTACAGTCACCACTGCACCCTATGGTTTCTCCTTTTCTCCTAGCCTTTGGTCGAATGACTGGGGGGTGGAGCTAGGGGGGAGCTATATGGACAGCTCTGCTGTGTGCTCTCTTTGTCACTTCCTGTAGGGAATGAGAATATCCCACAAGTACGGATGAATCCGTGGACTGGATACACCGCAGGAGAAAGTAATTTATCAGGTAAGCATAAATTCTGTTTTTTGTAGAGAAATGAATATGCTAGAAAATGCTGTTAATACCGGATTTATTTAAGGTAAGCCTGATTACAGTGATTTAATAACGACTAGTATCATGCTTGCTGTAAAGGGTAATATGCTTATTACTTTCTCACATTACTGAGAAATAAAACGTTTGCTGGAAGTGTTTAAACGTTTTTTTATACATATTGGTGATAAAACTTTATTGGGGCCCAGTTTTTTCCACATGGCTGGCTAGATTTTGCCTAGTGATAGTTTTGTTAGGCCCTCTCACTGTGAATACAGGTTGGGAGGAGCCTATTTCTCTTGTTAAGTGTATCCAGTCCACGGATCATCCATTACTTGTGGGATATTCTCCTTCCCAACAGGAAGTTGCAAGAGGATCACCCACAGCAGAGCTGCTATATAGCTCCTCCCCTCACTGCCATATCCAGTCATTCTCTTGCAACTCTCAACTAAGATGGAGGTCGTAAGAGGATTGTGGTGTTTTATACTTAGTTTATTTCTTCAATCAAAAGTTTGTTATTTTTAAATGGTACCGGAGTGTACTGTTTATCTCAGGCAGTATTTAGAAGAAGAATCTGCCTGCGTTTTCTATGATCTTAGCAGAAGTAACTAAGATCCTTTGCTGTTCTCACATATTCTGAGGAGTGAGGTAACTTCAGAGGGGGAATAGCGTGCAGGTTTTCCTGTAATAAGGTATGTGCAGTTAAAATATTTTTCTAGGGAATGGAATTTGCTAGAAAATGCTGCTGATACCGAAGTAATGTAAGTAAAGCCTTAAATGCAGTGATAGCGACTGGTATCAGGCTTATTAATAGAGATACATACTCTTATAAAAGTGTATTTTAAAACGTTTGCTGGCATGTTTAATCGTTTTTTACATATGTTTGGTGATAAAACTTATTGGGGCCTAGTTTTTTCCACATGGCTGGCTTGAATTTTGCCTAGAAACAGTTTCCTGAGATTTCCCACTGTTGTAATAGGAGTGGGAGGGGCCTATTTTGGCGTGTTTTTGCACAGCAAAAATTAGACACAGACATCCAGCTTCTTCCTGCATGATCCAGGACTTCTCTGAAGGGCTCAAAAGACTTCAAAAGTCGGATTGAGGGAGGTAAAAAGCCACAGTACAGCTGTGGCAGTTGTTGTGACGTTTTTGTCATTTGTTATTCCGTTTTTGGTATTAAGGGGTTAATCATCCATTTGCAAGTGGGTGCAATGCTCTGCTAACTTATTACATACACTGTAAAAATTTCGTTAGTGTAACTGCATTTTTTCACTGTTATTTCAAAATTTGGGAAAATTTGTGTTTCTTAAAGGCGCAGTAACGTTTTTTATATTGCTTGTAAACTTGTTTTAAAGTGTTTTCCAAGCTTGCTAGTCTCATTGCTAGTCTGTTTAAACATGTCTGACACAGAGGAACCTACTTGTTCATTATGTTTGAAAGCCATGGTGGAGCCCCATAGGAGAATGTGTACTAAATGTATTGATTTCACCTTAAACAGTAAAGATCAGTCTTTATCTATAAAAGAATTATCACCAGAGGGTTCTGTCGAGGGGGAAGTTATGCCGACTAACTCTCCCCACGTGTCAGACCCTTCGCCTCCCGCTCAGGGGACGCACGCTAATATGGCGCCAATTATATCAGGGACGCCCATAGCGATTACCTTGCAGGACATGGCTGCAATCATGAATAATACCCTGTCAGAGGTATTATCTAGATTGCCTGAATTAAGAGGCAAGCGCGATAGCTCTGGTGTTACGAGAGATACAGAGCGCGCAAATGCTGTTAGAGCCATGTCTGATACTGCGTCACAGTATGCAGAACATGAGGACGGAGAGCTTCAGTCTGTGGGTGACATCTCTGACTCGGGGAAACCTGATTCAGAGATTTCTAATTTTAAATTTAAGCTTGAGAACCTCCGTGTATTGCTTGGGGAGGTATTGGCTGCTCTGAATGACTGTAACACAGTTTCAATTCCAGAGAAATTGTGTAGGCTGGATAGATACTATGCGGTGCCGATGTGTATTGACGTTTTTCTTATACCTAAAAGGCTTACAGAAATTATTAGCAAGGAGTGGGATAGACCCGGTGTGCCCTTTTCCCCACCTCCTATATTTAGAAAAATGTTTCCAATAGACGCCACTACACGGGACTTATGGCAGACGGTCCCTAAGGTGGAGGGAGCAGTTTCTACTTTAGCAAAGCGTACCACTATCCTGGTTGAGGACAGTTGTGCTTTTTCAGATCCAATGGATAAAAAATTGGAGGGTTACCTTAAGAAAATGTTTATTCAACAAGGTTTTATTTTACAGCCCCTTGCATGCATTGCGCCTGTCACTGCTGCGGTGGCATTCTGGTTTGAGGCCCTGGAAGAGGCCATCCAGACAGCTCCATTGAATGAAATTATTGACAAGCTTAGAACGCTTAAGCTAGCTAACTCATTTGTTTCTGATGCCATTGTTCATTTGACTAAACTAACGGCTAAGAATTCCGGATTCGCCATCCCGGCGCGTAGGGCGATATGGCTTAAATCCTGGTCAGCTGACGTGACTTCAAAGTCTAAATTACTCAACATTCCTTTCAAGGGGCAGACCTTATTCGGGCCTGGCTTGAAGGAAATTATTGCTGACATTACTGGAGGCAAGGGTCATACCCTTCCTCAGGATAGGGCCAAATCAAAGGCCAAACAGTCTAATTTTCGTGCCTTTCGAAATTTCAAGGCAGGAGCAGCATCAACTTCCTCCGCTTCAAAACAAGAGGGAACTGTTGCTCATTCCAGACAGGCCTGGAAACCTAACCAGTCCTGGAACAAGGGCAAGCAGGCCAGAAAGCCTGCTGCTGCCCCCAAGACAGCATGAAGGAACGGCCCCCTATCCGGGAACGGCTCTAGTGGGGGGCAGACTTTCTCTCTTCGCCCAGGCGTGGGCAAGAGATGTTCAGGATCCCTGGGCGTTGGAGATCATATCTCAGGGATATCTTCTGGACTTCAAAGCTTCTCCTCCACAAGGGAGATTTCATCTTTCAAGGTTATCATCAAACCAGATAAAGAAAGAGGCATTCCTAAGCTGTGTGCAAGACCTCCTAGTAATGGGAGTGATCCATCCAGTTCCGCGGACGGAACAGGGACAGGGGTTTTATTCAAATCTGTGGTTCCCAAGAAAGAGGGAACCTTCAGACCAATCTTGGATCTAAAGATCTTAAACAAATTCCTCAGAGTTCCATCATTCAAAATGGAAACTATTCGGACCATCCTACCCATGATCCAAGAGGGTCAGTACATGACCACAGTGGACTTAAAGGATGCCTACCTTCACATACCGATTCACAAAGATCATCATCGGTTCCTAAGGTTTGCCTTTCTAGACAGGCATTACCAATTTGTAGCTCTTCCCTTCGGGTTGGCCACTGCCCCGAGAATTTTTACAAAGGTTCTGGGCTCACTTCTGGCGGTTCTAAGACCGCGAGGCATAGCGGTGGCTCGTATCTAGACGACATCCTGATACAGGCGTCAAGCTTTCAAATTGCCAAGTCTCATACAGAGATAGTTCTGGCATTTCTGAGGTTGCATGGGTGGAAAGTGAACGTGGAAAAGAGTTCTCTATCACCACTCACAAGAGTCTCCTTCCTAGGGACTCTTATAGATTCTGTAGAGATGAAAATTTACCTGACGGAGTCCAGGTTATCAAAACTTCTAAATGCTTGCAGTGTCCTTTATTCCATTCCACGCCCGTCAGTGGCTCAGTGCATGGAAGTAATCGGCTTAATGGTAGCGGCAATGGACATAGTGCCATTTGCGCGCCTGCATCTCAGACGGCTGCAATTATGCATGCTAAGTCAGTGGAATGGGGATTACTCAGATTTGTCCCCTCTACTAAATCTGGATCAAGAGACCAGAGATTCTCTTCTCTGGTGGCTTTCTCGGGTCCATCTGTCCAAGGGTATGACCTTTCGCAGGCCAGATTGGACGATTGTTACAACAGATGCCAGCCTTCTAGGTTGGGACGCAGTCTGGAACTCCCTGAAGGCTCAGGGATCGTGGACTCAGGAGGAGAAACTCCTACCAATAAATATTCTGGAGTTAAGAGCAATATTCAATGCTCTTCTAGCTTGGCCTCAGTTAGCAACACTGAGGTTCATCAGATTTCAGTCGGACAACATCACGACTGTGGCTTACATCAACCATCAAGGGGGAACCAGGAGTTCCCTAGCGATGTTAGAAGTCTCAAAGATAATTCGCTGGGCAGAGTCTCACTCTTGCCACCTGTCAGCGATCCACATCCCAGGCGTAGAGAACTGGGAGGCGGATTTTCTAAGTCGTCAGACTTTTCATCCGGGGGAGTGGGAACTCCATCCGGAGGTGTTTGCTCAACTGGTCCATCGTTGGGGCAAACCAGAACTGGATCTCATGGCGTCTCGCCAGAACGCCAAACTTCCTTGTTACGGATCCAGGTCCAGGGACCCGGGAGCAACGCTGATAGATGCTCTAGCAGCTCCTTGGTTCTTCAACCTGGCCTATGTGTTTCCACCGTTTCCTCTGCTCCCTCGACTGATTGCCAAAATCAAACAGGAGAGAGCATCGGTGATTCTGATAGCGCCTGCGTGGCCACGCAGGACCTGGTATGCAGACCTAGTGGACATGTCATCTCTTCCACCATGGACTCTGCCTCTGAGGCAGGACCTTCTAATACAAGGTTCTTTCAATCATCCAAATCTAATTTCTCTGAGACTGTCTGCATGGAGATTGAACGCTTGATTCTATCAAGGCGTGGCTTCTCCGAGTCAGTCATTGATACCTTAATACAGGCTCGGAAGCCTGTCACCAGGAAAATCTACCATAAGATATGGCGTAAATATCTTTATTGGTGTGAATCCAAGAGTTACTCATGGAGTAAGGTTAGGATTCCTAGGATATTGTCCTTTCTCCAAGAGGGTTTGGACAAAGGCTTATCAGCTAGTTCTTTAAAAGGACAGATCTCTGCTCTATCTATTCTTTTGCACAAGCGTCTGGCAGAAGTTCCAGACGTCCAGGCATTTTATCAGGCTTTAGTTAGGATTAAGCCTGTGTTTAAAACTGTTGTTCCCCCGTGGAGCTTAAACTTGGTTATTAAAGTTCTTCAGGGAGTTCCGTTTGAACCCCTTCATTCCATTGATATTAATCTTTTATCTTGGAAAGTTCTGTTTTTGATGGCTATTTCCTCGGCTCGAAGAGTCTCTGAGTTATCTGCCTTACATTGTGATTCTCCTTATCTGATTTTTCATTCAGACAAGGTACTTCTGCGTACCAAACCTGGGTTTTTACCTAAGGTGGTTTCTAACAGGAATATCAATCAAGAGATTGTTGTTCCATCATTGTGTCCTAATCCTTCTTCAAAGAAGGAACGTCTTTTGCATAATCTTGACGTAGTCTGTGCCTTGAAGTTTTACTTACAGGCTACTAAAGATTTTCGTCAAACATCTGCCCTGTTTGTCGTTTACTCTGGACAGAGGAGAGGTCAAAAAGGTCAAAAAGCTTCGGCAACCTCTCTCTCCTTTTGGCTTCGGAGCATAATACGCTTAGCCTATGAGACTGCTGGACAGCAGCCCCCTGAAAGGATTACAGCTCATTCTACTAGAGCTGTGGCTTCCACCTGGGCCTTTAAAAATGAGGCCTCTGTTGAACAGATTTGCAAGGCTGCGACTTGGTCTTCGCTTCACACCTTTTCAAAATTTTACAAATTTGACACTTTTGCTTCTTCGGAGGCTGTTTTTGGGAGAGAGGTTCTACAGGCAGGGGTTCCTTCCGTTTAAGTTCCTGCCTTGTCCCTCCCATCATCCGTGTACTTTAGCTTTGGTATTGGTATCCCACAAGTAATGGATGATCCGTGGACTGGATACACTTAACAAGAGAAAACATAATTTATGCTTACCTGATAAATTTATTTCTCTTGTAGTGTATCCAGTCCACGGCCCGCCCTGTCCTTTTAAGGCAGGTCTAAATTTTAATTAAACTACAGTCACCACTGCACCCTATGGTTTCTCCTTTCTCGTCTTGTTTCGGTCGAATGACTGGATATGGCAGTGAGGGGAGGAGCTATATAGCAGCTCTGCTGTGGGTGATCCTCTTGCAACTTCCTGTTGGGAAGGAGAATATCCCACAAGTAATGGATGATCCGTGGACTGGATACACTACAAGAGAAATAAATTTATCAGGTAAGCATAAATGATGTTTTTCGCGCCTAAATGCGCATTAGATTTTGCAGCTTGAGACATCCAGTTTCCCTGAAGGAGTCCCCTGAACACTTAGGACCTCTCTAAAGGGTTTTTGTGCTTTCCAAAGTCGTTGCATGGGCAGGTAGGGCCACAGCAGAGCTGTGGCAGTTTGTTGTGACTGTTGAAAAACGTTTATCGTTTTTTGATCCGGTTTTGAAACTAAGGGGTTAATCATCCATTTGCAAGTGGGTGCAATGCTCTGTTAGCCTATTATACACACTGTAAAAATTTCGTAAGATTTACTGCTTTTTATCACTGTTTTTCAATTTCTGACATTTTTTGTTTCTCTTAAAGGCACAGTACCGTTTTTAATTTTTGCTTGTTTACATTTATCAAAGTGTTTTCCAAGCTTGCTGGTCTCATTGCTAGTCTGTTTAAACATGTCTGACATAGAGGAAACTCCTTGTTCATTATGTTTAGAAGCCATTGTGGAACCCCCTCTTAGAATGTGTACCAAATGTACTGATTTTACTTTGTTATAAAGATCATATTCTGTCTTTAAAAGATTGTGTAGATTGGATAAATACTATGCAGTGCCTGTTTACACTGATGTTTTTCCAATACCCAAGAGGTTTTCAGAAATTATTACTAAGGAATGGGATAGACCAGGTGTACCGTTCTCTCCCCCTCCTGTCTTTAAGAAAATGTTTCCAATAGATGCCGCTGCACGGGACTTATGGCAAACGGTCCCTAAGGTCGAGGGAGCAGTTTCTACCCTAGCTAAGCGTACAACTATCCCCGTCGAGGACAGTTGTGCTTTCCTAGATCCAATGGATAAAAAGTTAGAGGGTTACCTTAAGAAAATGTTTATTCAACAGGGTTTTATTCTCCAGCCTCTTGCATGCATTGCCCACAGTCACTGCTGCTGCGGCCTTCTGGTTTGAGTCTCTGGAAGAGGCCTTACAGGTAGAAACCCCATTGGATGATATACTATGATATACAAGCTTAAAGCGCTTAAGCTAGCCAATTCATTTGTTTCTGACGCCGTTGTTCATTTAACTAAACTAACGGCTAAGAACTCAGGTTTTGCTATTCAGGCGCATAGGGCGCTATGGCTTAAATCCTGGTCAGCTGACGTTACTTCAAAGTCTAAGCTTCTCAACATTCCCTTCAAGGGGCAGACCCTATTCGGGCCTGGTCTGAAGGAGATCATTTCTGATATTAGTGGAGGAAAAGATCATGCCCTTTCTCAGGATAGGTCTAACAAATTAAGGCCCAAACAAACTAATTTTCGTGCCTTTCAAAACTTTAAGATGAGTGCGGCATCAACTTCCTCTAATACAAAACAAGAGGGAAATTTTTCCCAGTCCAAGCCGGTCTGGAGACCTAACCAGGCTTGGAACAAAGGTAAACAGGCCAAGAAGCCTGCTGCTGCCTCTAAGACAGCATGAAAGATCGTCCCTTATCCGGTAACGGATCTAGTAGGGGGCAGACTTTCTCTCTTCGCCCAGGCTTGGGCAAGAGATGTCCAGGATCCCTGGGCGTTGGAAATTGTGTCCCAGGGATATCTTCTGGACCAAAAGGAAGATTTCACCTTTCACAATTATCTGCAGACCAGATAAAGAGAGAGGCATTCTTACATTGTGTTCAAGACCTCCTAGTTATGGGAGTGATCCACCCAGTTCCAAAGGAGGAACGGGCAAGGCTTCTATTCAAATCTATTTGTGGTTCCCAAAAAAGAGGGAACCTTCAGACCAATCTTAGATCTCAAGATCCTAAACAAATTTCTCAGGGTACCATCTTTCAAGATGGAGACTATTCGAACCATCCTACCTATGATCCAGGAGGGTCAGTACATGACTACCGTGGACTTAAAGGATACTTATCTTCACATTCCGATACACAAAGATCATCATCGGTTTCTCAGGTTCGCCTTCCTAGACAGGCATTACCAGTTTGTGGCTCTTCCCTTTGGGTTAGCTACTGCACCAAGAATCTTTTCGAAGTTCTGGGGTCACTTCTAGCGGTCCTAAGGCCGCGGGGCATAGCAGTAGCCCCTTACTTAGACGACATTCTGATACAGGCGTTGAATTTCCAAATTGCCAAGTCCCATACGGACATTGTTCTGGCATTCCTGAGGTCTCATGGGTGGAAAGTGAACGAAAAGAAGAGTTCTCTATCTCCTCTCACAAGAGTTTCCTTCATGGAAGGAAATGATTCTGTAGAAATGAGGATTTACCCGAGAGAGGCCAGGTTGTCAAAACATCTAAATTCCTGCCGTGTTCTTTATTCTACTTCTCGCCCTTCGGTGGCTCAGTGTATGGAAGTAATCGGCTTAATGGTAGCGGCAATGGACATAGTTCCGTTTGCCTGCCTACATCTCAGACCGCTGCAACTCTGTATGCTCAGTCAGTGGAATGGGGATTACACAGATTTGTCCCCTCTACTAAATCTGGATCAAGAGACCAGGGATTCTCTTCTCTGGTGGCTATCTCGGGTCCATCTGTCCAAAGGTATGACCTTCCGCAGGCCAGATTGGACAATAGTAACAACGGATGCCAGCCTTCTGGGCTGGGGGGCAGTCTGGAACTCTCTGAAGGCTCAGGGGTCGTGGACTCAGGAGGAGGCACTCCTTCCAATAAACATTCTGGAACTAAGTGCAATATTCAATGCTCTTCAGGCTTGGCCTCAGCTAGCGGCAGTGAGGTTCATCAGATTTCAGTCGGACAACATCACGACTGTAGCTTACATCAACCATCTAGGGGGAACAAGGAGTTCCCTGGCGATGTTGGAGGTTTCAAAGATAATTCGATAGGCAGAGATTCACTCTTGCCACCTATCAGCTATCCATATCCCAGGAGTAGAGAACTTGGAGGCAGATTTTCTAAGTCGACATACTTTTCATCCGGGGGAGTGGGAGCTCCATCCAGAGGTGTTTGCACAGTTGATTCAACGTTGGGGCAAACCAGAACTGGATCTCATGGCGTCTCGCCAGAACGCCAAGCTTCCTTGTTACGGATCCAGGTCCAGGGATCCTAAGGCAGCGCTGATAGATGCTCTAGCAACGCCTTGGTCCTTCAACCTGGCTTATGTGTTTCCATCGTTTCCTCTGCTCCCTCGTCTGATTGCCAAGGTCAAGCAGTAGAGAGCATCAGTGATTTTGATAGCACCTGCGTAGCCACGCAGGACTTGGTATGCAGATCTGGTGGACATGTCATCCTTTCCACCATGGACTCTGCCTCTAAAACAGGACCTTCTACTTCAGGGTCCTTTCAACCATCCAAATCTAATTTCTCTGCGGCTGACTGAGGTTCCAGACGTGCAGGCATTTTGTCAGGCTTTAGTCAGAATCAAGCCTGTGTTTAAACCTGTTGCTCCGCCTTGGAGTTTAAATTTAGTTCTTAAAGGGACACTGTACCCAAAATTTTTCTTTTGTGATTCAGATTGAGAATGAAATTTTAAGCAACGTTCTAATTTACTCCTATTATCAAATTTTCTTCATTCTCTTGGTATCTTTATTTGAAATGCAAGAATGTAAGCTTAGATGCCGGCCCATTTTTGGTGAACAACCTGGGTTGTCCTTGCTGATTGGTGGATAAATTCATCCACCAATAAAAAAATGCTGTCCAGAGTACTGAAACCAAAAAAAAGCTTAGATGCCTTTTTCAAATAATGATAGCAAGAGAACGAAGAAAAATTGATAATAGGAGTAAATTAGAAAGTTGCTTAAAATTGCATGCTCTTTCTGAATTACAAAATAAAAAAATTGGGTACAGTGTCCCTTTAAGGTTCTTCAAGGGGTTCCGTTTGAACCTTTGCATTCCATAGATATTAAGCTCTTATCTTGGAAAGTTTTTTGGTTTTAGTAGCTATCTCCTCGGCTCGAAGAGTTTCGGAGTTATCTGCTTTACAATGTGATTCCCCTTATCTCATTTTTCATTCCGATAAGGTAGTGTTGCGTACCCAACCTGGTTTTCTACCTAAGGTGGTATCTAATAAAAATATCAATCAGGAGATTGTTGTACCGTCACTGTGTCCTAATCCTTTTTCAAAGAAGGAACGTCTTTTACACAATCTTGGTTCTTGCTTTAAAGTGAATGTAATCTTTAGTAGCTTGTAAATAAAACTTTAAAGTGAATGTAAATTTTGATGCTAAAGTGCCCGGTTTTTAAAACTTTGATTAAAAACAGGGGCACTTTAATTCATCAAAATTTTCATTTCACTCCTGTTGTGAAAATAAACTTACTTTTTAATCTTCACAGCAGCTCCAGCTTCCTCCACCTGTTTCAAAGCCTCTTCCTGGGTCTAAAATGAGGTATCCGGCTTCCTCCAATCACAGCAGTGAATCAGACACTGAATCCCCCGGGGGGGAATCTGTGATTGGAGGATGACCTATCAATCATTTCTGACATAAGAAATGGCTTGTGAGACCGGAGGAAGCAGGAGTGAAATGTAAATTTTGATGAATTAAAGTGCCCCTGTTTTTAATCAAAGTTTTAAAAACCGCGCACTTAAGCATCAAAATTTACATTCACTTTAAAGTTTTATTTACAAGCTACTAAAGATTTTCGTCAAACATCGGCATTGTTTGTTGTCTTCTCTGGACAGAGGAGAGGCCAAAAGGCTTCGGCAACCTCTTTTTCTTTTTGGCTAAGGAGTATAATACGCTTAGCTTATGAGACTGCTGGCCAGCAGCCTCCTGAAAGGATTACAGCTCATTCTACTAGAGCGGTAGCTTCCACATGGGCTTTTAAAAATGAGGCTTCTGTTGAACAGATTTGTAAGGCGGCGACTTGGTTTTCGCTTCATACTTTTTCAAAATTCTATAAATTTGATACTTTTGCTTCTTTGGAGGCTATTTTTGGGAGAAAGGTCTTGCAGGCAGTGGTGCCTTCCGTATTAAGCACCTGCCTTGTTCCCTCCCTTCATCCGTGTCCTATAGCTTTGGTATTGGTATCCCACAAGTAATGGATGATCCGTGGACTGGATACACCTTACAAGAGAAAACAAAATTTATGCTTACCTGATAAATTTATTTCTCTTGGGGTTTATCCAGTCCATGGCCCGCCCTGTCATTTTAAGGCAGGTGTTTTTTATTTTTAAACTACAGTCACCACTGCACCCTATGGTTTCTCCTTTCTCTTGCTTGTCTTCGGTCGAATGACTGGGAGTGGCAGTTAGAGGAGGAGCTATATAGACAGCTCTGCTGTGGGTGATCCTCTTGCAGCTTCCTGTTGGGAAGGAGAATATCCCACAAGTAGTGGATGATCCGTGGACTGGATACACCACAAGAGAAATAAATTTATCAGGTAAGCATAAATTTTGTTTTTTCAAAAAATATGAACTTCATTAAACAAATGCCCTCTGTTCAACGTAACATTTTCAAACTTTACTTTTTAAACATGTCAAACTTTTAAACTCTGTGTACAGTATTTGCAATGAAGCCAGTGATATTTAGGAACAGTATCATTGCTAATATCACAGTGTTAGTGTGATCAAAAAGTTTTCCTCTTTAATATGTTGCCTGCCTATGGATCCTGCGTGACCTTCGCTTTTGTGCCACCTGATCCATGATATGAGTTTGAGCTTGCTCCTAGATTTTGGAAAAAGTGTCAAGCCCATGTTTAAGCTTCCCACCTTAGGTTTTGATTTATTGCAATAGGACAATAAACAGAAAAGACAAAATGCAGCTTTGCTACTGAGAAACATTTTGAAAATTACAGTGCAGCTTTATATTTTTTAAAGAACTTATTGTCTCTTAAATCTGTGTTTCCTTCCTAAGATAGGGAGAGTCCACGGATTCATTCCTTACTGTTGGGAAATACAACACCTGGCCACCAGGAGGAGGCAAAGACACACCAGCCAAAGGCTTAAATATCCCTCCCACTTCCGCATTACCCCAGTCATTCTTTGCCTTTTTGTCACGTTAGGAGGTGGCAGAGGATTTGGAGAGTCTTGAAAAAGTAACAAGTTTAAGGGACGACAATCTTCTAATTTTTGTTCTGACAAATCCCAACAACAACAATCCTCCTTCAAGCCCGGGCAACCCAAGAGTACTTGGAAACCGGCTCAGTCCTGAAATAAATCCAAGCACAAAAAAAGCCTGTTCGAGATCTTTCCTTCTTAGGAGTTGTTGTCCCGGTACATATCGAAGAAAGAGGTTTTGGATTTTATTCAAACCTTTTCGTCGTCCCAAAGGAGGAGGGAACTTCCCGCCCAATTCTGGACCTAAAGTGCTTTTAAAAATATTCTCAGTGTCCCTTCAAGATGGAGACGATAAGGTCCATCCTTCCTTTAATTCAGGAAGGCCAGTTTATGACCACTATAGATCTGAAGGATGCTTGCCTTCATGTTTCAATCCACAGGGAACACTTTCAGTTACTGAAGTTTGCATTCCTGGACCAGCACTTCCAGTTCATTGCCCTTCCGTTTGGACTAACTACTGCTCCAAGAATCTTTACAAAGGTTCTGGGGGCTCTTCTAGCCGTTGCCAGAACTCAGGGTATTGCAGTAGCCCCATGCTTGGACGATATTCTGGTGCAAGCACCATCTTTTCATCTGAAGAATTCTCGGAGTCCCTTTTCAGTCTTCTTCGTTTACATGGATTGAAGATAAACTTGGAAAAGAGTTCTCTTATCCCAAGTACCAGGGTGGAATTCCTGGGTACTATAATGGACTCCATATCCATGAGGATATTTCTAACAGACCAGAGTGATTGCAAGCTAACTTTGGCATGTCTTGCCCTCCAGACCTCCTTGAGTCCCTCTGTGGCTCAGTGTATGGAAGTGATTGGTCTCATGGTGTCCTGCATGGACATCATTCCTTTTGCCAGGTTCCGTCTCAGACCTTTACAACTCTGCATGCTGAGGCAGTGGAACGGCGATCATTCATTCAGATCTGTCTCAACAGATTGTATTAGACAGCCGGTCAAGAGGGACATGTTTCTTAAGACCATACTGGGAGATTATGACTACGGACGCAAGTCTATACGGATGGGGAGCTGTTTGGGGTGCCAGGAAGGCACAGGGGTTGTGGACTCAGGAGTCGTCCTCCCTCCCGATCAATATTTTAGAACTATGGGTAATCTTCAAGGCCTTGAAGGCTTGGCCACTTTTAGGTTTGTCAATGTTTATCAGATTCCAATCAAACAATATAACCTCCATGGCTTACATCAACCATCAGGTGAACGCGATGAAGGAATTATCTCAGATTCTGAAGTGTATGGAGGCCCACAGCTGTTCGCTGTCAGCGATCCACATTCCGTGTGTGGACAACTAGGAGGCGGATTTTCTCAGTAGGCAATCCTTCCATCCAGGGGAATGGTATTTCCATCCCGTGGTGTTTGCAGAAATATGCAGCAAGTGGGTAATGCAGGACAAATATCTCATGGCGTTTCCATCTCAATACCAAGCTACGCAGGTACGGGTCGAGGGATCGCTAAGCGGATCGAATAGATGCACTAGCCCTGGAGGTTCAAACTCGTATCTTTTTCTTCCATTACTGCTTCTTCCTCGAGTGGTGGGCCGCATCAAGCAGGAGCGGGTATCAGTAATCCTGATTGCTCCATCATGGCAGCAAAGGATGTTCATGGATCTAGTGGGGATGTCCTCATCTTCTTTGTGGAAGTTACCTTGTCGGAGAGATCTGCTGATACAAGGTCCATTTGTAGATTGAACGCTTAGTCTTAGCCAAGAGAGGTTTCTCTGAGAGTGTCATTGATACTCTTATTCAAGCTTGTAAATCAGTTACTCGGTGAATCTACCACAAGGTGTGGATGACCTACTTATTCTTGTGAAGAGGGTGTTTTTTTCCTGGCACACAGTTAAGGTTGCCAGGGTCTCATCTTTTCTCCAGAATGGGCTGGCGAAGGACCTTTCTGCTAGTTTCCTGAGGGAACAGATTTCGGCCTTGTCGGTTTTATTGCACAAGAGACTGGCTGAGCTTCCAGATGTGCAGTCCTTTAAGGCTCTGATTAGGATCAGACCTGTGTTTAGGTCTGGGGCTCCTTGGAGCCTAAATCTTGTTCTTTGGGTTTTGCAACAGGTTCCGTTTGAGCCTCTGCATTCAGTTGACATTAAATTGTTTTCTTAGAAGGTTCTCCTTTTATTGGCTATTGCCTCTGCGTGCAGAGTTTCTGAGATCTTTGCTTTGCAATATGAGCCCCCTTATCTGATATTTTTCATGCAGATAAGGCAGTTTTACGTACTAAATTAGGTTTTCTTCCTAAGGTTGTGTCAGATCGCAACATCAATCAGGAGATTGTGGTTCCTTACTTGTGTCCTAATCCTCCTTCATCGAAGGATTACAATTTGGATGTGGTTCGCGCCTTGAAGTTCTATCTTCAGGCTACTAAAGAGTTTAGACTATCTTTCTCTTTGTTTATTCGGGAAAGTGTAAGGGGCAGAAGGCTACTTCGACTTCCCTGTCTTTTTGGTTAAGGAGTGTCATCTGCTTAGCTTACGAGACAGCAGGACACCGTCCTCCTGAGAGGATAACGGCTCAGTCCACTAAAGCAGTGGCTTCCTCTTGGTCCTTTAAGAATGTGGCCTCCGTGGATCAGATTTGTAAGGCGGCTACCTGGTCCTCCTTACGTACTTTTTAAAAATTTTACAAGTTTGATGTTTTTTGCTTTGGCTGAAGCAGCTTTCGGGAGAAAAGTTTTGTAGGCTGTGGTGCCCTCAGAATAGGGTCTGCCTCTTCAATTGTTCCCTTCCTTTATTCATTAGTGTCCTCTGGAGTTTGTGTATAGTTTTCCCAACAGTAAGGAATGAAGCAGTGGACTCTCCCTATCTTAAGAAGGAAAACATAATTCATGCTTACCAGATAAATTCCTTTCCTTCCGTATAGAGAGAGTCCACAGGCCCACCCGTTTTTTCTTGTCTATGGGTGGTCCCCTATTTATTTTATTCTTTTGGCACCATTTATACCCTAATGTTTCTCCTACTTTTCCTTGTTCCTTCGGCAGAATGACTCGGGTAATGAGGAAGTGGGAGGGATATTTAAGGATAATTTATCTGGTAAGCATAAATTATGTTTTTCCTAGGTCTTATTTTCTATCGGGGTATTGCAGTGTTTCCTTTTCTGGACAATATTTTGGTTCAAATTTTCTCTCTTAAAGGGACAGTATACTGTAAAATAGTTTTTCCCTTAATGTGTTTACAATTGCTTTTTTTACCAACTGCAGAGTAAAAAATGTATGAAAATTAGCTTTTTAAGGCTTATTTGTGTATATTAAAGCTCTGATTTTGTGTTTTGAAGCCACAACCTAATTAAATGGGTTGAGCTTGTAGGTATAATCCGATCTCATTACTGTATCACATTGTGCACATATACCTGCTTCTTTATCTTATATCTGTCCTTAAAACAATCACCAGTACTTTGAGAGAACAATGGAAAATCAACATTTTATTACCTTATCTCTGCTTTATCACACTGGGAGTGTAATTTCTTCTGCTGGCTGTGTTTACAAAGCTTATCTATAGCTGGTACGCGCGGCCACAAACTTTCAGAATAGGTGGGGATACCACATGCTAAATCAACAATTTCAAATGCCAGTATAATGGTAAATGAGCTACTTGTAAACAATTTAATACACTCCAGCAGGTAAAGTGGATCATTGGGAACAAATTAAAGGGGAGAAAAATTTTGAGTAAACTGTCCCTTTAAGCTTCACTGTTGGAAAAATATGTTTTCCTTCAATTGGCAGTAAGAGTCCATGACTATATTCATTGGCTATGGGGAATACTAATCCTGGATACCAGGAGTGAGGCAAAGACACCCCAAACAAAGGTTATAAATAACCCTCTCACTTCCCCTACCCCCCCCCAGTAGTTATTTGCCTCATATCATGGAGGTAGGCAGAGAGGTGGCTGCTAAGAATAAATTAAATTTATGATGGATTGTCTCAGTGAGCTGGGGATAATATATCAATGTAAATCTCGAGAGAGTATTGGTTTATATTGTACTGGTGGACGCTGGGTTTCCCATGATTCTTTCCAGTTTATCATAAATGCCCTGTCTGATAATGTGGTGTGTTTCACACTAAATTGTCTCATGTTGGGTAAGTTCACCCCTCTTTCATGGCATTTTGTCTAACAAAGAGGTGATATAGGTCCTGTTCCTATGCTAAAATATGTGCCTTGTGTACACTTGTATCCTGTTATGAACCCTATCCATAAGAGCTTTGTAGTATAGGATAGTGACCAGTGTTACATATTCCCTGTCGTTGGGTGTTTTAGAATGCTGGACATTTTGTTATTACAGTCTGCAGCAGTGATTGGCAACTTGTTCCCTAGGGAGTTTTAAGTGCCATTTCCACTTCAGATCCACTGTGTTGAAGCCCTGTGAGAGAGCGGTTGCAAATTGGTTCTGCTGAACCGGACTGGTTAGATACCCTAAACAGGGCTTACAAGGGGACAGTTACTTAGTGCTTGAGATCTAGATTCCCAGCTGTTTGTTCACGAATACCATTTTGTTCATTATGAACGATTCCATGCTATTAAAAAGTCTGGAGGAATTTTCCTTTGTCTTCTCTTGAGAACAACAAGTGTATACTTTGCAAATTAGCAGCAACTGTACAACCTTCGGCACAGGTTTGTAATAGTTGCTTATCAAATGTCCAGGAAGCCCAAGCAGTCAGACTGTGGAGAAGCCCCCTTGGGCTCAGTCCTTGGAAGGGCCTACTACGGCTTTTCAAGCCTCGGCTAATGCGGTCAGGGGTGGGCAGTCTACCCGACTATCTTTTGGCCCGAATTGAGGTGACTGTCTGCTGCCCTAAATGCTAGATATGTATCGGGGGAAAAGGAAGAGAAAGGTTAAGAATTGTTCTCCGACAAATAGCCCAGGTGTGATGATGGAAGCTGTGACCGATAATTTTGGTCAGCCTTGTGAGGACAACCCTTTATTTAGCTCTGAAGGAGAAATTTATTCCTCTGACCTTTCTGTAGTAGGAAGAGGACTCTGATAAAGGGCACGATTAGACTGAAACTGGATTAGCTTCGGCTTTTGCTGAAAATCTTGTCAACCCTGGGTGTTCCAGTGGCCAAGCCACCCAAGGAGAACCATGTTCATAAGCTTGGAAGCAGGGTTTAGGCATAGGGCTCCGGAGATCTTCCCAGTACCCAAGATTATTGCGGAGATAATCTCTAAGGAAAGGGGAAAAGCAAGGGGGTTTTGCTCTCTCAGTGGTCTTTAAGAGATCCTTTCCTGTTCCAGCAGGCCCATGCAGAGTTCTGGAACAGCGTTCCCAAGGTGGATTGATCTTCACACTTGCCAAACGCACTACATTCCCACTTGAGGACAGCACGTCTTTTAAGGATCACCTGGATAGAAGACTTAAGGGCCAGTCTCCAGTTTTGTGCCCTTTTTCGCTCTGCTGTAGGAATCGCTGCAGTCACTGCGGTGGCTAAGTTTTGGTGTGAATCTTTAGCGGGAACAGATCACTGAGGAGATTCAGGATCATATTCAGTTTCTGAAACTAGCAAATGCCTTAGTCAGCGATGCTATTCTCCAGATTATTTGCATCAATGCTAAGAACGCAAGTTTTGCAGTTAGGACCAGGAGGGTGTGAAGACACATAAGACGGAGTGGCGAACTGGAAACCCACTCAATGATGGATTAAGACCAGGCAATCCAAATTTACTGCTCAAGATAACAAATCAGCATGATGGGTTTGCCCCCGACCTGGGAACAGGTCATGTAGCAGGAAGTCTCTCCTTTCAGAAGGAATTGTCTCACTCCTTCCAGGACACTTGGGTACTGCCCATTATTTGCTAGGGTTACAGAATAGGCCTTCGGTCTCATCCTCCGAGGGACCATCTCTTGCTATCAAGAGTCTCGTGAAATCCCATAAAGACCAAGGCTCTGCTCCATTGTGTGAACAACCTTCTACCTATGGGAGTAATGGTCCTAGTTCCCCCCAGCAGAAAGAGGAAGAGGGTTCTACTCCAGCCTCTTTGTGGTTCCAAAAAAGAGAGGGCACGTTCTGCCCTATTTTGGACCTATTTTGTAATCAATAAGGTCCATCCTCCCACTTGTTCAGGATGGTCAGTTCATGTCCTTAATAGACTTAAAGGATACGTACCTTCATATCCCGATTCACAGGCATCCATTACCCTTTCCTTTGATTTGCTTTCCTAGACGAGCACTACCAGTTTGTCACATTTCCTTTCGGACTGTCTACAGCGCCTTGAGTGTTCACCAAGGTGCTGGGAGCTCTACTGGCTGCGGTTCGTCTGCAAGGGATTGCAGTGGCCCGTACCTTGATAACATTCTTGTCTGGGCTGCATCTTTCACAGTGGCTCAGGATCACATGCCAAGGTTACTCTCATGACTTTAGGTGCATGGTTGAAGGTCATCCTAGAAAAAAGCTCTCGTCCCTGCTACGAGACTAAACTTCTTGGGAACGATCATAGATTCTTTCAGTATACAGACTAGCGCAGGGAGAAGCTTCAGAGAGCGTGTCGTCTGCTTCATTCCAAGTTCATCCTTCAGTTGCACAATGCATGGAGGTGGGAGGTCTCATGGTGCCGGCATCAAATGCTATACCATTTGCTCGTTTTCATCTGAGACCACTACAGTTGTGTATACTCAGACTGTGGAATGGAGGTAATTTAGACTTGTTACAATGAGTTGGGAACTTAGTGGTCTGCAGCCTTAGGCGCTTAGCGCGGCATACGCTACCGGCAAATATAAGAACTTCACAAACACTAGGATTTACCATAACTTTAAGCCAAAGCCTTTTAAAAAGTTTTAACACATCAATCAAAAATCATTTGGCCATATTATTTTTCTAGTTAAAAAAAAAGGGGGGGGGGTAAAAGTGGGCTGTCTTACTCCTTCAGGCTTTAAACAAGTAATATGGGTACATGTATATGAAGACATTAAAAAAATGGAAATCTTTACTGTCAATGGGATCCTTTTAAACACTGATGAAGTTTCCACAGTAAATGTATTTCCTTAAAATGAGGAGAGTCCACGGCTTCATTCCTTGTGGCAAATACTGAACCTGGACACCAGGAGGAGGCAAAGCCACCCCAGCCATAGGCTTAAATACCTCCCCCAGTCATTCTTTGCCTTTCGTCACAGAAGGTTAGCAGGGAAGATACGGAGTAGTTCCTTATGGGGAGGGTATCTACCCTTCGGAATGGGACTGGAGTTTTAAGTAGTCTTGTCAGCCTCTCAGTGAGAGCATTGACGAATGTTAGTCTGGAGAGGCAGGGAGAGTCTTTCTGCAAACCCATCCATACTCGTATTAACAGATCCTAAGCAATCGGTGTTGAGTTTCACTGCCTGCTTTTTTTCACTCAAGTCCATGTCAGGAGCGATGCTACGAGACTGTCAAACTTGAGAGGCTGTGTTTCTGTTCCACGGCATAGATTCCGGTAAGATTGTTTCATTTTTTTACACATATGATAACGCAAGAACACATGGTCACAGTGTGGCTCCTTTTATCTGTATGGAATCAAGGGTTAATGTCCTTGGAAGGGGATTATTGAACAGGGGGGATTAATCACATAATGTAAATATTGTGTTTATGCGGTGACATGTGTGAGATGAGGCTCAGGCAGATGTTGGAACGTACAGGTTTTACTTTCATTTTGGATAAGCCGCGCAGCCTGTTAGACTTGGCGCACTTTTAGCTATAGCAGTGTGGTCACACTGATTTCCTCCTCTACCTGACCGTGCGTTTTCCCGGAGACGAAGCGGTTTCTATGTTGGGCCTGGGTCATAGGAGGTGGTGAGTGCCCCAGCCATTGTGGGTATAAAGGTGCCATTTTTTTTTTCTATTGTCCAACTTTTAAGCGCAAGCTATGAAGGACTCTGATATGTTAGAGGGTACTCCCTTTTTACCTAAATCTAATGCCTGTCTATATTGTGAGGGGGCCACGGTATACCCGCCTGCTCAATTATGTTCCACTTCCCTTGATAAAGTAATTATATGAAGGAAAGCTAATATATTTAGTACTACTGAGCCACCCACCTCTGAGGAGTCTCTGGCCCGTGAGGTGCGCACCCTACAGCCATCTCCTAATACACATGCAGCTTCCCATAGCACTCCTAATCCTCCATCTGGAGGGGCTCTGTTACCGCCAGACTTTACTGAAGAGTTCCAAACGGCAGTGTCTGCGGCCTTCAGTGCTTTACCTCGCCCAGCTAGCCGCAAGTGAAAGGTCAAATATTGCTATCATTCCCAGGAGTCATCTACTAGCTTATTGGAGTTATATGATACAAGATTATCCGCTGATGAAGACGCACCTGATACTTCAGATGATGTTCTTTTTGGGTCGGAATCTGCTGTCTCTAAGCCTCTAGCTGCGGAGGAACCAGATTTTAGATTTAGGATTGAACACTTACGCTTTCTACTAAAGGAAGTTTTGGCTACGTTAAAGGTTCCAGAACCTAAATTACCTGAGGAATCTTGTATTTCTAAATTAGATGAGGTCTACAAGGACAGGGTTGTACCACAGACTTTCCTGGTTCCCGTAAAGAGGGCGAACATTATTAAGAATGAATGGGAAAGACTTGGATCTTCTTTTTACCCTTTTTCTTCTTTTAAGAAATTGTTCCCGATTACGGACTTTTAACTGGAGTTGTGGGGTTCCGTCCCTAAGGTGGATGGCGCTATCTCCACACTTGCTAAGCGCACTACTATCCCGCTAGAGGATAGTTAGTCGTTTAAGGAGTTCATGGATAAGAAGCTGGAAACTCTAAGAAAGATGTTTCAGCATACAAGATATTTTTTTTTCAACCGGCAGCGGCTGTTGCTGGAGCGGCTACCTACTGGTGCGACTCCTTATCTGATTTGATCGAGGTAGAGGGTCCCCTCGACAAGATCCAGGAAAGAATTAAGGCCTTATGGGTAGCTAATTCTTTTATTTGTGATGCAAATATGCAGATTATTCGCCTGAATGCTAAATTTTCAGGTTTTTCTGTGCTAGCCCGTAGGGCGCTCTGGCTGAAGTCTTCGTCTGTGGACATGACTTCGTACCTAAAGTGTTTAAACAAATTCCTATCTGTCCCCTCTTTCAAGATGGAGACAATAAGGTCCATTCTTCCCTTAGTTCAGGAAGGACAGTTCATGACCACAATAGACCTGAAGGATGCCTAGCTTAACGTCCCTATACACAAGGAACACTTTAAGTTTCTAAAATTTGCGTTCCTGGACCAGCACTTCCAGTTTATTGCATTTCCGTTTGGTCTAACTACTGCTCCAAGAGTCTTTATGAAGGTTCTATGGGCTCTGCTCGCAGTGGCCAGAACCAGAGGTATAGCAGTGGCGCCATACTTAGACGACATTCTGGTTCAAGCGCCATCCTGTTGTCTGCAGAGGACCTTTCGGAACCCCTTCTTTCTCTTCGATCTTATGGAAGATAAACTTAGAAAACTGAGTTCTCTTATTCTCAGTACCATGGTGGAGTTCCTGGGCTAATAGACTCCATATCCATGAGGATATTTCTTACAGACCAGAGACACGTTACAAGCTAACTTCCTATTGTCTTGCCCTCCAGACCTCCTTTTATTGTCTTGCCCTCCAGGTAATTGATCTCATGGTTTCCTGCATGGACGACATTCCTTTTGCCAGATTCCACCTCAGATCTCTTCAGCTGTGCATGCTGAGACAGTCGAACGGCGATCATTCAGATCTGTCTCAACAGATTTCTCTGGACAACCGGTCAAGAGAATCGCTCTCCTAGTGGCTCTGTCCAGATCACCTGTCCCAAGGGACATCCTTCTTGAGACCATCCTTGTAGATTGTCACTACAGACGCGAGTCTCACAGGATGGGAAGTTGTTTTGGGTGCCATGAAGGCACATGGCCTGTGGACTCGAGGAATCCCTCCTCCCAATAAACATTTTGGAACTTTGAGCGATCTTCAATGCTCTGAAGGCTTGGCCTCTTCTGGGTTTCACCCAGTTTATCAGATTCCAATAGGACAACATAACCTCGGTGGC
Source organism: Bombina bombina (assembly GCF_027579735.1). NCBI lineage: Eukaryota > Metazoa > Chordata > Amphibia > Anura > Bombinatoridae > Bombina > Bombina bombina. The sequence continues at coordinate 982,227,329 of NC_069499.1, read as the reverse complement.
TTACATGAACCATCAGGTGGGAACGAGGTGCTCCCTAGCAATGAGGGAAGTATCTTGAATTCTGGAGTGGGCGGAGGCCCACAACTGCTCACTGTCAGCGATCCACATTCCCAGTGTGGACAACTGGGAAGCGGATTTCCTCAGTAGACAATCCTTTCATCCGAGGGAATGGGCTCTCCATCCAGATGTGTTTGCGGAGATTTGCAAAAGATGGGGGTCCGGAGAGCGATCTCATGGCGCCCCGGCTCAATTCCAAGCTACCCAGATATGGGTCGTGGTCCAGGGATCATCAGGCGGAGCTAATAGATGCATTAGCAGTGCCTTGGAAGGTCAGTCTGATCTACATTTTTCCGCTGTTACCACATCTCCCTCTTGTAGTGGCCCACATCAAGCAGGAGCAAGCATCAGTGATTCTGATTGCTCCATCATGGCTGTAGAGGATGTGGTTCGCGGACCAGGTGGGGATGTCGTCCTCGCCTCCACGGAGGTTACCTTGTTGCAGGGAATCTGCTGAAGCAGGGTCCTTTTTGTTAATCAAAATCTAGATTCTCTGAGGCTTACTGTGTTGAGATTGAACGCTTAGTCCTAGCTAAGAGAGGTTTCTCGGAGAGCGTTATTGATACTCTCATTCAGGCACGTAAGCTGGTTACTCGCCTCATCGATCATAAGGTGTGGAGGACCTACTTATTCTGGTGTGAAGAGCGTGGATTCCCCTGGCATAAGGTCAGGGTTTCCAGGATTCTTTCCTTTCTCCAGGATGGTCTGGAGAAAGTGCCTTTCTGCTTGTTCTCTTAAGGGACAGATTTTGGCCCTATCTGTTTTGCTACACAAGAGGCTCGCTGAGCTTCCAGATGTCCAGTCTTTTGTTCAGGCTCTGACTAGGTTCAGGCCTGTATTTAGATCTAGTGGTGCTCCTTGGAGTTTAAATCTTGTTGTTAAAGTTTTGCAGAAGGCTCCGTTTGAGCCTTTGCATGTAGTTGATTTTAAATTACTGTCATGGAAGGTTCTTTTTCTACTGGCTATTGATTCGGCGTGCAGAGTATCCGAAATGGATGCCTTGCAATGTGAGCCCCCTTACCTAGTTTTCCATGCTGATAAGGCTTTTCTTCATACTGGGGTAGGTTTTCTTCCTAAGGTTGTTTCAGATCGCAACATCAATCAGGAGATTGTGGTTCCTTCATTGTGTCCTAACCCTTCTTCCTCGAAGGAGCGGTTACTTTATCATTTGGATGTGGTTCGGCCTTGAAGTTGTATCTCCAGGCTACAAAGGAATTTTAGACAGACTTCTTCTTTATTTGTGGTCTATTCTGGGAAGCGTAAGGGGCAGAAAGTCTCGTCCACTTCCTTGTCTTTTTGGTTGAGGAACATTATTTGCTTAGCTCATCAGACAGTGGGACATAAGCCTCCTCAGAGGATTAAAGGGACAGTCAACCATAGAATTGTTATTGTTTTAAAAGATAGATAATCCCTTTATTACTCATTCCCCAGTTTTGCATAACCAACACAGTTATATTAATGTACTTTTTACCTTTGTGATTACCTTGTATCTAGGAACCTTCTTCCAGCCCCCTGATCACATGACTGTGACTGTTTATTATCTATTGTCTTAAATTTTGCATTGTATTGTGCTAGATCTTAAATAACTTTCTGTGCCTGAACACAGTGTTATCTATATGGCCCACGTGTACTTTCTGTCTCTTTGTGTTGAAAAGAGATTTAAAAAGCATGTGATAAGAGGCAGCCCTCAAAGGCTTTGAAATTAGCATATGAGCCTACCTATGTTTAGTTTAAACTAAGAATACCAAGAGAAAAAAGCAAATTTGATGATAAAAGTAAATTGGAAAGTCGATTAAAATTAAAAGTCCTATCTGAATAATGAAAGTTTAATTTATACTTGACTGTCCCTTTAAGGCTCATTCAACTAGAGCTGTGGCTTCCTCTTGGGCTTTCAAGCGTGAGGCCTCTATGGATCAAATTTGTAGGGCGGCTACCTGGTCCTCATTACATACATTTTTTAAAATTTTACAAATTTGACGTTTTTGCTTTGTCTGAAGCAGCTTTTGGGAGAGAGATTTTGCAGGCTGTGGTGCCCTCAGAATAGGGTCCGCCTCTCTCTTACCCTCCCGTTTCATTCAGTGTTCTCTAGAGCTTGGGTATATGTTTCCCACAAGTAAAGAATGAAGCCGTGGACTCTCTTTATATTAAGAAGGAAAACATAAATTATGCTTACCAGATAATTTCCTTTCCTTCTGTATGAGGAGAGTCCACGGCCCCTGCCCGTATTCTCCATTGGGCGGACGTAAATTTTTGTTTTGTTCTTCTGGCACCATTTATACCCTGATATTTCGTCTGTTCCTTGTTCCCTCGGCAGAATGACTGGGGGATGAGTGAAGTGGAGGAGGTATTTAAGCCTTTGGCTGGGGTGTTTTTGCCGCCTCCTGGTGGCCAGGTTCAGTATTTCCCACAAGTAAGGAATGAAGCCGTGGACTCTCCTCATACAGAAGGAAAGGAAATTATCTGGTAAGCATAATTCATGTTTTTATCTGATTTATAATGAATACAATTTTCCTTTCCTGTGGGCAAAAATACTGTGACAAAAATAAATCTAGTGTCTAAAGGTATTCATTTGAAGGTGAATCACTTTAACATGTCGTTATTAAAAAAAGAGAGAAAAAACATACTTAAAGGGCCATGATACCCACATTTTTTCTTTCACGATTTAGAAAGAGAATGCATTTTTAAACATCTTTCTAATTTACTTCTATTATCTAATTTGTTTTATTCTCTTGATATTCTTTGATGAAAAGCATATCTAGTTATGCTCAATAGCTGCTGGTTGGTTGCTGCACATAGAAGTCTCATGTGATTGGCTCACCCATGTGCATTTATTTTTCTTCAAATAAGGATATCTCAAAAATGAAGCAAAATAAATAATAGAAGTAAATTATAATGTTGTTTAAATTTGTTTGTTCTATCTGAATCATGAAAGAAATATTTTGGGTTTAGTGGCCCTTTAAGTGTAATTCCCAGCCAGTGTATTTGCTAACAAAATTGCACATATCTAGTAGGGCTAAATAGCTAGGTAGATTCATTTAGTTTGTGCAACACTTTAGATATTTGGCTTCACAGAATGTAACTGCTTGTAAAACAGACACACAAATGTGTGTGTTCGGGTTGACATAATGTTAATTCCTTGGTACAGGCACGTGATTTGCATCTTGTCATAAAAACTTAATCTATACTTTCAAGCCACTTTGTTTTTAGAGAGAGAGTCCAGAGGAATACTTTACCTAGTGTTTCTTTAGGCTATCAACTTAGTCTTATGGGTATGAGAGACTCTTTCATGACACTTAATTAATCTGGCCTTTCATCAAGAAAAGGTAGTCCTTCAGGTCCTGCCTTAAAGCGATATGAAACCCAATTTTTTTTTCTTTCATGGTTCAGATAAAGCATGTAATTTTAAGTAATTTTACATTTTCTTCTATTATTCATTTTTATTCGTTCTCTTGGTATATTTATTTTAAAAGCAGGAATGTAAGCTTTGGAGCCAGACCAGCTACACAGGTGCTGTATCAAATAAAGACTGGCTCCTAAGCTTACATTGGAAAGTCGCTTAAAATTGCATGCTGAATCATGAAAAAAAAAATTGGGTTTCATATAGTGAGTACTTTGTTAGGTACATGACGTAAGCTATCGAAAGGTCAGTAAGTGATTTAATTTACTGATATTTAAGATATACCAATACAGAATTCAGTGTTTTATGTGCATTATTTTGGGCATTATAAAACGAGACTAAAACCCTACTGCATATATATGTATTTTGTGTAACGTAGATGGGTTTGGTAGAAGGCAGATCTTACTTGATTTACAATAAAGAAGCTCCTGAATACGGTTTCTTGTAAGAAATATATCTAACCTATTTTTAAATGTATCTAAGGTATTGGCATTCACTTTATCCTTAGACCATGAGTTCCACGATTTGATTGCTCTTTTAGTGGAAAAAATGTCTACGTTGCTAGAGATCTCTCTTCCACCAGCCTTAAATTGTGGCCTCTTGTCCCAAACAATTTATTTGGAATAAACAGAGATTCCAACATCTCTGTATATACGCCTTGAATAAATTTGTGTGAAGTAATATCACTTATTACTAATTTTGCGGCATTTCTCTAAAGTTTTAATTCTGACATGTCTTTTTTTGAGATTGGTCCCCAGAATTGCACTCCATACTCAAGGTGAGGTCTTATCAGGGATTTATATAGTGACAGAATTATGCTTAATAGTGTACGAACACACATCTTCAACTTATAAGTCAAAATTTCTCTATACTGTTATATGCATATTAATTGTATCAAATTGTGACTTCAATCTTTAGGTTTATGATTTGCTGTGACAGATGTGAGGAATGGTTTCATGGAGACTGTGTAGGAATTTCTGAGGTCCGTGGCCAGTTGTTAGAAAGGAATGGGGAGGATTATATTTGCCCAAACTGCACCATCTTGAAAACACAGGATGAAGGTGCCACATATAGTGGGCAAACCGAACAAACACCTGGAGAAAAAACAACTTTTAACATAGACCACAAAAGTGTTTGCAATGTGGAACAGCAGTCCATAGATGATCAAGGCATAAAAGGCAGGATTGAAAAAGCTGCTCACCCCAGCGGGAAGAAGAAATTGAAGATATTTCATCCTGTAAGTTTTTAAATGTTTTTTATTCAGCATAACACGGAAATATATAGTTGGGTAGATGTATAACTTCTATAAAACATTCAAGTCCAAATTTTTTTTTTCATTTTTCAAATAGGGCATGTAATTTTAAACAACTTTCCAATTTACTTTTATCAACAATTTTGCTTTGTTCTCTTGGTATTCTTAGTTGAAAGCAAACCTAGGAAGGCTCATATGATAATTTCTAAGCCCTTGAAGTCCTCCTATTTTTTTATTTGCTTTTCACATCAGGGGAGAGCTAGCTCATGTAAGCCATATAGATTTTGTGATAATGCCCGTGGCTAGTGGCAGACACTGCACTATTTGGCTAAAATGCAAGTCAATAGATAAGAACTAAAAGTTATGTGATTAGGGGTGGTCAGAAGATGCTTCGATACAAGTTAGTCACAGAAGTAAAAAGTGTATTAATATAACCGTGTTGGTTATGCAAAACTTGGAGAATGTGTAATAAAGGGATTATCTATCTTTTTAAACAACAAAAATTCTGTTGTTGACTGTGCCTTTAAATTATTATTATTTTTTTTAAATTGGATTCCTGTATCCATTGTGTTTTTAGTTGGTATTTGGAGCAGGAAGATAGACTTCACTAGCTGCCCCCCCAATTAAACCAATTTAATATTTGATTCCTTGGGTTAGGAGGAATATTTCTTAGATTACCGGAAGGGGTTAAGAATTTGCTACTTTTTGAGGGCTTTTTGTATTTTCTGACTTCTTACTACAGGCATTAACAAATTTATTTCAAGATTGAGTCAGCCATATGATTATCTGATGTTCTGAATAGTATAATGTACCACAATTCGGTTTTAATAAAACATGTTGAGCAGTATTATGCTTATGCTACTTAAGCTATTCAAAGTACAAATAAATCACATAATTTTAACACATTAATTGTAATAATAATTTGTGTAACAAACTTTAAAAGCATTGCATGTTTTTAGAGAGATATATATATATAGAGAGAGATATATATATATATATATATAGAGAGAGAGAGATATATATATATATATATATATATATATATAGAGAGAGAGAGAGAGAGATAGAGATAGAGAGAGAGAGATATATAGAGAGAGATATAGAGATATAGAGAGAGATATAGAGAGAGATATAGAGAGAGATATAGAGAGAGATATAGAGAGAGATATAGAGAGAGATATAGAGAGAGATATAGAGAGAGATATAGAGAGAGATATAGAGAGAGATATAGAGAGAGATATAGAGAGAGATATAGAGAGAGATATAGAGAGAGATATAGAGAGAGATATAGAGAGAGATATAGAGAGAGATATAGAGAGAGATATAGAGAGAGATATAGAGAGAGATATAGAGAGAGATATAGAGAGAGATATAGAGAGAGATATAGAGAGAGATATAGAGAGAGATATAGAGAGAGATATAGAGAGAGATATAGAGAGAGATATATAGAGATATATATATATATATATATATATATATATATATATATATATATATATATAGAGAGAGAGATATAGAGATATATATATATATATATATATAGAGAGAGAGAGATATATAGAGAGAGAGAGATATCTTTCATGTAATTAGCAAGAGTCCATGAGCTAGTGACGTATGGGATATACATTCCTACCAGGAGGGGCAAAGTTTCCCAAACCTTAAAATGCCTATAAATACACCCCTCACCACACCCACAATTCAGTTTTACAAACTTTGCCTCCCATGGAGGTGGTGAAGTAAGTTTGTGCTAGATTCTACGTTGATATGCGCTTCGCAGCAGGCTGGAGCCCGGTTTTCCTCTCGGAGTGCAGTGAATGTTAGAGGGATGTAAAGAGAGTATTGCCTATTTGAATACAATGGTCTCCTTCTACGGGATCTATTTCATAGGTTCTCTGTTATCGGTCGTAGAGATTCATCTCTTACCTCCCTTTTCAGATCGACGATATAATCTTATATACCATTACCTGTACTGATTCTCGTTTCAGTACTGGTTTGGCTGTCTACTATATGTAGATGAGTGTCTTAGGGTAAGTAAATCTTATTTTTTGTGACACTCTAAGCTATGGTTGGGCACTTTATATGTAAAGTTCTAAATATATGTGTTTAAACTTATATTTGCCATGATTCAGGATAATCAGTATTCCTTCATTCAGACTGTCAGTTTCATTATTTTGGGATAATGCATATAAATATATATTTTTTCTTACCTTGAAAAATTTTCAATTGACTATTTCTTCTGTTATGTGTGATCAGTCCACGGGTCATCATTACTTCTGGGATATAACTCCTCCCCAACAGGAAATGCAAGAGGATTCACCCAGCAGAGCTGCATATAGCTCCTCCCCTCTACGTCAGTCCCAGTCATTCTCTTGCACCCAACGACTAGATAGGATGTGTGAGAGGACTATGGTGATTATACTTAGTTTTTATGACTTCAATCAAAAGTTTGTTATTTTAAAATAGCACCGGAGCGTGTTATTACTTCTCTGGCAGAGTTTGAGGAAGAATCTGTCAGAGTTTTTTACTATGATTTTAACCGGAGTAGTTAAGATCATATTGCTGTTCTCGGCCATCTGAGGGAGGTAAAGGCTTCAGATCAGGGGACAGCGGGCAGAGGAATCTGCATTGAGGTATGTAGCAGTTTTTATTTTCTGAATGGAATTGATGAGAAAATCCTGCCATACCGTTAAAATGACATGTATGTATACACTTCAGTATTCTGGGGATGGTATTTCACCGGAACTACTCTGTTAAAGGTCACTAATCCTTTTTAATAACTATTTATCATGTTAAACGTTTTTGCTGGAATGTAGAATCGTTTACATTGCTGAGGTACTGTGTGAATAAATATTTGGGCATTATTTTCCACTTGGCAGTTTTTTTGCTTTATTTGGGACAGTTTCGTTTCTCTTCACTGCTGTGTGGGAGAGGGAGGGGCCGTTTTGGCGCTCTTTGCTACGCATCAAAAAATACCAGTCAGTTACTTTTATTTTTCCTGCATGATCCGGTTCATCTCTGATAGATCTCAGGGGTCTTCAAACTTCTTTGAAGGGAGGTAAATTCTCTCAGCAGAGCTGTGAGAATTCTTATAGTGACTGTGAATAAAAACGTTGCTTTGTATTTTTTATGTCAAATTTAATTATTGTTATTTTACTAATGGGAACAAACCTTTGCTAAAAGTTTTGTTGTTTTAAAGTTTGATGCTATAACTGTTTTTCAGTTCACTATTTCAACTGTCATTTAATCGTTAGTACCTCTTTGAGGCACAGTACGTTTTTTGCTAAAAAAGATTATAACCAAGTTGTAAGTTTTTTGCTAGTGTGTTAAACATGTCTGACTCAGAGGAAGATATCTGTGTCATTTGTTCCAATGCCAAGGTGGAGCCCAATAGAAATTTATGTACTAACTGTATTGATGCTACTTTAAATAAAAGTCAATCTGTACAATGTGAACAAATTTCACCAAACAGCGAGGGGAGAGTTATGCCGACTAACTCGCCTCACGCGGCAGTACCTGCATCTCCCGCCCGGGAGGTGCGTGATATTTTGGCGCCTAGTACATCTGGGCGGCCATTACAGATAACATTACAAGATATGGCTACTGTTATGACTGAAGTTTTGTCTAAATTACCAGAACTAAGAGGCAAGCGTGATCACTCTGGGGTGAGAACAGAGTGCGCTGACAATGCTAGGGCCATGTCTGATACTGCGTCACAGCTCGCAGAGCATGAGGACGGAGAGCTTCATTCTGTGGGTGACGGTTCTGATCCAAACAGATTGGACTCAGATATTTCAAATTTTAAATTTAAATTGGAGAACCTCCGTGTGTTACTAGGGGAGGTCTTAGCAGCTCTCAACGATTGTAACACCGTTGCAATACCAGAGAAACTGTGTAGGTTGGATAAATATTTTGCGGTACCGGCGAGTACTGACGTTTTTCCTATACCTAAGAGACTAACTGAAATTGTTACTAAGGAGTGGGATAGACCCGGTGTGCCGTTCTCACCCCCTCCAATATTTAGAAAGATGTTTCCAATAGACGCCACCACTCGGGACTTATGGCAAACGGTCCCCAAGGTGGAGGGAGCAGTTTCTACTTTAGCTAAGCGTACCACTATCCCGGTGGAGGATAGCTGTGCTTTCTCAGATCCAATGGATAAAAAATTAGAGGGTTACCTTAAGAAAATGTTTGTTCAACAAGGTTTTATATTACAACCCCTTGCATGTATCGCGCCGATTACGGCTGCGGCAGCATTTTGGATTGAGTCGCTTGAAGAGAACCTTAGTTCATCTACGCTAGACGACATTACGGACAGGCTTAGAGTCCTTAAACTAGCTAATTCCTTCATTTCGGAGGCCGTAGTACATTTAACCAAACTTACGGCTAAGAACTCAGGATTCGCCATACAGGCACGTAGGGCGCTGTGGCTAAAATCCTGGTCAGCTGATGTTACTTCTAAGTCCAAATTACTTAACATACCTTTCAAGGGGCAGTCTTTATTTGGGCCCGGTTTGAAAGAGATTATCGCTGACATTACAGGAGGTAAGGGCCACGCCCTACCTCAAGACAAAGCCAAAGCTAAGGCTAGACAGTCTAATTTTCGTCCCTTTCGGAACTTTAAAACAGGAGCAGCATCAACCTCCACTGCACCAAAACAGGAAGGAGCTGTTGCTCGTTACAGGCAAGGCTGGAAGCCTAACCAGTCCTGGAACAAGAGCAAGCAGGCCAGGAAACCTGCTGCTGCCCCAAAGACAGCATGAACCGAGAGCCCCCGATCCGGGACCGGATCTAGTGGGGGGCAGACTCTCTCTCTTCGCCCAGGCCTGGGCAAGAGATGTTCAGGATCCCTGGGCTCTAGAGATCATATCACAGGGATACCTTCTAGACTTCAAATTATCTCCCCCAAGAGGGAGATTTCATCTGTCAAGGTTGTCAACAAACCAGATAAAGAAAGAAGCGTTTCTACGCTGCGTACAAGATCTGTTATTAATGGGAGTGATCCATCCGGTTCCGCGGTCGGAACAAGGACAAGGGTTCTACTCAAACCTGTTTGTGGTTCCCAAAAAAGAGGGAACTTTCAGGCCAATCTTAGATTTAAAGACTCTAAACAAATTCCTAAGAGTTCCATCGTTCAAAATGGAAACTATTCGGACAATCTTACCCATGATCCAAGAGGGTCAGTACATGACCACAGTGGATTTAAAGGATGCTTACCTTCACATACCGATCCACAAAGATCATCACCGGTATCTAAGGTTTGCCTTCTTAGACAGGCACTACCAGTTTGTAGCTCTTCCATTCGGATTGGCTACGGCTCCAAGAATCTTCACAAAGGTTCTGGGTGCCCTTCTAGCGGTACTAAGACCGCGAGGGATTTCGGTAGCTCCGTACCTAGACGACATTCTAATTCAAGCTTCAAGCTTTCAAACTGCCAAGTCTCATACAGAGTTAGTTCTGGCATTTCTAAGGTCGCATGGATGGAAAGTGAACGAAAAGAAGAGTTCTCTCTTTCCTCTCACAAGAGTTCCATTCTTGGGGACTCTTATAGATTCTGTAGAAATGAAGATTTACCTGACAGAAGACAGGTTAACAAAGCTTCAAAATGCATGCCGCGTCCTTCATTCCATTCAACACCCGTCAGTAGCTCAATGCATGGAGGTGATCGGCTTAATGGTAGCGGCAATGGACATAGTACCTTTTGCACGCCTACACCTCAGACCGCTGCAATTATGCATGCTAAGTCAGTGGAATGGGGATTACTCAGATTTGTCCCCTACTCTGAATCTGAATCAAGAGACCAGAAATTCTCTTCTATGGTGGCTTTATCGGCCACACCTGTCCAGGGGGATGCCATTCAGCAGGCCAGACTGGACAATTGTAACAACGGACGCCAGCCTACTAGGTTGGGGCGCTGTCTGGAATTCTCTGAAGGCTCAGGGACTATGGAATCAGGAGGAGAGTCTCCTTCCAATAAACATTCTGGAATTGAGAGCAGTTCTCAATGCCCTTCTGGCTTGGCCCCAGTTAACAACTCGGGGGTTCATCAGGTTTCAGTCGGACAACATCACGACTGTAGCTTACATCAACCATCAGGGAGGGACAAGAAGCTCCCTAGCAATGATGGAAGTATCAAAGATAATTCGCTGGGCAGAGTCTCACTCTTGCCACCTGTCAGCAATCCACATCCCGGGAGTGGAGAACTGGGAGGCGGATTTCTTGAGTCGCCAGACTTTTCATCCGGGGGAGTGGGAACTTCATCCGGAGGTCTTTGCCCAAATACTTCGACGTTGGGGCAAACCAGAGATAGATCTCATGGCGTCTCGCCAGAACGCCAAACTTCCTCGCTACGGGTCCAGATCCAGGGATCCGGGAGCAGTTCTGATAGATGCTTTGACAGCACCTTGGAACTTCAGGATGGCTTATGTGTTTCCACCCTTCCCGCTGCTTCCTCGATTGATTGCCAAAATCAAACAGGAGAGAGCATCAGTAATTCTAATAGCACCTGCATGGCCACGCAGGACTTGGTATGCAGATCTAGTGGACATGTCATCCTGTCCGCCTTGGTCTCTACCTCTAAGACAGGACCTTCTGATACAGGGTCCATTCAAACATCAAAATCTAACTTCTCTGAAGCTGACTGCTTGGAAATTGAACGCTTGATTTTATCAAAACGTGGTTTTTCTGAGTCGGTTATTGATACCCTAATTCAGGCTAGGAAGCCTGTTACCAGAAGGATTTACCATAAAATATGGCGGAAATACCTATACTGGTGCGAATCCAAAGGTTACTCCTGGAGTAAGGTTAGGATCGCTAGGATACTGTCTTTTCTACAAGAAGGTTTAGAAAAGGGTTTATCAGCTAGTTCATTAAAGGGACAGATTTCAGCTCTGTCCATCTTGTTACACAGACGTCTGTCAGAAAATCCAGACGTCCAGTCCTTTTGTCAGGCTTTAGCTAGGATCAAGCCTGTGTTTAAAGCTGTTGCTCCACCATGGAGTTTAAACTTAGTTCTTAACGTTTTACAGGGTGTTCCGTTTGAACCCCTTCATTCCATTGATATAAAAATGTTATCTTGGAAAGTTCTGTTTTTAATGGCTATTTCCTCGGCTCGAAGAGTCTCTGAGTTATCAGCCTTACATTGTGATTCCCCTTATCTGATTTTTCACTCAGACAAGGTAGTTCTGCGTACTAAACCTGGGTTCTTACCTAAGGTAGTCACTAACAGGAACATCAATCAAGAGATTGTTGTCCCATCCTTGTGTCCAAATCCTTCTTCAAAGAAGGAACGTCTTTTACACAATCTAGATGTAGTTCGTGCCCTCAAGTTCTACTTGCAGGCAACTAAAGATTTTCGCCAAACTTCTTCCTTGTTTGTCGTTTACTCTGGACAGAGGAGAGGTCAAAAAGCTTCTGCTACCTCTCTCTCTTTTTGGCTTCGTAGCATAATACGTTTAGCCTATGAGACTGCTGGACAGCAGCCTCCTGAAAGAATTACAGCTCACTCCACTAGAGCTGTGGCTTCCACTTGGGCCTTTAAGAATGAGGCCTCTGTTGAACAGATTTGCAAGGCTGCAACTTGGTCTTCACTTCATACTTTTTCCAAATTTTACAAATTTGACACTTTTGCTTCTTCGGAGGCTATTTTTGGGAGAAAGGTTCTTCAGGCAGTGGTTCCTTCTGTATAATGAGCCTGCCTTTCCCTCCCGTCATCCGTGTACTTTTGCTTTGGTATTGGTATCCCAGAAGTAATGATGACCCGTGGACTGATCACACATAACAGAAGAAAACATAATTTATGCTTACCTGATAAATTCCTTTCTTCTGTTGTGTGATCAGTCCACGGCCCGCCCTGTTTTTAAGGCAGGTAAATATCTTTTAAATTATACTCCAGTCACCACTTCACCCTTGGTTACTCCTTTCTCGTTGATTCTTGGTCGAATGACTGGGACTGACGTAGAGGGGAGGAGCTATATGCAGCTCTGCTGGGTGAATCCTCTTGCATTTCCTGTTGGGGAGGAGTTATATCCCAGAAGTAATGATGACCCGTGGACTGATCACACAACAGAAGAAAGGAATTTATCAGGTAAGCATAAATTATGTTTTTTCTCTGCGGGCTGTTAGGCTTGCGGGGGCAGAAAATGCTTCATTTTATTATGTAATTTTTGGCGCAAAATTGTCATTTCCAGCGCCGTAGTTGACGCCGGAAGTTGTATTCAATTAACGTCATTGTTTTGATGCATGTGTATTCAGACGATTTTTTGCGCAAAAAAATGTTGGCGTTGGTTTCGGCGTCAGAGGATGTGGTGTCATACTTGGCGCCAAAAAATATGGGCGTTGTACTTAGCGCCAATAATGTGGGCGTCATTCTTGGCGCCAAAAATGTGGGCATCTTTTTTGTTCCACTTTTTTCTCACATTATTTGTCTCATTTTTTCATTGCTTCTGGTTCTAGAAGCTTGTTGTTTTGCATTTTTTCCCATTCCTGAAACTGTCATTTAAGGAATTTGATAATTTTGCTTTATATGTTGTTTTTTTCTATTACATATTGCAAGATTTCTCGTACACTGTTCCTGTTTCAAAACATACTGAGGGATTCCTGTTGACTGAGTTCAGTCCTACCAAAGCTAAGTTCATTTATTTTAAATGTTATGAATGTTTATCTTTAGCTATGGTTTGTTATAAGTTATCATGATAAACTTTTACATGCAGAATCCATTAGTATTTATGCTTTATGTATTGCTATTCTTTTTTCATCTTATATACTGTACAAGATATACTTAGAAAATTTATAAGAATATTTTTCTGATTCTATTTTAAAGGCTTTGTCTGACATCGCGCCTTCTAATAAAATTTTTAGGTCTTTTTCAAACTTCTTTTTTAATTGTTGAAGTTTCAAATGACCAACAACATACTGATGTATCCTTCTCTGATGATGTTTTTTCTCATTCAGAATTTTCTTCATCAGATATTGACACTAACAAATCTACTTTTTTATTTATTATTAGAGTACATTTGTTCTTTGTTGAAAAGGTGTTGATTATTTTGGATATTGAGGTAACTAGTTCTTTTTTAAGACTAGCTAACATTTTATTTCTGCTTATTTTATCTGTGTTTTCAGAGGTTTTTTTCCAGTTCCTCATACTAGGGAATGGAATAGGCTGCGAATTTTCTTTTATTCCTTCTTCAAAGGTTTTAAATTATATTCTTTGCCGGCAGTTAAATTCAATTTTGAGGGTTCTCTAATTTAATGGGGCTATCTCTACTCCTGCTAAATATGCTATTGTTTCTATAGCAAAATAGTATTTATTTTCCTTTAGATGGTTGTATCTTATTTAAGGAAAATTATTTATTTTCAGGTACTTTTCTTGGACCTGTGATTTATTTGGATGATGTTGCAATTGCTTCATTTTTCTGTTTACTTTAAGATCAAGTATCAGATTATGATTTATTTAGCATTGTTAAAGGGACAAAATCTACTGCTCATTTGAGGTTCAGACTAGTTGCTGTTGCATTTGTCTTGTTGTCTTGCATTTGTTGATTATGCAAGTCCAGTGTGTTGACTGATCCTTTAACTGGATTAACATGCTAATAATTTCATTTGTGTCTTCATTTTATTGAATATTTTCACAAATGAAGTTTAATCTATATCTTTAGCTGTTTTAGCTAGAAGAATTTTGTGATTTCTAAAAAAATCCATATTTCTTATTTTCCAAGATAATCAATTATTTGGTTCATAATTGGATTCAATTCTTAACTGTTACTCTGGGCTTCAAGATTGAGTTCTAAGACTAAAACTTTAAGCTTATATTAGTTTGGTTGTTCTTACTAAGGAAAGAAATCCTAAATTCTTATCCAAGTAACATGTTTTTAATTGGAAGTTTTTTAGTTCAAAATCCCTAAATTTGCGTGTATGTGCCGTATTGCAGCTTGGCTGGTAAGGGGCAGGTTAAGGCTAACACTTTCCTTAAGTGTGTTTCAGTCCTATATATTTTGGGTAATGTTGAAGCGCGGCTGATCACCCGTTAGGGCTTAAGCGCTGCTCAGACCTGGAATCTTCTGGGGTGTGTATTCCAGTTCCATTTTTAGGAACTGGGTTTTGGGGTTTTATTCAAAACTATTCATTGTTCCAAAGATAGAAAATCTTTTTTATATAAATGTACCATCTTTTAGATTGGTATTTATATGGTCTATTCTGCCTTTTTTTGGGTCAGTGATAGCATTATTTGTTTTCATTAGATACAATAGATGCATATCTTCATTTTCTGTTTTCATTCAGATTATTTTTATTTTCTGAGACTGCGGAATCTCATATGATTCAACCTTGTTTTTTCAAGACATGGATAGAGGATCTTTTTATCAAAAACTCTTGATTCCTCACACAAGGGTCACCTTTTTTAGGTTTCCAGATAGTTTGTCACTGTCTTTGTCTCTAACAGACAAGTGACAATTTTATTGGGTTCCTTCTGTCGGTACCTTCAGTCTCTATTATTTCCTTCAGTTGCTATATATGCATGGAAGTTTTAGGTCTTATGGCTGCAGCATTGGATTCAATTCCCTTTGCTCATTTTCATAGAAAACCTTTCCAGTTTTTTATGCTGAATAATGGTGCAGGGATTCTAGGTTTTCACTTTTTAAATCTTCGAATCCTAATGTTTATCTATCTTTGATTCGGTGATTAAGATCACCATCATTTAGTTCTACAGGTCTCTTTGATTCTTTCAACCTGGACCATGATCTCTACAGATGCGAGTCTTTTAGGTTGGGAGGCTGTCTGAGGATCTCTGTCAGCACAAGGGGTTTGGAAATCTCAGGAGGCGAGATTACCATTTTATATTTTGGAACTCCGTGCATTCTCAGAGTTCTTCAGTTGGTTTCTTTTTGAAGAAGAGACGTTTATTGTTTTTTTCAGACAATGTCACAACTGTGGTGTATGTCAATCATCAGGGTGGGTCTATCAGTCCTTAGGCTGTGACAGAAGTATCTTGGATATTTGCTTGGGCTAAATCCAGCTCCTATCTACATTCTGTGGTTTTTTTTTCCCAGGTATAGACATTTGGGAAGCGGATTATCTCTGATAATCAAGTTTTACATCCGGGAGAATGGTCTCTCTTTACCCAGATATGTTTTTCAATTTTTCAGATGTGAGGGCTTCCAGAAATAGATCTGTTGGCATCTCATCTAAACAAGGAACTTCCCAGTGGCCTATTCAGGTCCGGGGATCCTCAGGCGGAAGTAGCGTATGCATTGACACTTCCTTGGAATTATCATTCTGCCTATATCTTTCCGCCTCTAGTTCTTCTTCCAAAAGTGATTTCTAAAATTCTAATGGAGCGTTCGTTTGTACTGCTGGTGGCTCCAGCATGGCCTCACAGGTTTTGGTATGCGGATCTCATTCGGATGGCCAGTTGCCAACCTTGGACACTTCCGTTAAGACCAGACCTTCTATCTCAAGGCCCATTTTTCCATCAGGATCTCAAATCATTAAATTTGAAGGTATGGAGATTGAACGCTTGACTCTTAGTCATAGAGGTTTTTCTGACTCCGTGATTAATGATATGTTACAGGCTTGTAAATCTGTCTCTAGAAAGATTTATTATAGAGTTTGGAAGACTTGCATTTCTTGGTGTTCTTCTCATAAATTCTCTTGGCATTTTTTTTTAGAATTCCTAGAATTTTACAGTTTCCTCAGGATGGTTTGGATAAGGGTTTGTCTGCAAGTTCTTTGAAAGGGCAAATCTCTATTCTTTCTGTTCTTTTTCACAGAAAGATTGCTAATCATCCTGATATTCATTGTTTTGTACAGGCTTTGGTTCGTATCAAGCCTGTCATTAAGTCAATCTCTCCTCCTTGGAGTCTCAATTTGGTACTGAGGGCTTTACAGGCTTCTCCGTTTGAACCTATGCATTCTCTGGACATTAAATTACTTTCTTGGAAAGTATTGTTCCTTTTGGCTATCTCTTCTACTAGAAGAGTTTCTGAGTTATCTGCTCTTTCTTGTGGATCTCCTTTTCTGATTTTTCATCAGGATAAGGCAGTGTTACTTCCTGATATTCATTATTTTGTTCAGGCTTTGGTTCGTATCAAACCTGCCATTAAGCCAATTTCTCCTCCTTGGAGTCTTAATTTGGTTCTGAAGGCTTTACAGGCTCTTCTATTTGAGCATATGCTTTCTCTGGACATTATTTACTTTCATGGAAAGTATTGTTCTTTTTAGACATCTCTTCAGCTAGAACAGTTTTTGAATTATCTGTTCTTTCTTGTGAGTCTCCTTTTTCTGATTTTTTCATCAGGATAAGGTGGTTTTTGCTGTCCTCATTTCAATTCTTACCTAAAGTTGTGAATTCTAACAATCTTAGGGAGGAATTATTGTCTCTTCCTAAGACTTCTTTGGTAAGATTCTTACATTCTTTGGATATGGTAAGAGTTGAAATCCTATGTTGAAGCTATTCAGATTTCAGACAGACTTCTAGTCTATTTGTTATCTTTTCTGGTTTTAGGAAGGTCTAAAGGCTTCTGCCATTTCTTTGGCATCTTGGTTAAACTTAATTCATCATGCTTATTTGGAGTCGGGTTGATTCCCGCCTCAGAGGATTACGGCTCATTCTACTAGGTAAGTGTCTACTTCCTGGGCTTTTTAAGAATGAAGCTTCTGTTGATCAGATTTGCAAAGCAATGACTTTTACTAAATTCTACCATTTTGATGTTTTTCTCTTTTTCAGAAGCAGTTTTGGTAGAATGGTACTTCAGGCAGCTGTTTTAGTTTGATTCTTCTGCTTATAATTTCAGTTTTTTTCATTTTAAAAATTGAAACTTTTGATTTGGGTAGTGGATTAATTTTTCAGCGGAATTGGCTGTCTTTATTTTATCCCTCCCTCTCTAGTGACTCTTGCGTGGAAGTTCCACATCTTGGGTATCTGCTATCCCATACGTGACTAGCTCATGGACTCTTGCTAATTACATGAAAGAAAACATAATTTATGTAAGAACTTACCTGATAAATTCATTTCTTTCATATTAGCAAGAGTCCATGAGGCCCACCCTTTTTGTGGTGGTTATGATTTTTTTGTATAAAGCACAATTATTCCAATTCCTTATTTTTGATACTTTCACTCCTTTCTTATCACCCCACTTCTTGGCTATTCGTTAAACTGAATTGTGGGTGTGGTGAGGGGTGTATTTATAGGCATTTTAAGGTTTGGGAAACTTTGCCCCTCCTGGTAGGAATGTATATCCCATACGTCACTAGCTCATGGACTCTTGCTAATATGAAAGAAATGAATTTATCAGGTAAGTTCTTACATAAATTATGTTATATATAGAGAGAGATATAATATATATAGATATATAGATATATAGATATATAGATATAGATATAGATAGATATATAGAGATAGAGATATAGATATAGATAGATATAGATATAGATAGATATAGAGATATATATATATATATATATATATATATATATATATATATATATATATATATATATATATATATATATATATATATATATATATATATATATATATATATATATATATATATATATATATATATATATATATATAGAGAGAGAGAGCGAGATACATATCGGCATTGCAAATCCACTAAAAGTTTATATTATGTTTTACAAATAAGATTTAAATGCTGCAATTGCTCCAGGCCCCCATGCTGCCTAACGTATGATGCAGAATTTGCTTTGATGTTATAGTATATTCCTGTAATGTGCCCCCAATGTTTCTTGCACTTTTAGCTCATTCATTTGACTTGATTTGATAGGTTTGCAATGATGTTGGTGCACTATACACAGTTCCTATTTTATGAAAGACCCACATATTAAGTGGTGTTATACATAATCCTTTGTTTTAAATCTCTTTTGCTCAATAGGTACTGGAGTCTCCTGAGGTCTCAAGATGTATTGGCCCTGGGTGCTCAAATCTGGCACTGCCTGACTCTGTTTATTGCAGCCATGACTGTATCTTGAAACATGCCGCAGCTGCTATGAAATCCCTTAATTCGGGAAAAGAAACAAAACTGAAGGAAAGGGTGAAGGTAAAAACAGAGAAGAAAAGTCCTCCCAAGCCCCAGGTAAGCTTTTACACATTAATTTACATGTTAAAGGTACTTAAAAGTGATGGTAAATCCTAGTGTTTTTGAAATTTTAGGATTTACCAGTGCTATAAATTTAAAACTTTGTGCTAAAAGTTTTTTATTTGCCTGCAGTTTATGCCGATTTGAGTACCTCCGTCCACCCATGGAAAAACTCAGTTTATTTTTTTTAATGAGGTGGTGTTTCCACTTCTTAGCCAAATGCGTGCTTGCCGGTAGAAGTTATTCCTGATGGCTTGCACACTATTGGCTAAGAGATGGAACATCCACCTTATTGAGAAAATGGCATGTTGCCATTAAACTGCATGCAAATAAAGGAACTACCAGCATGAAGTTTCTCTTGTAAGGTGTATCCAGTCCACGGATCATCCATTACTTGTGGGATATTCTCCTTCCCAACAGGAAGTTGCAAGAGGACACCCACAGCAGAGCTGCTATATAGCTCCTCCCCTAACTGCCGTACCCAGTCATTCTCTTGCAACTCTCAACAAAGATGGAGGTAGTAAGAGGAGAGTGGTAAAATATAGTTAGTTTTTTCTTCAATCAAAAGTTTATTTTCAAATAGTACCGGAGTTGTACTATTTTATCTCAGGCAGTATTTAGAAGAAGAATCTGCCTGCGTTTTCTATGATCTTAGCAGCTTGTAACTAAGATCCACTGCTGTTCTCACATATGTCTGAGGAGTGAGGTAACTTCAGAGGGAGAATGGCGTGCAGGTTATCCTGCTATTGAGGTATGTGCAGTTTTAAGTTTTTCTAAGGACTAGAAAATGCTGCTGGTACCTGATTAATGTAAGTTAAGCCTAAAAACAGTGATTTAATAGCGATTTGTATCAGGCTTACTACCAGAGATATATACTCTGATAATATGGCAATATAAAACGTTTGCTGGCATGTTTAATCGGTTTTATATATGCTTTGGTGATAAAACTTATTGGGGCCTAGTTTTTTTCCACATGGCTGGCTTGATTTTTGCCTAGAAACAGTATCCTGAGGCTTTCCACTGTTGTAGTATGAGTGGGAGGGGCCTATTTTAGCGCTTTTTTGCGCAGTTAAAATTAGACAGAGACATTCAGCTTCCCTCAGCAGTCCCCCTGCATGCTATAGGACATCTCTGAAGGGCTCTAAAGGCTTCAAAAGTAGTTTATTGAGGAAGGTAGGGCCACAGCTGAGCTGTGGCAGTTGTGACTGTTTTAAAAAAAGTTTATTTCGTTTTTTGATCCGTTTTTTGCATTAAGGGGTTAATCATCCATTTGCAAATGGGTGCAATGCTCTGCTAATCTATTACATACACTGTAAAAATTTCGTTTGATTTACTGCCTTTTTTCACTGTTTTTCAAATTTTGACAAAATTTGTTTCTCTTAAAGGCACAGTACCGTTTTTTATATTTCCTTGTTAACTTGATTTGAAGTGTTTTCCAAGCTTGCTAGTCTCATTACTAGTCTGTACAAACATGTCTGACATAGAGGAAACTCCTTGTTCATTATGTTTAAAAGCCATGGTGGAACCCTATATGAGAATGTGTACTAAATGTATTGATTTCACTTTAAACAATAAAGATCAGCTTTTGTCTTTAAAAAATTTATCACCATAGGATTCTGACGAGGGGGAAGTTATGCCGACTAACTCTCCCCACGTGTCAGACCCTTTGACTCCCGCTCAAGGGACTCCCGCTCAAATGGCGCCAAGTACATCAAGGACGCCCATAGCGATTACTTTACAAGACATGGCGGCAGTCATGGATAATACACTGTCAGCGGTATTAGCCAGACTACCTGAATTTAGAGGAAAGCGTGATAGCTCTGGTGTTAGGCGTAATACAGAGCATACAGACGCTTTAAGAGCCATGTCTGATACTGCCTCACAATATGCAGAAGCTGAGGAAGGAGAGCTTCAGTCTGTGGGTGATATCTCTGTCTCAGGGAAACCTGATTCTGATATTTCTACTTTTAAATTTAAGCTTGAGAACCTCCGTGTTTTGCTTAGGGAGGTTTTAGCTGCTCTGAATGACTGTGACACAATTGCAGTGCCAGAGAAATTGTGTAGACTGGATAAATACTTTGTAGTGCCGGTGTGTACTGAGGTTTTTCCAATACCTAAAAGGTTTACAGAAATTATTAATAAAGAGGGGGATAGACCCGGTGTGCCGTTTTCCCCCCCTCCTATTTTTAGAAAAATGTTTCCCATAGACGCCACCACACGGGACTTATGGCAGACGGTCCCTAAGGTGGAGGGAGCAGTTTCTACTTTAGCAAAGCGTACTACTATCCCTGTCGAGGACAGTTGTGCTTTTTCAGATCCTATGGATAAAAAAATTAGAGGGTTACCTTAAGAAAATGTTTGATCAACAAGGTTTTATCCTGCAGCCCCTTGCATGCATTGCTCCTATCACTGCTGGTGCGGCGTTCTGGTTTGAGTCTCTGGAAGAGGCTTTACAGACAACGACTCCATTGGAGGACATACTTAACAAGCTTAGAGCACTTAAGCTAGCTAATTCTTTTGTTTCTGATGCCATTGTTCATTTGACTAAACGAACGGCTAAGAATTCTGGATTTGCCATCCAGGCGCGTAGGGCGCTGTGGCTTAAATCTTGGTCAGCTGACGTGACTTCAAAGTCTAAACTACTTAACATTCCCTTCAAGGGGCAGACCCTATTTCGGGCCTGGTTTGAAGGAAATTATTGCTGACATTACTGGAGGTAAAGGTCATGCCCTTCCTCAGGACAGGTCCAAATCAAGGGCCAAACAGTCTAATTTTCGTGCCTTTCGAAACTTCAAGGCAATTGCAGCATCAACTTCCTCTGCTACAAAACAAGAGGGAACTTTTGCTCAGTCCAAGACGGCCTGGAAACCTAACCAGTCCTGGAACAAAGTCAAGCAGGCCAAAAAGCCTGCTGCTGCCTCTAAGATAGCATGAAGGAATGGCCCCCTATCCGGTAACGGATCTAGTAGGGGGCAGGCTTTCTCTTTTCGCCCAGGCGTGGGCAAGAGATGTTCAGGATCCCTGGGCGTTGGAGATTATATCTCAGGGGTATCTTTTGGACTTCAAGGCTTCTCCTCCACAAGGGAGATTTCACCTCTCACGATTATCTGTCAACCAGATAAAGAAAGAGGCATTCTTACACTGTGTGCAAGACCTCCTAGTTATGGGAGTGATCCATCCAGTTCCAAAGGAGGAACAGGGACAGGGATTTTACTCAAATCTGTGGTTCCCAAAAAAGAGGGAACCTTCAGAGCAATCTTGGATCTAAAGATCTTAAACAAATCCTTCAGAGTTCCATCATTCAAAATGGAAACTATTTGGACCATCCTACCTATGATCCAGGAGGGTCAATATATGACTACGGTGTATCTAAAGGATGCTTACCTTCACATTCTGATACACAAAGATCATCATCGGTTCCTAAGGTTTGCCTTTCTGGACAGGCATTACCAGTTTGTGGCTCTTCCCTTCGGGTTAGCTACAGCCCCAAGAATTTTTACAAAGGTTCTGGGGTCGCTTCTGGCGGTCCTAAGGCCGCGGGGCATAGCAGTGGCCCCTTATTTAGACGACATCCTGATACAGGCGTCAAATTGCCAAGTCCCATACGGACATAGTTCTGGCATTTCTGAGGTCGCACGGGTGGAAAGTGAACGAGGAAAAGAGTTCTCTGTCCCCACTCACAAGAATCTCCTTCCTAGGGACTCTGATAGATTCTGTAGAAATTAAAATTTACCTGACGGAGTCCAGGTTATCAAAATTTCTAAATTCTTGCCGTGTTCTCCATTCTATTCCGCGCCCTTCGGTGGCTCAGAGCATGGAGGTAATCTGCTTAATGGTAGCGGCAATGGACATAGTTCCGTTTGCGCGTCTACATCTCAGACCGCTGCAACTATGCATGCTCAGTCAGTGGAATGGGGATTACACAGATTTGTCCCCTCTACTAAATCTGGATCAAGAGACCAGAGATTCTCTTCTCTGGTGGCTATCTCGGGTCCATCTGTCCAAAGGTATGACCTTTCGCAGGCCAGATTGGACAATTGTAACGACAGATGCCAGCCTTCTAGGTTGGGGTGCAGTCTGGAACTCCCTGAAGGCTCAGAGATCATGGACTCAGGAGGAGAAACTCCTCCCAATAAATATTCTGGAATTGAGGGCAATATACAATGCTCTTCAGGCTTGGCCTCAGTTAACAACTCTGAGGTTCATCAGATTTCAGTCGGACAACATCACGACTGTGGCTTACATCAACCATCAAGGGGGAACAAGGAGTTCCTTAGCGATGTTAGAAGTCTCCAAATTAATTCACTGGGCAGAGAAACACTCTTGCTACCCATCAGCAATCCATATCCCAGGTGTAGAGAACTGGGAGGCGGATTTTCTAAGTCGTCAGACTTTTCATCCGGGGGAGTGGGAACTCCATCCGGAGGTGTTTGCTCAATTGATTCATCGTTGGGGCAAACCAGAACTGGATCTCATGGCGTCTCGCCAGAACGCCAAGCTTCCTTATTACGGATCCAGGTCCAGGGACTCGGAAGCGACGCTGATAGATGCTCTAGCAGCGCCTTGGTCTTTCAACCTGGCTTACGTGTTTCCACCGTTTCCTCTGCTCCCTCGACTGATTGCCAAAATCAAGCAGGAGAGAGCATCGGTGATTTTGATAGCGCCTGCGTGTCCACGCAGGACCTGGTATGCAGACCTAGTGGACATGTCATCCTTTCCACCTTGGACTCTGCCTTTGAGACGAGACCTTCTACTTCAAGGTTCTTTCAATCATCCAAATCTAATTTCTCTGAGACTGACTGCATGGAGATTGAACGCTTGATTTTATCAAAGCGTGGCTTCTCCGAGTCTGTCATTGATACCTTAATACAGGCACGAAAGCCTGTTACCAGGAAAATCTACCATAAGATATGGCGTAAATATCTTTATTGGTGTGAATCCAAGAGTTACTCATGGAGTAAGGTTAGGATTCCCAGGATATTATCTTTTCTCCAAGAGGGTTTGGAAAAAGGATTATCAGCTAGTTCTTTGAAGGGACAGATTTCTGCACTGTCTATTCTTTTGCACAAGCGTCTGGCGGATGTTCCAGACGTTCAGGCGTTTTGTCAGGCGTTGGTTAGAATCAAGCCTGTGTTTAAACCTGTTGCTCCCCCATGGAGCTTAAATTTGGTTCTTAAAGTTCTTCAACGGGTTCCATTTGAACCTCTTCATTCCATAGATATCAAGCTTTTATCTTGGAAAGTTCTTTTTTTTGATGGCTTTTTCCTCGGCTCGTAGAGTCTCCGAGTTATCTGCTTTACAATGTGATTCTCCTTATCTGATCTTCCTTGCAGATAAGGTAGTTCTGCGTACAAAACCTGGGTTTTTGCCTAAGGGGGTATCTACTAAGAATATCAATCAAGAGATTGTTGTTCCATCATTGTGTCCTAATCCTTCTTCAAAGAAGGAACGTCTTTTACATAATCTGGACGTGGTTCGTGCGTTAAAGTTTTACTTACAAGCTACTAAAGATTTTCGTCAAACATCTGCTTTGTTTGTTGTTTACTCTGGACAGAGAAGAGGTCAAAAGGCTTCGGCAACCTCTCTTTCTTTTTGGCTAAGAAGCATAATCCGCTTAGCCTATGAGACTGCTGGACAGCAGCCTCCTGAAAGGATTACAGCTCATTCTACTAGAGCTGTGGCTTCCACTTGGGCCTTTAAAAATGAGGCTTCTGTTGAACAGATTTTCAAGGCGGCGACTTGGTCTTCGCTTCATACTTTTGCTTCTTCGGAGGCTATTTTTGGGAGAAAGGTTTTTACAGGCAGTGGTACCTTCCGTTTAAGTACCTGCCTTGTCCCTCCCTTCATCCGTGTACTTTAGCTTTGGTATTGGTATCCCACAAGTAATGGATGATCCGTGGAATGGATACACCTTACAAGAGAAAACACAATTTATGCTTACCTGATAAATTTATTTCTCTTGTGGTGTATCCAGTCCACGGCCCGCCCTGTCATTTTAAGGCAGGTCAAAATTTTAGATTAAACTACAGTCACCACTGCACCCTATGGTTTCTCCTTTCTCGGCTTGTTTCGGTCAAATGACTGGATATGGCAATTATGGGAGGAGCTATATAGCAGCTCTGCTGTTGGTGTCCTCTTGCAACTTCCTGTTGGGAAGGAGAATATCCCACAAGTAATGGATGATCCGTGGACTGGATACACCACAAGAGAAATAAATTTATCAGGTAAGCATAAATTGTGTGTTTTTTTTTGTTGTTGTTTTTTTTGTTTTTTTTATATATACGCCATGACTGAATGTCCCCTTTTATAGCACTGGTAAATCCTTTCAAAAATGCTAGGATTTACCATTACTTTAAAGAGGTTTTTGTTATATACTGTTAATGCACTGCAAAATAGTTACATAATTAAAGGGACACTGAACCCAAATTGTTTCTTTAGTGATTCAGATAGAAAGTTGCTTAAAATTGCATGCTCTGATTTACTCCTATTATCAAATTTTCTTCAATCTCTTGGTATCTTTATTTAAAAAGCAATAATGTAAGTTTAGAAGCCGAACCATTTTTGGTGAACAACCTGGGTTGTTCTTGCTGATTGGTGGATAAATTCACCCACCAATAAACAACTGCTGTTCAGTGTCCTAAACCAAAAGTTGTCTGGCTCCTTAGCTTAGATGCCTTCTTTTTCAAATATTGCAAGAGAACAATAATAGATAATAGGAGTAAATTAGAAAGTAGCTTAAAATTGCATGCTCTATCTGAATCGCAAAAGGAAAAAATTGGGTTCAGTGTCCCTTTAATATTTTTCTATCCATTTTAATCAGTAATTTAGTAAGCAAAATCTGCATGAGATTCGTTTCAGTGCCCTTGTATGTACAGTATGTACTATTTCTAGTTTGAGTGTGCTTCCTTTTTCCTATTCTGTGACCAGTTAAATCCACATCTAAATGAGCTCCTGCACTGAGCTAAACAAATCACTGCAGTTCTGCAGACTCTGTGTGTGTGTGTGTGTAGCACAATTTTCAGAGGCAAAGTAAATCTTGAAAGTGCACTGCTGAATTGTTGAAATGTTTGATTGTGTTTCATGCATGATCTATCTTCAAGCTTAATGTCGCTATAACTTATATATAATATTTTGTTTTAGTAAAAATACTAAGGTAAAAAGATGAAGCCCATGAAAATGACAATAACTATGTGCACATTTACTTAGCTGTCCAAGCTAACATAGTGTATTATTTATCTATTTACATTTAGCTGAGAGATTATGTTGTTGGATAATGTTACTATGACATCAAATGAGAACAGGCTTGCAGGTTCCTCTAATTCTCTCACTGTTAGTTGCTGAAGCTAATTTTAATGGGACATGAAACACAATTTTTCTTTCTTTCATGATTTAAATAGAGCATGCAATTCTAAACAACATTCTAATTTACTTTAATGATCTAATTTGTTTTGTTCTCTTTATATCCTTTGTTTAAAAGGAAACCCAGGTAGACTCAGGAGTTTCTGATTGGTGTCCGCACATATATGCCTAATGTTACTGGCTCACGCAATGCATTCAGCTAGCTCCCAGGAGTGCATTTCTGATTCTTTAAAAAAGGATACAAAGAAAATGAAGTTAATTAAATAGAAGTGCATTGGAATGTTTAATATTGTATTCTCTAACTGAATCATGAACAAAAAAAATTGTGTTTCTTTCTAATGACACAGGGAGGGAGTCCACAGATCATCATTAATTACTGTTGGGAATATCACTCCTTGCCAGCAGAAGGATGCCAAGAGCACCACAGCAGAGCTGTTAAGTATCACTTTTAAGCAGTTAGGAACTGGCAAATGGTGCTTTTCTGTTTTTTCCCAACATGTTGCTGCCCTGGTATAGAACGCCTGAGTAGGTTTACTCTTTCTTTTTACACAGGTCTCTGTGAGGAGCGGCATCCTCTTTTACTTGGTGAGTCATCTGGCTGCCGGGCGATTTGAATGCAGGTAATTGCCTTTTGTTCTTCTGGGGCTAGAAGGCTGGCACTAAAGAGGTTAAGACCCTCTGCTTTTAATAGGACATATCCATATGGATGTTTACGGCAGTGGCAGGCACATTATGCATGTGACATGGACTGTTACCCTCCTTCACAACAAGTAAGGAGTTACCTGTCAGTTGGGGCTAGATTTAATTGCTGTATATAATTATACGTTATTGTAGTTCCTTCGTTCATTGGGAGAATGATACAGGGACTGTTGAGATCTAAAGCTCCTGCTTCCCTTTTTTAAGCGTATTTGGCGCCATTTCTATGGGTCTGCATAGTATCTGATGTATTGGCAGCGAGTTCCCTGGTGATTTCCCGGCTGCGTGGTTAGTTACATTAGAGGAGCTGTGCAAGGGTGCCAATGTTTTGTTAGACTGGTTTGGGATGGTAACACACCAATCTGAGAAACATTTTAGTCCTACAATATTCCTTATACTAGAGGGAGTTCGTTGACGGAATAGAGCTCTTTCCGTGCCGACTTTTGGCCACGCCTCCCGTCTACATTACGTAGCGGCGCCATTTTAGAGGTGTTAAAGTGCTTGTTTGCTACTTCGCTCCGTTCTCCGGCTTGAGAACGGAACAGAGCTGATGTTCTGACTGCCTCTATGTACTCGCTCTGAGAAAATCTGGGGTGGAAAAAGAATGGAACGGTGTGTGTGTGTGTGTGTGTGTGGGATAGCCCTTATGAACATCCCATTTTTAAACAGTCACTAAATAATGATGATTACATCGTTTTATGATCCGTTTTTCCCATAAACAGTGAAAAAATAAGCTATTGGGGTCAGAGGAATTTTTTCTTCTCCCTACTTTGGCAACACACATGTGATTTCCATTGTGTGTAAAAACAATGTTGTCCTGCTTATACTTGAATGTGTTACATTCTTGTATAAGGATGTGTACTATCAATCAATAATTGTATTTGGCTAGAGTATGGAACAGAGATCTGTTTCTAACTTTGTTTAGATTTTTTTAAGTAGTTCCTATTAACTTAAAGTGACCGTGTCATTTTAAATAATTTAATTTCCAAGATAATTTTTAGCTTCATGTCTCCCTGGATGATGCTGTTTAGGCTATGCCACAGTTTTCTCCCCAGACGTCCCATGCTTTGTATGGTGTCAAATGCAGTGCCCTGCGGTTCATCTCAATCTCCTGGAGGAGTTATTTACTTGCATACTTGTCTGCCCAGGTATCTTCGGGTATCGGCGTTATCTGCTTTTCCTAACTTAAAGGGATATCACAAGAGGAAATTTATCAACTCAGATAGTAAGGTTTCTGCTCCGATTGCTGCTACACTTATTTCCCCTCTTATATTCTGTTGAGGAGGATAGTCGGTAGCATCTGAGGGTTAAAGCTCAGATTCGGACAGTATAATTCCTTCATCTGGTGCTGAAGTAGTTATCTTCAGATAAAGCCTGAACTCCTTGTGGCTATTGTATAAACCTCGGCTTCCCTGTCGTCAAAGATCCTCAGCATCCAGTAAATTCAACGAATACTAGGTTTCATCTCTGAAAATTGTTCTTGTTACTATGCTAGGAGAATTTTTTCAGGTATGGGAGAAGGCAAGGATTCCTCGTTCCCCATCTCCTGTTAGTAATAAGCTGTCTCCCTTAAACTTCATGGCACATGGTGCTTAAAGTAGTAGGGGCCGTTGCTTTTCTGTTTAAGAGATCTTCAATCCAAATAAAGGATAGATGCTCTTGTAAGGATGGAAGCCTTTTTGGACAAGTGTGGCATCTTTTTGGTGCAACGCCTTGTCTGATTCCATTTGGAGGACTCCATGAGGAGATCCAGGACAGAAAGGCATTAGGCCACTCTTTTTTATTTCTGTTTCTTTCGTAACTTCAGGAAGTTTTTCTCTTTTGTCTTCCAAGCAGGAGCAGTTCAAGTTCTCTTGGATACCCAGTCAGTTTTGGAAAGGGAAGTAATTAAAGAAACCCGCAGCTAACTAATCAGCATTTGGGGTTTGCCCCGAGCCAGGATCAGATCCTGTGGGGGGCAGTCTATCTCAGTTTTTCGTTCTAATTTAGACATTAAATGTCTGACCAAGTGACCAAGTTTCTTTCATGTAATTAGCAAGAGTCCATGAGCTAGTGACGTATGGGATATACATTCCTACCAGGAGGGGCAAAGTTTCCCAAACCTCAAATGCCTATAAATACACCCCTCACCACACCCACAATTCAGTTTTACAAACTTTGCCTCCTATGGAGGTGGTGAAGTAAGTTTGTGCTAGATTCTACGTTGATATGCGCTCCGCAGCAAGTTGGAGCCCGGTTTTCCTCTCAGCGTGCAGTGAATGTCAGAGGGATGTGAGGAGAGTATTGCCTATTTGAATGCAGTGATCTCCTTCTACGGGGTCTATTTCATAGGTTCTCTGTTATCGGTCGTAGAGATTCATCTCTTACCTCCCTTTTCAGATCGACGATATACTCTTATATATACCATTACCTCTGCTGATTTTCGTTTCAGTACTGGTTTGGCTTTCTACAAACATGTAGATGAGTGTCCTGGGGTAAGTAAATCTTATTTTCTGTGACACTCTAAGCTATGGTTGGGCACTTTATTTATAAAGTTCTAAATATATGTATTCAAACATTTATTTGCCTTGACTCAGGATGTTCAACATTCCTTATTTTCAGACAGTCAGTTTCATATTTGGGATAAATGCATTTGAATCAATCTTTTTTCTTACCTTAAAATTTGACTCTTTTTTTTCCCTGTGGGCTGTTAGGCTCGCGGGGGCTGAAAATGCTTCTTTTTATTGCGTCATTCTTGGCGCGGACTTTTTTGGCGCAAAAAATCTTTTCTGTTTCCGGCGTCATACGTGTCGCCGGAAGTTGCGTCATTTTTTACGTCCTTTTGCGCCAAACATGTCGGCGTTCCGGATGTGGCGTCATTTTTGGCGCCAAATAATGTGGGCGTCTTATTTGGCGCTAAAAAATATGGGCGTCGCTTTTGTCTCCACATTATTTCAGTCTCATTTTTTCTTTGCTTCTGGTTACTAGAAGCTTGTTTATTGGCATTTTTTCCCATTCCTGAAACTGTCATTTAAGGAATCTGATCAATTTTGCTTTATATGTTGTTTTTTCTCTTACATATTGCAAGATGTCTCACGTTGCATCTGAGTCAGAAGATACTTCAGGAAAATCGCTGTCTAGTGCTGGAACTACCAAAGCTAAGTGTATCTGCTGTAAACTTTTGGTAGCTATTCCTCCGGCTGTTGTTTGTATTAATTGTCATGACAAACTTGTTAAAGCTGATAATATTTCCTTTAGTAATGTACCATTGCCTGTTGCAGTTCCTTCAACATCTAAGGTGCAGAATGTTCCTGATAACATAAGAGATTTTGTTTCTGAATCCATCAAGAAGGCTATGTCTGTTATTTCTCCTTCTAGTAAACATAAAAAATCTTTTAAAACTTCTCTCTCTACAGATGAATTTTTAAATGAACATCATCATTCTGATTCTGATGACTCTTCTGGTTCAGAGGATTCTGTCTCAGAGATTGATGCTGATAAATCTTCATATTTATTTAAAATGGAATATATTCGTTCTTTACTTAAAGAAGTACTAATTGCTTTAGAAATAGAGGAGTCTGGTCCTCTTGATACTAATTCTAAACGTTTAGATAAGGTATTTAAATCTCCTGTGGTTATTCCAGAAGTTTTTCCTGTTCCTAATGCTATTTCTGAAGTAATTTCCAGAGAATGGGATAAATTGGGTAATTCATTTACTCCTTCTAAACGTTTTAAGCAATTATATCCTGTGCCGTCAGACAGATTAGAATTTTGGGACAAAATCCCTAAAGTTGATGGGGCTATTTTTACCCTTGCTAAACGTACTACTATTCCTACGTCAGATGGTACTTCGTTTAAGGATCCTTTAGATAGGAAAATTGAATCCTTTCTAAGAAAAGCTTATCTGTGTTCAGGTAATCTTCTTAGACCTGCTATATCATTGGCTGATGTTGCTGCAGCTTCAACTTTTTGGTTGGAGACTTTAGCGCAACAAGTAACAGATCATGATTCTCATAATATTATTATTCTTCTTCAGCATGCTAATAATTTTATCTGTGATGCCATTTTTGATATTATCAGAGTTGATGTCAGGTTTATGTCTCTAGCTATTTTAGCTAGAAGAGCTTTATGGCTTAAGACTTGGAATGCTGATATGGCTTCTAAATCAACTCTACTTTCCATTTCTTTCCAGGGTAACAAATTATTTGGTTCTCAGTTGGATTCTATTATCTCAACTGTTACTGGTGGGAAAGGAACTTTTTTACCACAGGATAAAAAATCTAAGGGTAAAAACAGGGCTAATAATCGTTTTCGTTCCTTTCGTTTCAACAAAGAACAAAAGCCTGATCCTTCATCCTCAGGAGCAGTTTCAGTTTGGAAACCATCTCCAGTCTGGAATAAATCCAAGCCTTCTAGAAAGGCAAAGCCTGCTTCTAAGTCCACATGAAGGTGCGGCCCTCATTCCAGCTCAGCTGGTAGGGGGCAGGTTACGTTTTTTCAAAGAAATTTGGATCAATTCTGTTCACAATCTTTGGATTCAGAACATTGTTTCAGAAGGGTACAGAATTGGTTTCAAGATGAGACCTCCTGCAAAGAGATTTTTTCTTTCCCGTGTCCCAGTAAATCCAGTGAAAGCTCAAGTATTTCTGAATTGTGTTTCAGATCTAGAGTTGGCTGGAGTAATTATGCCAGTTCCAGTTCTGGAACAGGGGATGGGGTTTTATTCAAATCTCTTCATTGTACCAAAGAAGGAGAATTCCTTCAGACCAGTTCTGGATCTAAAAATATTGAATCGTTATGTAAGGATACCAACGTTCAAAATGGTAACTGTAAGGACTATCTTGCCTTTTGTTCAGCAAGGGCATTATATGTCCACAATAGATTTACAGGATGCTTATCTGCATATTCCGATTCATCCAGATCATTATCAGTTCCTGAGATTCTCTTTTCTGGACAAGCATTACCAGTTTGTGGCTCTGCCGTTTGGCCTAGCTACAGCTCCAAGAATTTTTACAAAGGTTCTCGGTGTCCTTCTGTCTGTAATCAGAGAACAGGGTATTGTGGTATTTCCTTATTTGGACGATATCTTGGTACTTGCTCAGTCTTTACATTTAGCAGAATCTCATACGAATCGACTTGTGTTGTTTCTTCAAGATCATAGTTGGAGGATCAATTCACCAAAAAGTTTGATTCCTCAGACAAGGGTAACCTTTCTGGGTTTCCAGATAGATTCAGTGTCCATGACTCTGTCTTTAACAGACAAGAGACGTCTAAAATTGATTTCAGCTTGTCGAAACCTTCAGTCACAATCATTCCCTTCGGTAGCCTTATGCATGGAAATTCTAGGTCTTATGACTGCTGCATCGGACGCGATCCCCTTTGCTCGTTTTCACATGCGACCTCTTCAGCTCTGTATGCTGAATCAATGGTGCAGGGATTACACAAAGATATCTCAATTAATATCTTTAAAACCGATTGTACGACACTCTCTAACGTGGTGGACAGATCACCATCGTTTAATTCAGGGGGCTTCTTTTGTGCTTCCGACCTGGACTGTAATTTCAACAGATGCAAGTCTCACAGGTTGGGGAGCTGTGTGGGGATCTCTGACGGCACAAGGAGTTTGGGAATCTCAGGAGGTGAGATTACCGATCAATATTTTGGAACTCCGTGCAATTTTCAGAGCTCTTCAGTCTTGGCCTCTTCTGAAGAGAGAATCGTTCATTTGTTTTCAGACAGACAATGTGACAACTGTGGCATACATCAATCATCAAGGAGGGACTCACAGTCCTCTGGCTATGAAAGAAGTATCTCGAATTCTGGTTTGGGCGGAATCCAGCTCCTGTCTAATCTCTGCGGTTCATATCCCAGGTATAGACAATTGGGAAGCGGATTATCTCAGTCGCCAAACGTTGCATCCGGGCGAATGGTCTCTTCACCCAGAGGTATTTCTTCAGATTGTTCAAATGTGGGAGCTTCCAGAAATAGATCTGATGGCGTCTCATCTAAACAAGAAACTTCCCAGGTATCTGTCCAGATCCCGGGATCCTCAGGCGGAAGTATCATCCTGCTTATATCTTTCCGCCTCTAGTTCTTCTTCCAAGAGTAATCTCCAAGATTCTGAAGGAATGCTCGTTTGTTCTGCTGGTAGCTCCGGCATGGCCTCACAGGTTTTGGTATGCGGATCTTGTCCGGATGGCCTCTTGCCATCCGTGGACTCTTCCGCTACGACCAGACCTTCTGTCGCAAGGTCCTTTTTTCCATCAGGATCTCAAATCCTTAAATTTAAAGGTATGGAGATTGAACGCTTGATTCTTAGTCAAAGAGGTTTCTCTGACTCTGTGATTAATACTATGTTACAGGCTCGTAAATCTGTATCCAGAGAGATATATTATAGAGTCTGGAAGACTTATATTTCTTGGTGTCTTTCTCATCATTTTTCTTGGCATTCTTTTAGAATTCCAAGAATTTTACAGTTTCTTCAGGATGGTTTAGTTAAAGGTTTATCCGCAAGTTCTTTGAAAGGACAAATCTCTGCTCTTTCTGTTCCTTTTCACAGAAAGATTGCTAATCTTCCTGATATTCATTGTTTTGTACAAGCTTTGGTTCGTATAAAACCTGTCATTAAGTCAATTTCTCCTCCTTGGAGTTTGAATTTGGTTCTGGGGGCTCTTCAAGCTCCTCCGTTTGAACCTATGCATTCATTGGACATTAAATTACTTTCTTGGAAAGTTTTGTTCCTTTTGGCAATCTCTTCTGCCAGAAGAGTTTCTGAATTATCTGCTCTTTCTTGTGAGTCTCCTTTTCTGATTTTTCATCAGGATAAGGCGGGTGTTGCGAACTTCTTTTGAATTTTTACCTAAAGTTGTGAATTCCAACAACATTAGTAGAGAAATTGTGGTTCCTTCATTATGTCCTAATCCTAAGAATTCTAAGGAGAAATCGTTACATTCTTTGGATGTTGTTAGAGCTTTGAAATATTATGTTGAAGCTACTAAGTCTTTCCGAAAGACTTCTAGTTTATTTGTTATCTTTTCCGGTTCTAGAAAAGGCCAGAAAGCTTCTGCCATTTCTTTGGCATCTTGGTTGAAATCTTTAATTCATCTTGCCTATGTTGAGTCGGGTAGAACTCCGCCTCAAAGGATTACAGCTCATTCTACTAGGTCAGCTTCTACTTCCTGGGCGTTTAGGAATGAAGCTTCGATTGATCAGATTTGCAAAGCAGCAACTTGGTCCTCTTTGCATACTTTTACTAAATTCTACCATTTTGATGTATTTTCTTCTTCTGAAGCAGTTTTTGGTAGAAAAGTACTTCAGGCAGCGGTTTCAGTTTGAATCTTCTGCTTATGTTTTTCATTAAACTTTATTTTGGGTGTGGATTATTTTCAGCAGGAATTGGCTGTCTTTATTTTATCCCTCCCTCTCTAGTGACTCTTGCGTGGAAAGATCCACATCTTGGGTAATCATTATCCCATACGTCACTAGCTCATGGACTCTTGCTAATTACATGAAAGAAAACATAATTTATGTAAGAACTTACCTGATAAATTCATTTCTTTCATATTAGCAAGAGTCCATGAGGCCCACCCTTTTTTTGTGGTGGTTATGATTTTTGTATAAAGCACAATTATTCCAATTCCTTATTTTATATGCTTTCGCACTTTTTTATCACCCCACTTCTTGGCTATTCGTTAAACTGAATTGTGGGTGTGGTGAGGGGTGTATTTATAGGCATTTGAGTTTTGAGAAACTTTGCCCCTCCTGGTAGGAATGTATATCCCATACGTCACTAGCTCATGGACTCTTGCTAATATGAAAGAAATGAATTTATCAGGTAAGTTCTTACATAAATTATGTTTTTTCAGAGTGCCGTCCTTAAAGATGGAGACTATTCGCTCCATTCTTCTTGGCGCAAGAGGGTCAGTTTATAGCGACCTTAGACTTTAAGGATGTGTACTATCAGGTTCCCTTTCAATTATCTCAGATTTCTGAGTTTTGTTTTTCCGGGGATCAACAATGACTTTGCCACAGTTCCCAGTATTTTCTCATTTTGGGCTGCATTTCGTCCCTCCTGAACGCCCTATTAGTTCAGGTTCCTTCTTTCGACGAGCGAGCTCTCGTTCTGAGGTTTTTTTGTTTTTCTTAACTCCACGAATTGAGGTGAAGCTGGAACTGAGCTTCCTTGTCTCAGCTACAAGGGTAGTGTGCTTAGGGACTATAATTGATTCCCTAACGTTGAAAGTCTGTCTGATGGTGGTCAGAAAAGCCAAAATCCTTTCTCTTGTCTCTCTCTCTTCAGTCTACTATTCGGCAATCAGTGGCTCAGTGTATGGAGGGGATTGGTCTGATGATGGATTCCATGGACATCATTCCCTTGCTCGATATTGTATGAGAGCTCTGCAGTTGTGCATACTCAGACAGTGGAATGGGGATTGCCTGGATTGTATCAGAGAATCTAGTTCAGTCGACAAGGGTCTCTTCCCCTGGTGGTTTTATCTGGATCTTCGGTCTCAGGACACGTGCTTCAAAGTCTTTCCTGTGCGTTTGGGACCGCGGCCACCAGCCTGCTGGACTGGGGAGGAGTCTCTGACTTGTTGAAGGAGCAGTGGCTTTGGTCCTGGGAGAAGTCTGCTCTTCCCTTCTTCAATTGGAGTGGGGAGTGAGTTACAATGCTCTGATGTTTTGACCTCAGTTGTCTTTAACCCATTTTATCGGGTTCCAGTCAGACAACATGGCCTCTGTGGCTTACATCAAACTCCAGGGAGGAACTCGTAGTTCCTTAGTCAAGAAGGAAGTGTTCAGATTTTTTCTGTGGGCGGGTGCTCACAGTTACTGTCTATCTGCCATCCACATTTCTGGGGTGGACATCTGGGAAGCGGATTCTGAGCAGACTGGCTTCCCATCTCAAGTCACCGTTTGGATCAAGTGGGAGAGAACATTGGTTTTCCTCTAGCTCCTGCGTGGCCTCGCAGGATCTGGTAGGCAGATCTAGTAGATATGTTGTCTCTGCCTCTGTGAAAACTTCCACTGAGGAAGGATCTTCTTTTTCAGGGATCGTTCCTTCATCCAAATATCTCTTTCGCTGCAGCTGAATGATTGGAGATTGAACACTTGTTTTTAACTAAGCATTGGTTTTTTCGAATCGTTCGCGATTCAGGCTCGTAAGCCTACCGCTAGATAGATTTTCTAAATGTGCTGGATTTACAATAATTTTTTCAGGCCCTGGTCCGAATCAGGACTGTGTTTAAGTCAGTTGCTCCCTTGGAGCCTTATCCTTGTTTTTTAAGGTCTTCAGGTTCCGTTTGAGCCTATGCATTCCATAGATGTTAAGATGTTATCTTGGAGAGTTTTTCTTCTGCTCGGAGGGTTCCAGCTTTGCAGTGTGGTTTTCCTTATCTCGTATTTCATGCAGATAAGGCAGTTCTTCGTACCATGTTTGGTTTTCTTCCTAAGGTCTATAAATTTGATACTTTTTCTTCTGCTAAGGTTCTTTGGGTAAAAGGGTCTTCTAGCAGTGGTACCTTCTGTTTATGTTACCGGTCTTGTCCCCTAGCTTGGGTTTTGATTCCCAACAGTAATTAATGATGATCCGTGGACTCACTGTGTCATTAGAAAGAAAACAAAATTTATGCTTACCTGATTTATTTTTTGACACGATGAGTCCACGGCCCTCCCTGTTTTTCAGACAGGTTTTTTTAATATAAACCTCAGGCACCTCTGCACCTTGTGGTGTTTCCTTTCTCTCCTTTCCTTCGGTCGAATGACTGGGGTTTGTGGGAAGGGATACTTAAAAGCTCTGTTGCTCTTTTGCCTCCTCCTGCTAGCCATGAGTGATATTCCCAACAGTAATTAATGATGATCTGTGGACTCACCGTGTCAAGAAATAAATTTATCAGGTAAGCATAAATTTCGTTTTCATGTCCATTTAATTACAGTATCAAAATAATCAGTTGCATAAATTACCTGTGGATTTCAAGTTACCCGACTAGAGCCTCCAATTGTCAGGGGTGGTTGCTAATTTATTAGAACCATAAAGTATGTGAGGTGGAGTACTTGCAATCAGTATACATTAGAGCTATGATTTATTTTGCATTATACTGATTGCAAGCACTCCACCTCACATATTTGATGGTTCTAAGGATTTTGCAACCAGCCATGACGCTAGGATGCCCTAGTCGGTTAACTTGAAATCCACCTGCAATCTGCTGTCCACTCCCAATTCTAACAGAGTGCTGATTCTATTATTGTACATACTTAAGGACAGCAAACAGATATATTTCCATTTTTGCTTAAATTAAAGGGACAGTGAAAAACTTGAGTTGTATATTAAATGTTTAGTTCTGTGTAATGAAACTACTTTGCAATATATTTGTATTATTTATTTTCCACACTTTTCATTTATTTTGGATCTAACCATTTCTAATACTCACATCTTGAAATGCACCCTGCTGACTTTTCAAGGCTAACTCTTCTAGATATATGTATCTAATTGGGTTTAACTGACGATAACCGCAAATAAATGCATTTTATGCTAACTTTATCACCGTGGTAGTCTGATGATTAAAGCTCAGATTGGTGCCTCCAAATAAGGCATATGGAGGGTGGAGTTTGGCTATTGAAAAATAATTCCAGAAAATAGGGTGTTTGTTTTAAAAATCGTCTTCGCTGATATGTTAAATTATTTAGCAGCACATCAAAAATATAAAGGTACTTACTGTCCCTTTTTAATGTTGGTACACTTTTTGACACTTTAGGTGTTTTGTTTTCTTCTACTAGATACGAGTAGTCCACGGATTCATCCTTACTTGTGGGATATTATCCTCCTGCTAACAGGAAGTGGCAAAGAGCACCACAGCAGAGCTGTATATATAGCTCCTCCCTTCTCTCCACCCCCAGTCATTCTCTTTGCCTATACTAGTAATAGGAAGAGGTAAAGTGAAAGAGGTGTTAAAATGATAATTTTTGTTTCTTCAATCAAGACTTTTTTATTTTAAATGCTACCGGTGAGTACTATTTTTCCTCAGGCAGCACATGAAAGAAGATTTCTGACTGGAGGTTGATGATCTTAGCAGATGTCACTAAGATCCATATGAGTTCCCACAGAATGGCTGAGGAGTACTAGAGAAGCTTCAGTGTGGGGAATGTTTTCATGCTACAAGCATTGAGGTATGTTCAGTCATTTATTTCTGAATAAACTGTGATATTTCAGAACAGGCTGACATAGTTCCCAAGAGGGAAGGGGTAAGCAGTAATCCTATAGATATAAGAAGGGGTTTTACTGGAGACCCGTGTATGAATGTTATGGGCTAAATGCAGCAAGAAAATTATGGCAGCATGGTTAGACACGGGGGCAGCATAACGTTTTTATTTGCACAAACTGTTTTATAATCACTGGTGCTGGGCATTGTGCTGGGGGTTCACATGGCTTATGGTACAATTGGGATACTTAAACCCACATGGCTAGTTTCAATACCGCTTCCTTGCGGTTTTTTAGGCTGACAGTACATTGCATATGATGGGCGGGGCCTAATTTTCGCGCCTCAGATGCGCAGTTGACTTTCACAAGAAGGCAGCAGACCTCAGCTTCGGTTGGGCCCAAACTGAAAGATAGGCTACCGGAGTCATAGTGAGACTTTGTCAGACCCCTGAGGGCAGGTAGGCGCCACAGCAGAGCTGTGGCGATGTGCAGGGGGTTATCAAGTTGTTTTTCATAACGTTTTGGGAATAACATTTTTTCTTATAGAGGGTTAATCTGTCCCTTATTTGTGGTGCAATATTAGTCTACAGTATAAGAAGGATATATGCTAAAATTGTAAGTGTTATAGCATTTTGAAGCAGATTTTAAAAGTTTGTGCGCTTTTTTACTTCTTAAAGGCTCAGTACCGTTTTTAAAAATTGGTGTTTTTTTCAATAAATAAAGTGTTTTCAAGAATTTTTATGGTTATTACTAGCCTGTTCAACATGTCTGACGTTGAGGAAAGTCAATGCTCTGTGTTTAGAAGCCATTGTGGAACCCCCGCTTACATTGTGTCCCTCTTGTACTGAAAGGCCCTTACGCTGCAAAGAACGTATTTTAGGTGATAAAAGTATGTCTAAAGATGATTCTCAGGCTGAAGAAAATCAGGTTATGCCATCCAATTCTCCCCACTGTCACAACCTTTAACACCCACTCAAGCGACGCCAAGTACTTGTAGTGCGTCTAATTCTTTTACTCTGCAAGATATGGCTGCAGTTATGTCTACTACCCTTACAGAGGTATTATCTAAACTGCCAGGTTTACAGGGTAAGCGCAGTAGGTCCGGTATTAAGGTAAATACCGAGCCCTCTGATGCTTTATTGGCCATTTTCGATGTACCCTCACAGTGTTCTGATTTGGGAGTCGGGAAATTGCTGTCTGAGGGAGAGCTTTCAGATTCAGGAAATGTGTTACCTCAGACAGATTCGGACGTGATGTCCTTTAGATTTAAGCTTGAACACCTCCGCCTGTTACTCAGGGAGGTTTTAGCGACTCTGGATGATTGTGACCCTATTGTGATACCACCAGAGAAATTCTGTAAGATGGATAAATATCTAGAGGTACCTACTTACACTGAGAATTTCGGAAATTATTAGAAAGGAATGGGATAGACCAGGTATACCGTTTTCTCCCCCTCCTAATTTTAAGAAAATGTTTCCCATATCTGACACCATTCGGGATTCTTGGACAGTTGTGCTTTCAAAAATCCTATGGATAAAAAATTAGAGGGTCTTCTAAAGAAATTGTTTATTCATCAGGGTTTTCTTCTACAACCTATATCGTGCATTGTTCCAGTTACTACTGCAGCAGCTTTTTGGTTTGAGGCTCTAGAGGAGTCTCTTAAGGTTGAGACCCCATTAGATGATATTTTGTATAGAATTAAGGCTCTCAAGCTGGCTAATTCTTTTATTACCGATGCCGCTTTTCAAATGGCTAAATTAGCGGCGAAAAATGCAGGTTTGGCCATTTTAGCGCGTAGAGCGTTATGGCTTAAATCTTGGTCTGCTGATGTGTCCTCAAAATCTAAGCTTTTAGCTATTCCTTTTAAAGGTAAGACCCTATTCGGGCCTGAATTGTAGGAAATCATTTCTGACATTACTGGAGGTAAAGGTCATGCCCTGCCTCAGGATAAGACTGTTAAGATGAGGGCTAAACAAAATAATTTTCGTTCCTTTCAAAACTTTAAAGGAGGACCCTCTACTTCATCTTCCGTCACAAAGCAGGAGGGGAATTTTGCTCAATCGAAGTCAGTCTGGAGACCTAACCAGGCCTGGAATAAAGGTAAACAAGCCAAGAAGCCCGCTGCTGCTACCAAGACAGCATGAAAGGGCAGCCCCCGATCCGGGACCAGATTTAGTAGGGGACAGACTTTCTCTCTTCGCTCAGGCTTGGGCAAGGGATGTTCAGGATCCCTGGGCATTAGAAATTGTGACCCAGGGGTATCAGCTGGAATTCAAGGATTTTCTCCCAAGAGGGAGATTTCATCTTTCACGTGTGTCTGTAGACCAGACAAAAAGAGAGGCGTTCTTACGCTGTGTAAAAGATCTCTATACCATGGGAGTAATTTGCCCAGTTCCAAAACTAGAACAGGGACAGGGGTTTTACTCAAATCTGTTCGTGGTTCCCAAAAGAGAGGGAACTTTCAGACCGATTTTAGATCTCAAATGCCTAAACAAATTTCTCAGAGGCCCATCGTTCAAAATGGAGACTATACGAACAATTTTGCCAATGATCCAGGAGGGTCAATATATGACCACCGTGGACCTGAAGGATGCGTAGCTTCACATTCCTATCCACAAGGATCATCATCAGTTTCTAAGGTTCGCCTTTCTGGACGAACACTATCCGTTTGTGGCCCTTTCAGGTTGGCCATAGCTCCCAGAATCTTCACAAAGGTACTAGGGTCCCTTCTGGCGGTTCTCAGGCCGCGGGGCATTGCAGTGGCGCCCTATCTGGATGATATTTTGATCCAGGCGTCAACTTATCATCTGACCAAATCTCACACGGACATCGTGTTGGCATTTCTAAGAACTCACGGTTGGAAAGTGAATATAGAAAAGAGTTCACTAGTTCCACTAACAAGGGTTCCATTCTTGTGATAGATTCGGTAGACATGAAAATATAAAGTCAAAGATTCTAAATACTTGCCGAGAACTTCAGTCCATTCCTCGGTCATCAGTGGCTCAGTGTATGGAGGTCATTGGATTAATGGTAGCGGCAATGGGGACATTGTTCCGTTTGCACGCTTTCATCTCAGACCACTGCAGCTGTGCATGCTCAGACAGTGGAATGGGGATTATGCAAATTTATCTCCTCAGATAAATCTGGATCAAGAGACCAGAGACTCTCTTCTTTGGTGGTTGTCGCAGGATCATCTGTCCCAGGGAATGTGCTTTCGCAGGCCAGCATGGGTAATAGTGACGAGAGACGCCAGCCTCTTGGGCTGGGGTGCAGTCTGGAATTCCCTGAAGGCTCAGGGTGTGTGGACTCAGGAGGAATCTCTACTACCAATAAATATTCTGGAACTGAAAGCAATATTCAACACGCTTCAGGCATGGCCTCAGTTGGCTTTGGCCAAATTCATAAGATTCCAGTCGGACAATATCACGACTGTAGCATATATCAATCATCAAGGGGGAACAAGGAGTAATCTAGCGATGATGGAGGTTTCAAAGATAATCCGATGGGCGGAGGCTCACTCTTGCCATCTATCGGCAATCTATATCCCAGGAGTAGAGAACTGGGAAGTGGATTTTCTAAGTCGTCAGACTTTTCATCTGGGGGAGTGGGAGCTCCATCCGGAGGTGTTTGCATCATTGATTCATCAATGGGGCACACCGGAATTGGATCTGATGGCATCTCGTCAGAATGCCAAACTTCCTTGTTACGGGTCCAGGTCAAGGGATCCCCAAGCTGTACTGATAGATGCTCTAGCAGTACCTTGGTCGTTCAACCTGGCTTATGTGTTTCCACCATTTCCTCTCCTACCTCGTGTGATTGCAAGAATCAAACAGGAGAGAGCTTCGGTAATCCTAATAGCACCTGCATGGCCATGCAGGACTTGGTATGCGGATCTAGTGGACATGTCCCCTCTGCCACCGTGGAAACTTCCGTTG
Source organism: Bombina bombina (assembly GCF_027579735.1). NCBI lineage: Eukaryota > Metazoa > Chordata > Amphibia > Anura > Bombinatoridae > Bombina > Bombina bombina. The sequence goes on along the minus strand of NC_069499.1, from coordinate 982,185,364 downwards.
AGACAGGACCTTCTCATTCAAGGTCCGTTCCACCATCCAAATCTAAATTCTCTGCAGCTGACTGCCTGGAGATTGAACTCTTGATCTTATCTAAGCGGGGATTCTCTGAGTCGGTCATTGATACTTTGATTCAGGTTCGCAAGCCTGTCACTAGAAAGATTTACCATAAGATATGGCGTAAATATCTTTATTGGTGTGAATCCAAGGGCTACTCATGGGGTAGGGTTAGGATTCCTAGGATTTTGTCCTTTCTCCAAGAAGAATTGGAGAAGGGATTATCAGCTAGTTCCTTAAAGGGACACATTTCTGCTTTGTCAATTCTACTACACAAGCGTCTGGCGGATGTACCAGACATTCAGTCTTTTTGTCAGGCTTTAATCAGAATCAGGCCTGTATTTAAACCTATTGCTCCGCCATGGAGTTTGAATTTAGTTCTCAATGTTCTTCAAGGGGTTCCGTTTGAACCCATCCATTCCATAGATATTAAGCTTTTATCTTGGAAAGTTCTGTTTTTAGTTGCTATTTCTTCTGCTCGAGTTTCTGAGCTTTCTGCGTTACAATGTGATTCGCCTTATCTTATATTCCATTCTGATAAGGTGGTTTTGCGTACTAAACCTGGATTCCTTCCTAAGGTTGTTTCAAATAAGAATATTAATCAGGAATTTGTTGTTCCTTCTTTGTGTCCTAATCCTTCTTCTAAGAAGTAGTGTCTGTTACATAACTTAGACGTGGTTCGGGCTTTGAAGTTTTACTTACAAGCGACCAAGGATTTCCGTCAAACATCTTCTTTATTTGTTGTTTATTCTGGAAGACGTAGGGGTCAAAAAGCGACGGCTACCTCTTTCTTTTTGGCTGAAAATCATCATCCGCCTGGCATACGAGACTGCTGGACAGCAGCCTCCTGAAAAGGTTACGGCTCATTCTACTAGAGCTGTGGCTTCCACATGGGCCTTTAAAAACAATGCTTCTGTTGAACAGATTTGTAAGGCTGCGACTTGGTCCTCCCTTCATACTTTTTCCAAATTTTCCAAATTTGATACTTTTGCTTCTTCTGAGGCTATTTTTGGGAGAAAAGTTCTTCAAGCAGTGGTGCCTTCCGTTTAGGTATCTGTCTTGTCCCTCCCGTTCATCCGTGTCCTGTTGCTTTGGTATTGTATCCCACAAGTAAGGATGAATCCGTGGTCTCGTATCTAGTAGAAGAAAAGGAAATTTATGCTTACCTGATAACGAGTCCACGGCCCTCCCTGTCATTTTAGACAGATTATATTTTCGTTTTTCAAAACTTCAGTCACCTCTGCACCTTTTAGCTTTTCTTTTCTCTTCCTATACCTTTGGTCGAATGACTGGGGGTGGAGAGAAGGGAGGAGCTATATATACAGCTCTGCTGTGGTGCTCTTTGCCACTTGCTGTTAGCAGGAGGATAATATCCCACAAGTAAGGATGAATCCGTGGACTCGTCGTATCGTAGAAGAAATCAATTTATCAGGTAAGCATAAATTTGCTTTTTTTTGCCTTTAATTTTTTTTTTTTTTTGGTTGGAGTCAAGTTCATTTAGACGAAAACATTTTGGCATTGTTTTTCATTAAAATACTAACAAACAATTTAGATGTAACAGTCTCAACATTGCAGCCTTGTATATAATCAGCAATGTATTAACTATGTAAGAGTATAGGACTTAACACATGGGTTCCTAAATTATGAAAAAAAAATTTGTATTTTTTTGTTGTTGCTGAATCTGGCAGAATTCCAATTTTGTTGCTGCCTCTTTAGTTGTTGTCTTTGTATTTTTAGCCTATATATGTAACTTTTGACAAGATTGTCACATCTTTTATGCCAATATTGTTTAAGCCTTTTATTTTTCATTCCTCTAAATTAGTGACTTTGTGAGCTACAAATCCTTATATGAAATTGGAATATTTAATATTTCTGTGTTAATATTTATTTAAGGCTTCCCCAAAACTACCTG